>NC_136955.1:337500-347500 GCF_032717465.1 Coenobita brevimanus | reverse complement strand
TTTATCAACCAATATCTATAACTATCATATTCCGAGTGGTTAAAGGGAGTGTGCTTCAGTTATTGGTTATTCTTATTTAGAGACGTGATGGAGAGGGGTGGTGCGTTATTTTTGCTGCTGGCGGTGTTGCTATGGTGATGGTGATGATGTAAACAGCAAGAATAAGCCTTTGGTTCCTTCTCCCTTGCATTAAAAGACGAAGGGAAAAAAAAGAAATAGAGCTAATGGGCCTGAAAGAGTTGAGGTAGTGAAATGCATCGCGACAACTCCGTAGACTATATTCCCCCCCCCTCTGCCTCTGTCTCTGTCTCTTGTCTCTTCTCTGTCTCTGTCTCTGTCTCTGTCCCTCTCCCTCTCTCTCTCTCTCTCTCTCTCTCTCTCTCACACACACACACACACACACACACACACACACACACACACACACACACACACACACACACACACACACACACACACACACACACACAGTGACAGTAGTACAATGCATTGAACATTCAGTTTCCAGCCGGACACAGGCGCTGACGAGGAGCCTACACGTGGTGGTTTTGTGCACCCTGGGAGGAGCAGCTGCTGCATCCACCCAGGAGCCAAACCTCCTCATATTTCCCTGCACCTCGCCGTGGGAAGAACTCTGGTGCAAGTCTGGTGAGGTGCTATCTACCATAAGAGGGAGCAGGATTCCTACACGGTGTATGTACTGCACTGTACCTGTAAGACGGCCCCACAGAACTAGTTACTTACCTGTGGTCGACGGGGTTCAGCAACAACAAGAGCCAGACCCAAGTTCACCCCTGTCTCACAAGGAATGCTTACCTTCCTTCTGCTTAGTTTCCCTGCTTAAAATGAGCAGATACCAGGTGAGCAGGGAAGCAGAAGGTGCCAATCATCCAGCAAGACAAGCAGATAGAAAATATAGACACCAGACTTCCTTTAACCCATCCCGGCCGAGGACTTAAGAAAACTGTATATTATTGACAATTTTTGATGATTTTACTCAGTCCAGAAGATACTTTTTTAACCGAAGGGGAAAGAGGTAGGATTGTATGCCTAAACCTTTACCCGCAATGTGAAATCCAGGTCCCCTAATTTTTGGCTGTGATTTAGGGAACACCTGTGGTTTTTATGTATCGTTAGCCTGCATCCCACAATCAGGGTGCAGTTAGCAATTGTACAGGAAGGCCAGATAGGGTCCTTCTTTGTCACGTGCATCGAAAATTATCGCAGAAAAAATTGAGATTCGTATTCCATGGCTTAAATTTAGGGGCAGACATCTGCAGACATTTAAAAAGAAAAGAAATAAACACGAACAATTTCCTTTCTCACCTCTAAGCTTCCCTTCCCTTCTGCTCATTCTCTGCTTTAGGTAAGAGGGTAACAAGCAGGTGGTTCCCGGTCAGCAGGAAGTAGGGAGCCAAATTTGAAAGCAGGCATCTCCAGTCACTTGTAAACAAAAGAAATAAACACGGACGATTTCTTTTCTCACGGCTAAACTTGCCTCCCCTTCTGCTCATTCTCTACTTTATTTAAGGGTAACAAGCAGGTAGTTCCCGGTCAGCAGGAAGTAGGGAACCAAATTTGAAAGCAGGCATCTTCATAGTCAGTTTAAAACCTAAATTAATAAGTAAATTAATAAGTAAATTAATAAGTAAATTAATAAGTAAATTAATAAGTAAATTAATAAGTAAATGAATAAACACGATTCTTTCAGGGTCCCACTCAAGGATGGGAAAGGAGGTCTGGATGATGACGATGATGATGATGATGATGATGATGATGGTGATGAGTAATATCCCTTTCTTCCTGCTAAACCTACCTCCCCCTCTGCTTATTCCCCTGCTTAATGACCGAGTAGAGGGTAGATGGGTAGATAAGAGGGAATTTGGAGTTAGTACTAGGTCAGTAGGACAAGTACTGTAGATAAAGAGATATGAGAAGGTCGGCTTATACACCTCCTCCTCTACCTTCTACTTCTACTTATTCTCCTGCTTAGGGGCTGGGTAGATGGTAGGGTAGAGGGTAGCAGGAAGTAGGATTTCAGCAGGGTAGGCAGGCATTTTTTATTTAAGCTCTACTTCCTTAATCAACAAAATAAAACAAGAGAGACACTGCTTCCTCAGTCTTACCTTCCCTTCTGCTTATTCTCCTGCTGTGGGGCTGAGCAGATATAGATGAGAGGGTATCAGAACAGCACTCTTTCAGTAGATTAAGTAGATATAGGGTAGATAATAGAGAGAGTCGCGAGAGACGTAGAGCCACACCGCTTTCTACTGGAGCTGACTGAAGACTGGCTGGTTGGATGCTGGAAACCTACCCCTCTCTCTCTTACTCGCCTCTCTCTCTTTCTCTCACTCTCTCTCTCTCTCGCACGCGCTCTCTTCCCCCCTCCCCCCGTCCCTCCCTCTCTCTCTCTTTACTGCTCTTTCTTCCTGTTTTTCTCTCGCACTCCTCCCTTCTCCCTTAACCCCTTTCTTCCATGAACTTATTCCAGACATGCCTTATGCCATCCTCTCATATTATTGACTCAGCTGATCTGCGCACGCTTTCCCTCCCTTCCTCCCTCTCCATACCTCCCCTCCCCCCCTCTCTCTCTCTCTCTCTCTCTCCATACGTCCTTCCACCCTCCCTCCTCTCCATACTTCCTCTCCCTCTCTCCCTCCCTTTCTCAATACGTTCTCTCCCTCTTCTTTCCCCCCTTCTCCCTTCCTCTCTCTCTCTCTCTCTCTCTCTCTCTCTCTCTCTCTCTGTCTCTCTCTCTCTCACGTCGATGGTAAACAAAGAAAGAAAATAAAGCCTCCTGTTTACGATGCTTCTCTTTATTGTACAGGCCAGAAAGAGAGAGAGATTAAAGAGAGGGAGAGGGGGAGAGAGGGAGAGAAAGAGGAAGCAGGCGGGAGAGGAGGAAAGGAAGGAGGGAAGGGATAGAGAGAGAGAGAGAGGAGGGGGGGATTGAGAGAAGGAAGGAGGAGGGATGGAAAGAGGAAAAAATGGAGGGAGAGAGAGAGAAAGAGAGAGGGAAGGAAAGAGGAAGGAGGAATACGGGGAGGAGGAGTGCAAGAGAGGAAGCGTAAGAGGGAGGGAGGGAGGGAAGAAGGAAAGGGAGGGAGGGAAGAAAGAAAGGAAGGGAGGGAGGGAAGGAGAGAAGGAGGTAGGAAGGAGGGAGGAAGGAATGGAGGGAAGGAGAGAGAGAGGCATGGACGAGCTGGATTATATGTCTCTTGGGAAATTTTTAGGGTTTAAACTCCTGTGAAAGAGAGAGCGAGAGAGAGAGAGAGAGAGAGAGAGAGAGAGAGAGAGAGAGAGAGAGAGAGAGAGAGAGAGAGAGAGAGAGAGATGTGGATTAATATTAAACTTTTTCACGATTAAAGGAAGGGAGAGGGACGCCTTCACGTGGTGGCACCTATATAACCAGGCGGCTCCACTGCCCGGCCGTACAAACGTCCCTCAACTCCGTCCCTATCCCCGCAAAGGAAGATGGTGGGGTTTTTCAGAGGGGTTAGTCCAGCCTTCAGTCCACGGGGTTCAGAGCAAACAGGATTGAAATAAAGCCATGAGACCATCCTCTTTTATTGATCTTATTTTATTGCTAAGGAAATCCAGGCTTGTCCAAACATAACGCATTCCTTTTAATTCCTACTCCCACTGCCATACCCACGCCCACACCAGCAGACTGAGCGTAGGGTCCCTGGGCTAGGCTACTTATTCCCGGCATCTGAGGCGAGAGTGACCCGCCTTTGTCGCCCCTGAGTGGCATTGCAAGCAATAAACCCCAAACACCCCTCAGAAGCAAGCCATTCTGGGAGCCATCCTGTTGAGGCGCCTTAACCCACCAGACCACCAGGCGTCATTTTGTTATGGTTACCACCCAGCGTAGTAAATGGATTCCAGGATGACAAGAGCCTGTTTGGTTTGTCATTCAGTGTAGAGTCGCCTTAAGGTTGCACTACATCGAGTGAGTGGATGGTGAGAGCTCCCACCTACCACACACAGACATTAAAGAGAACAATTTTCATTTAATATACCAGGAAATTCAGCTCAGTAATGCAATTAGAGAGAGAGAGAGAGAGAGAGAGAGAGAGAGAGAGAGAGAGAGAGAGAGAGAGAGAGAGAGAGAGAGAGAGAGAGAGAGAGAGAATTAATTGACAGACCTTGCAAATCCAGCTCTCGCTTTCCCATATCAAAGACAGAGTAGTATCGACCAGTAAAGAGAGATAGATAGACAGATGGATAGATAGATAGACAGTCAGATAGATAGATAGATAGATAGATGGACAGATAGATAGAGAGTTAGTTGATAGACCTAGCAAATCCGACTCTCAGATTACCCATATCAAAGACAGAGTAGTATCGACCAATGAAGGGGTCTCCTAATATCCACAGCGGGTATCCGGGGTAATCCAGACCCGCCAAGGTGGATAAGCAGGTAGTGGGCTCCCCGGGTACCTCAATCACTAGCACGTGTTCCTCAGCTGTGTGGGATAGAAGGATAGAACGTTGGAATGCAATAGACGACAGAAGGTAGGGTTAATTGGCACAGCAGGTGATAGAAAGGTAGATAGAAAGGTAGATAGATTTCCTGGGATTTCTATTACTACTACGTGTCCCTCTGTGTGGGATAGAAGGATAGAAGGTTAGAATGCAATAGAAGATAGAATGTAGGAGTGATAGACTTAGATTTCCTGACATTTCTCTGATCAATACGTGTTCCTTGGCTGTGTGTGATAGAAGAATAGACAATAGAAGGATAGAATAGACTCCAGGATAGATACTTAGAATATACTGACTATAAAATGGGTGTAAAGTTAGATGCTAGTATGATGAATGACAGAGGTTATTAGAAGGAAAGGTAGGTAGCACACTTCTCACTTCTATTATCAGTATATATACCTTGCCTAGTGTGTAGTAGAAGAATAGAGAGTAGACACAGGGCAAGATAGAAGGCAGGACTATATGGTAGATGATAGAAGGGCATAATATAATCTTAGAACAACAGATGATTCCAGGAAAGAATTTAAAGTTGAAAAAAGTAGTGAAAAAGTATGCTTAATTCCCGTAGACTTTTTAAAATAGTGGAAAAGTATGCTAAATTCCCGTAGACTTCTTAAAGATTTTGATTCGAAATAGGATGTAAAGTTACGAACGCTACTGAGCTAAAATTAACGCTACAGAGGTGAAATTTATTGATTACCTTATGGAAGAAAATTGTCTCTCATATATATTAATTCGTTTTCATATCTCTTACTCCATATTTCAGCTACTCATTTTCTCTTACTATTTCTCTGTGTTCCTCCTTTCTTTCTTCAATTCCTGTTATTTTTTTTTTATCTTTATCTTTCTCTCCTTCACACCCTTCTCTTTCTCTGGTTCCTTCTCTCTCTCTCTCTCTCTCTCTCTCTCTCTCTCTCTCTCTCTCTCAATCTATCTATCTGTCTATCTCTCTCTCACCTGTCAGTTCGTAGTCCACACCATTGAGGGTAAAGATAAGGCTCGACATGTCAGGGATATTGTTGCAATTAATCTGTAAGAGAGAGAAAAATCATTAAGGAGAGGCTGACGGACATACAAATAGATCCACATATACATATACGCTCTTCCATTTCACCGGGTAATTTTTTTGTGTTTGTGTGTTATGGGGACTGTCCTGTTAGCGTTATCGGTGTCTATCTCGCATAATTTATTCATCACTTACTTCTCCTGCCACTCACGCCCACTCCAGGAGACTGAGCCGTACCCGGAGAACACAAGCCACCCCGCTATACATGACAGTGGTTTTTAAGAAGTTAGTCAGCAGAATTTGACTAGTAACCAAGGAGATCCAGTCCTACCAACGAAGGCTCATCGAAATTCAAGCAAAAAGGAGTATGGGAACAAGGGAGAAATTTGCTTAACACCTTTTCCTTACCGATTTATTCTGCCTATTATATCTTAACATTATCTTTTATCTTCCCTACATTTTTCCGTAATCGATATCAGTAGCAGAGAGGGGGATACTAAAGGGCAATGTCCAGAATAATTCGCTTGAGTGAAAGTGCTACGGAATTCTAGAACCAATGGAAGTACCTTACTTAAAAATGAACACTTATGCACTTTAGACGAAAAACACTTAAAATCATGATCACTTTTTGTTTTTATTATTATTATTATTATTATTATTATTATTATTATTATTATTATTTTTGGAGGGAGCACTTATTGGGGTTCTGGCCTTGGGTTCCTTCTTCCCTGCATAGAAAAAAAAACATTCCGCTGAGCACTTGCCAGTCATCCCTGTCCCAGTTCCCTTACACACACACACACACACACACACACACACACACACACACACACACACACACACACACACACACACACACACTTAAAATAATTGAGCGCTTACCAATCACCCCTATCTCAGTCCTGTCACACACACACACACACACACACACACACACACACACACACACACACACACACACACACACACACACACACACACACACACACACACACACTTACCAGCCACTCAGGGCCTAGGATGTGTATGGCACCCATGAGTGTGTTAATATACTCCGCCTCTGCCTTAGGTGCTGTGTTAAGTGATGTGCCAGTGTCTATCACAACCCTGCACCCTCCATCACATCCCGCCGCCTCAGCCCCGTATTGCACGCTGGAAGGAAGAAAAATGATTCAGTATGGACGGTTCTACACCCCTTGTTCATCTTCGTCACTAGGGAAAAGATAGGAATTATTCAGTATTAACGGCTCTACACCCCACTGCCTTATGCCTGTATTGCACACTGAAGGGAAGATGAGTGTCTCAATATTGACGGTTCTACAGTCATCTGTCTTATTCTCCATGTTATCTGTGTAAGGGTTGGAGTGAATTACTGAAGGAAAATCGAGAAAACACGAAGAAAACGGCGTAATAGAGAGAAACCACAGAAGGGGAGACTGACAAAGATGTGAGGAAGTGAGTAAAAGGGACGGGACGGGGAAGAAAAGTTTCAGACGTGATTTCCAGTTAGTTTTAAGGGATTCCAAAAGTTCATAGCTGGATTCTGGCCATGGATATTGGAACATTGGCTCGAAGTTTGGTATAAGACGTAAAATTTATTCCCAAACTCGCCTCTGTGTCGACCAGTGGATGGCGATCGTTTGTCACAATACATTTTAGTCTTTTCGCTTTTGGCTGTTTCCTCGATGCGTCTTACCTCCCCCCCTCTCTCTCTCGCGCACACACACACACACACACACACACACACACACACACACACACACACACACACACACACACACACACACACACATACACACACAGACAGACAGATAGATAGATAGATAGATAGATATGTACAGTACTGACTACAAAAATACATCCACAGAATATAACCATGCACAGCAAAACACAAACAAAAGGTCCAGATGTAGACGCAAACATTAAGACAAGAAAACACACACACACACACACACACACACACACACACACACACACACACACACACACACACACAAATCCCACCCTCGACCCCTAACCCTACTGACACCCACCTGTCCATGTGCAGTTCCCAGAAGCGCGGCACCACCACATCATGCCAGGTCAGGTCACCAACGAAGTAGTTAGGGTCATAGCCACCGAGGGCCAATTCCCCCCCTATTTCCTCGCTTGGGTCTCTGTGGGGGAAGGGGGGGGGGAAATAGAGGAGGGGAAACTACACTTCTTTCACCCTAACTTGGCCCAGATTCTCGTACTTTTGTAGCTTATGTCACGTAGGTCTTTTTCCAGGAAAGATGATGCTACAGCTCTACGTTCTTTCCCATAGCACTTCTTCGTGACTAGCACCATAGCCCTAAGTTAAGCTGTTGTTCAGTCTCAAATCTATTGTCAAGTTTTAGATCAAGTGAAGACAATGTAGTTCTTTCATCTTAACTTGGCCCAGATTTTCGTCCTTTTGCAACTTATTTCACGTGCATCACTAATAATAATAATAATAAAAAAAAACTAGGACTCTACCTCCATTCCATAGCACGTCTTCATGACTGGCGTTATATTCTGGTGCTAATACCTTATTACAACTCAGCATTCAAGATGCAGAGAGGCAATTCTAGGCCAAGCTGAAGGAAAATTAGTATATTTGTGTGTGTGTGTGTATGTGTGTGTGTGTGTATGTGTGTGTGTGTGTGTGTGTGTGTGTGTGTGTGTGTGTGTGTGTGTGTGTGTGTGTGTATCTGTCTATCTATCTTTCTATCTATCTATCTATCTCTGGGGCCCACCTATTGAAGTAGAAGGAGAAAACTGGCTCATCCACTTCCCCCTGGGCATACAAAGTGGTAAACACAGGAGGTATGCCCAGAACAGCAATCTCAGGGAATGCCATGCCCAAAATGCCATCAAATCCAGCCGCTACGAAGGTCAGGGAGGGTTCCTTCACTGCCTCTGCAAACCCCTGATCCTTTGCCACTAGTCCTGCAAGCTGGGAGAACGATACTTTAATATTTTCAAGGTTATGTGGAAAGATAGACAGGCAAACGAGGACGTGAAGGAGCGTTGTGATGTTGTGGGTGTGGAGTTACGTGGAGAGACAGACAGACAAATGAGGATGTGAAGGAGCGTTGTGGTGTTGATGTGGATGTGGAGTTACAAGGAGAGACAGACAGACAAATGAGGATGTGAAGGAGCGTTGTGTTGTTGATGTGAATGTGGAATTAAGCAGAGAGACAGAGAAATGAAGATGTGTAGGAGAGTTGTGGAGTTTATGTGGATGTGGAGAGACAGACAAATGGGGATGTGAAGGAGCGTTGTGTTGTTGATGTGGATGTGGGGTTATGTGGAAAGACAGACAAATGAGGAAGTGAAGGAGAGTTGTGGTGTTGATGTGGATGTGGAGTTATGTGGAAAGACAGACAAATGGGGACGTGAAGGAGCGTTGTGGTGGCTATAGATAGACAGATAGATAGATAGATAGACAGATAGATAGTCTTCTTCTATTTAGCAACTTTTTTATTGAGTATCGGAGAGAAATACTGAAGGAAGATTGGAGGTAGAGAGAAAATGGAGAGATGAGGAAAGGATGGAGAGGGGTAGCATGCTGGCGGAGGGAGAGAGACAGGAGGAAAAAGTGAGAGAAGGTGGAGGAGAGGTGGAGAGAAACAGGAGGAAACAGGGGAGAGAAAAATTACTTACGTCAACATAATCCAGCGACACATAGCCCTCTAGTTTACCCGTACCATAGGCAATCTCGAAATCCGTACCATTCGCTATGTAGGTCGAGGAGATGGAGTGGTTGTACTGGTTGTGGAACTCTGAAATGGTGGTAGTTGTGGTAGTTAGGAGGGTTAGAATGGTGGTAGTTGTGATGGTTAGAATTGTGGTTGTTGTGGTAGTGTCACTGTTACTTCAGGAAAAAATAAGTGGGAGACAAAGTGATATAAAGAAGAAAGTGTCTGTAGTAGTAGTAGTAGTAGTAGTAGTAGTAGTAACAATAATAATAATAATAATAATAATAATAATAATAATAATAATAATAATAATAATAACAATAACACTCACGACAGGCAAGGTTGAGGGCGGAACAGTCAGCTGAGGGAATCCATAGATTAGATGAACCGGTATCAAAGACTACGGTGAAATTCTGTCTGGGAGTACCAACGCCGATCCAACCGAAGTACTGTGCCTGTGAGAGAGTGAGAAAGTGAGAGAGTGAGAGAGGGAGAGAGGAGGGAGGAGGAGAAGGGAAAGAGGGAAGGAAGAGAATAAGGAAGGGAAAGACAAGAATTGGGGCAGGCGAGATAAAGGAAAAGAGAGATAGATAGATGGATAGGTAGGTAGATAGATAGATAGACAGGTAGAGGCAGAGAGAGGCAATGAGAAAGTAAGAGAGGTAGAGAAAATAATAAGATAAGATAAAGCGAGTGAAGAGAGATAGAAGAAATGAGAGAAGGGGAAAGGAGCATGTAGAGGGCAGTAAATTAACGCAAGGATGATAAATACACATAATAAATAGATTAAAAAAAATGAAGGGAG
>NC_136955.1:292500-332500 GCF_032717465.1 Coenobita brevimanus | reverse complement strand
AATAGAAATGAAACCGAAGGAAGATTTTAAAAGACCTCGCTCCCAAAGACGGACTAGGGACCCTTTTAGCAGTGCAGGATTTTTTGACCTATAGAGTGTTAATAAAATCCTGAAGGGCAGTCCTAGGCATGGCAACCAAATTTAAAAAGAACAAAAATAAGAGAGGGAGACATCAGGACCTTCATTTTCTTTGGTATCTATTATAGAACATGGATTTAGTTGGATGGTAACGTAGAAATATAAACTGAAGCTATGTTGACATAAATTTCTTTGATTTTGTCGTAGGTGTGTTATTCTCTTTACCTGTAGCATGTAATATATCCATGGGAAATAATCTCTAACCAAAATCTAGCCTTCTGGGGCTGGGAGTTGGCTTTCATATCTTCCCAAAACTATTATTCGTCTCACGTAATAAATATCAATCCTATATCCCAGTTCTCTGCCTTATTAACAGGGCAAGAACTATTTTTTATCGATTCCTGCTGCTTCTGTCTAGTGTGTAGGCTATAGAAGTTTTAATCTGTGACTTTCTGGCGGCTAATTTGAGCTAGATATGGGAAATTAGGATAAATAATTCATAATCAACCATCCTTATGAAACACTATCAGAAATCTAGCCAAATACTGGTTCCGGGTCAGGCAGTGGAGAGTGAGGCAGGCCATGGACGGAATCAGGAAGTAAATAAATACATAAATTAATATATGAATAAGTAAATAGAAAACAATATGGCGTATTTGTCTCATTTATTTGTTTTTTATATTATTCCTTCACCTTTCCAATATGTCTGACTAAATCATTCTGAATTCTCTCAAAATTTTGTTTGGCGGAAAGTTTGAACGTGGAGTCAAGACCAAGCGTTGATTGGGCGGGAAAAATAAATTAATTGTGTGTCTGTCTGTCACTAGTTAACTATGGTCCGTCTGTTTTCATCTGAGAGAACTGTCCCACTGTCACAGCATGAATACTACTGAGTGCTTGCATGAAATTCGATGGGCCTTGGTAGGAGTCTCCTTGGTTACTAGTCAAATCAACTCTCCAGTCTGACAACTCTTGGCCTTCATCTGAGCTGAAAGGGGTCAGGGATCAGCCATGTTAGAGTAGTAGTAACAGAAGTAGTAGTAGCAGTTGTGGTTGTAGTAGTAGTAGTAGCAGTAGTAGTAGTAGTAGTAGTAGTAGTAGTAGTAGTAGTAGTAGTAGCAGTAGTAGTAGTAGTAGTAGTAGCAGTAGTAGTAGTAGTAGCAGTAGTAGTAGTAGCAGTAGCAGCCCCATGTTCGTGTGAAATGTAAATCAACTGCGGTCCACCATCAACTATTTCGAGCACACGGAGAGAGACGGGGGACGTTTGTGTAACCCAGCAGTGGAGCCGCCCAGTTATACCGGTGCCACCACGTGAAGGTGTCCCTCTCCGGAAGAAGATGCACGATATTTGCAAGAAATGGGCCACACATTCATTCACTCACCATTCAAGTCCCTGGAATCCTCACCTCAAAATTACACCTCATGACAATACTTACCCTCAAAATTAAACCCCCAAATTACACCTGTCCTCAAAATTACACCTGCCCTCAAAATTACACCTCAAAATTACACCTGTCTCCAAAATTACACCTGTCCTCAAAATTACACCTGTCTCCAAAATTACACCTGTCCTCAAAATTACACCTGTCTCCAAAATTACACCTGTCCTCAAAATTACACTTCAAAATTACACCTGTCCTCAAAAATTACACCTCAAAATTACACCTGTCCTCAAAATTACACCTAAAAATTGCATCTGCCCTCACTACAGTTTCCTCTAATTCATATTTTTCCTGTCAAAATTTCCTTCAGACCTCATTTCCATGGCTCTGAAAGTGTTCTCTCCCTTTCATGTACATTACGGCTGTGTATCGGAGGGAGTGGAGGGTGGGGGGAGAGCCTTCTTCTTTGTTATCCTTTTCTCCTGTTATATGGGTTTTTCTTCTAATATACAACATAGGTATATTTGGCCAGATCACGTTGTTTGGACCGAAAAGTTTGTGTGTGTATCTGTGTAACTTTCTCTCTCTCTCTCTCTCTGAAATGACTGTAGTATTTTATAAGTGGTGCATGAGAGACACAGGCTAGTTCTTGAGCCTATTCTTGGTTGTGTTTACAAGCGTTGGGCACGTCGAAAGTCACTGATATAGCCCTCTCTCTCTCTCTCTCCTCTCTCTCTCTCTCTCTCTCTAGAAATGCGTCCTTACGCCTGGGAGACATAAGGAAGGGGAGGCTGGGTACCTGAACAACACCATCTTATGTTGCCTTGTCTAGCGGGTGAGCGTGTGGTGGAGTAGCGAGTCACTCTCTAGGTAGGTTTGACATGTGCCTTCCTGCCTCTCTCTCTGCCTTCCCTCCGTCCCTCCCTCTCCCCCTCCTTCACGCCTCTCTTCATTGGTCCCTCCCTCCCCCTTCCTTCCTCTCCCTCTCTGTCTCCCTCCTTCTCCCCCTTCCTATCCGCCTCTCCAAACAGGGTCGTAGCTAGGATATTAAAAGATAGGTGTTCAAGGAGCGGCCATGTCTATTTATTGGTTGTTGGTCGGGAGAGAGCTGTGTGGAGCCGGGGATATTCCACAGGCTACGTCACTACCCTCTCTCCCTCCATCCCACCTCCCTGTCTCTCCCTCCTTCCCTCCTCCCTGCCTCCCCATCCCTCTCTCTGTTACCCTCCCTTCCCTCCTTCCTACCTCTGTCTGTCTCTCCACCCCTGCCTCTCTCAGCTTCTCTGCCTCACTTCGCACCATCTCTCGCACTCTCTGCTGTTCCTTCTTCATTTACTGTCTCATTCGTTATCTCCTCCTCGTCTCTCTCTTTCCCCCTCCTCTCTCTCTCTCTCTCCATGTCTCCATGTCTTCTTCCCTTTTGTAAACATCCTTTCTTCTCTCCTTCCTATAGGGAGAGAGAGAGAGAGAGAGGATGTTTACATATGCAATTCTAGCAGCATTTGGCAACATTTTCGAAAGTGTTGCAGGAGCTCTCGCGTCCTCCTAGTTTCGTGCCTTATTCCTAACCATTGGCCTTTCTCGTATCCTTTATGTCACCACGAATTAATTAAGATTCTTATAGAGTATCAGTTCCGTGGCATATATCAATGACCGAATGAGCAAGATGAGGAAATATTGAGGTAAATATCCAAGTTGCAGGAGACCTCAAGTTCGTTCAATTCTGCATCTTATTTCTAACCACTGCTCTTTTCCGAATATTTTTCCCAATTTAGGCATATACTAATTCGCGTATATTTTAAAATTTATGGCCTACACCAGGTCGTGAATGAGGAAGATTAATATTGAGGCAAATATTTCCACATACCAGCTCCTCCACACACAAGACTCCTCCCTCTCTCCCTTCCTCTCCTCTCTCCCTCTCCCTCCTCCCCTCTCCTCTCCCTCCTCTCCTCTCCTTTCTCCTCTCCCTCTCCCTCCCTCCTCATCCCCTCCCCTATCAACTCGTGTCCCCTACCTCAGGGACTCTCCTCCCCTCACCCACCCCTCCCTCTCTCCCTCTCCTTACCTCTCACTCCCCTCTCCTCCCCTCACCCACCCCTCCCTCTCTCCCTCACCTTCCCTCTCCCTCCCCTCTCCTCTCCATGTTCCTCCACCTTTCCTCTCTCTCATCGGTAAATCTTCCATACATACACGTGTTCAAGACCTCCAAAAGCCTGTAAGACTTTGACAGAATATAAACAAACCTTTCCACTTAGGATATAATTTCTTGGGGCCATCGTAGCACCAAATAATAGGAAATAAAAATACGTGACATGACGGGATTTGAACCACGACACTACAATATTCCTCGTTTTCCATCTCCCTCCCTTTCCCTCAAAAATTACCCCCACGCAAGAGTCCTTCATCGTATCCTGCTTATATTTTAGAATCAAGGGATTCGATCGCGTTTTCAGGAGAGGTGCAGAAATAAAAAAATACTAGACGACTTAACAGGATTCGAAACCATCACGAACATACTCCACCACATTCACCTCCTGCCACCAATTTTTTCCCTCCAAAATTTTCCCCGATCAATATTTCCACTTTGTAGTTTATTTATATATTAGTTTTAATGGATGCGACCGTGATTAAGGAGACTGACCGCCCAGTAGGTGGAATCGAACCACTCTGACGCTAGTCAGCTACAGGTTTGAAGCCTGCACCCCGGACCACCGAAGTTCAACTGGGCGATATGGGAGGATAGAGTTACTGGTTTTGATAACAGTCTATACGTGGCATAGGACGCTCCATAGCACCGCATCTTTAGCTATTTATTTTGCCCGTCGCACCTTAATATTTTCGGGTGTGTAGCCTGCACACCAGACCACTGAAATTCACCTGGGCGATATGGGAGGATAGAGTTATAATAAGACTCCCTGGGTGGTACTGGAGGCTTGGTAGCACCCCTTCTTCTCTCTCTCTCTCTCTCTCTCTCTCTCTCTCCAGTCTATAGGCATGAATCTACTTTTCAAATAAGATAGGCGTACTGTATTTATCAAGGTACTGCGCTGTTTAACTAAGAGATAGCATGGCTTCTATGACTCAGAGAGAGAGAGAGAGAGAGAGAGAGACCCGGGAAACGTGAGATGCGTCTCCCAAGTTTCCAGTTAGTGAATTAAACCAAATAATCAAAAACACGTAATATATGGTAAATTAAACACTTCTAAAACGATAAATGGATAAAATATTGATGGATAAAGTTAGAATAATTGCTTGTGATTCCTTTGCAGTTGCAGAATAACTAAAATGAGGATAACTAAGTCGAGATGAGATCTTGTAGTGCTGCGTCATCTTGCACACCCAACAGCATCTTTAAATAAATATCAGTACCACAATAAAGGATAAAAAAATACAAGGAATTGAAACCCATATATATAAACCAAGTAGAATTTAAGCTTTTATTATGATATAGGAAGATATAATAGTTGGAAAAGTAACGGGAAAAATAGACGATGAAATTGTTGCGTATGTTTAAGGCCGCATCATTGCTCATCTTGCATCCACGTCCACACACCAAAAAAATCTCTGTATACAAAAAAATCCACGACAAATCTCCAAAACACAGGGCTCAAACCTTTTCCAAAAAACAATATAATATCTCATCTTCAAGGCCCCTGTCAGAAAATATATGGAAACGGGAGGAAATGGATTGAAATTTGGGTGGAAAGTTGATTTTGTGATTAAAAGCGACAACTTGCAGGGTCGGAACAGGTGATTGACTGAGCGGGTGTTGGGCCTTGCGTTCAACAGAGACACATAAGAGAGGTGGACTTGACTCTCTCCCTCTCTCTCTCTCTCTCTCTCTCTCTCGTGGTGTTCGTCTCTCTCTCTCTCTCTCTCTCTCTCTCTCTCTCTCTCTCTCTCTCTCTCTCTCTCTCTTACCCGTTGGTTAGATCTTAGTAATATTAGCATTTTTTTTCAACTGATAATTTCGTAATGGGCCAAGAGTCTCCCTGTTATCTATACGTACTATGCTCTCTCTCTCTCTCTCTCTCTCTCTCTTTCTCTCTCTCTCAGTTCATGCTTCTATTTCTTTAAAAAATGTTTGATGTCTTCTATCTATCAACCGTCTATCTACTGTCTATCTATCTCTCTATAAACTACTGTGTTATCATGTGTGTGTGTGTGTGTGTATGTGTGTGTGTGTGTGACGTCTATCAATAAAGCTAAACTATGCCATGTTATCACGTGTGTGTGTGTGTGTGTGTGTGTGTGTGTGTGTGTGTGTGTGTGTGTGTGTGTGTTTTGCTTAAGGCCAGCTCATACCGGTCTAAGTGCGTCTTTACCTTTTAATATGCAAGAGAAATTCTTAAAATTTACACTTTCTTTCCTTTATAATCCAATCCTTTTCTCTCCTGATCCTTGCCCAATCTGCCCAAGCTTGCCCAATCCTTCCCCAGTCCTTGCCTATTCTTGTCCAATCCTTGCCCTGTCTTGCCTACTCCTTTTCTTGCCCCATCAGGAGCGTAGGGGCCCTGGTCTACGCTACTCAATCCCTGCATTTAGGGCGATGGTGACCAGCCTCGCA
Organism: Coenobita brevimanus; assembly: GCF_032717465.1. Classification (NCBI taxonomy): domain Eukaryota; kingdom Metazoa; phylum Arthropoda; class Malacostraca; order Decapoda; family Coenobitidae; genus Coenobita; species Coenobita brevimanus. Next base: position 326,470 of record NC_136955.1, on the reverse strand, counting down.
CATCCCTGAGTGGCATTATGTAAGCAAAAAACTTCCATCCTTCCCTCTGGTACAAGGTCGTATTACAAGTGGCCTTTGCTGATTTCGCAACACTTCCTCCTGAGAGATTTATTCTACACATTACACCTCGGTATCCATCCCTCTTGGACAGACCCTCACAGTTTCGATTCTGTTGGAGTGCCTTGATACATTAAACCACCAGGCTTCATTTTGTTATATTTTTACCTGTAAATATACTTAAAAATGTTGCACTTCCTTTATAATATTCCACCTCTTCCTACACAGTATTATTTTACTCACCTATCTATTTATCTATCCATCTATCTATCTATCTATCTGTCTATCTATAGCCAGACGCCCACGTCCCGCAAGGGGTGGCCACAGCCAAATCTCCTCCAAGTCGCCCTGTCCCCTGCCATTTCGCGACCCTTCTCCCAGCTTATACCTCTCGACTCCATTCCCCCCATCTCACTCTCGGTCCCCTCCTCCCCCTCCCCTCCCTCATTCCAGCATATATTATTGTCTTTTTAATATTTAGGCTTAATTAGTATTCATTTCAGTTAGCATTTATGTTATATTTCAATGCCATGTTATTTTTGGCTGCTAAATTGGCAGAAATCGACATCAGACAAGCCTAATGGTTTCCTTTAAGCCAGGAAACCATTTACAACGCTGGGCGGTAACGATATGACCAATCCATACATGTTCCCTACGTGTCAGCGAGTGGAGGGTTATTGGAGGGTTAGTGCCCCTCCCCGTAAAGCAACTAACTTAAAGACAAATGGCCATCCCTTACAGGATTCTAGCGTTTGACTATAAATAGATAGATTGAATTCCGCCAGCCTTCTTTGCGTCATCAACTGTTTACCTCTGGGTACAGGACTCTCTTCACTATTCTTGTTGGTCAGTTCTATTGCGTATCTTTTGGAGAGGACTGGCCCTGGGAGTCCTGCCACTGGGTCAGGACTGCCTTACACCAGTTCTGACCAGTCCTGTGAAGGGGCTGAAGGAGAGTCACACCGGGTAGGAGTCTAGGAACATGTAATCATAATATGACCTTAACTTGGCCTAGATTTTCTTCCTGTTGCATATTAAGTAGCTTAGTGCCAGAAAAAGACAGTGCCACAGCTCCAGATCCTTTCCATAGCACTTCCCCGTGACTAGTATCACATTTTAGTGCTTATCTCTTGCTATAACTCGGCACTCAGGATGGACAAATGGAGACCAAGTTAGAGTACAAGCAGGATAGCTGTTTTTGCGAACCGAATGACCAGGAGTTACAGGAATTTAATTTGCTAGAAGGGTTACTGCAGCGATGAGTACTCAGATGACCTAAATATAGAGTTTTATTTTTTTTATATTACTGTGGATAAAAATATTCCATTAGGGTACGGAGTTTTGTTAGCTTATTTATTTATTTATTTATTTGCCCATAACTGCACAACACCCATTCTGAACCGGTGTGGATGGACAGAAAAAATATATATATATCACGAAAACGCAGCCTTTGTAATTCTCAGCTAACAGTATAGTCGTTCCCTACCATCAAGTGTTTTGAATTTTATATCGAATTGGGTGGTGGGGGGGACGCCTTCACGTGATGGCATTTATGTAAGCGAGTGATGGGCAGCCTGGTTGTGTGGTTACGCAATCGTTCCTCATTTTCCTTCCTGATGCACGAAAAATAGAGGATGGTGGATTGCTGTAGGAGGGAAATTTCAGCCTGCAGTCCACTGGGTTCACGATTTAGATGAACTTGGGGAACAACAACAACAACAACTACTACTACTACTACTACTACTACTACCACCATCACCAACGCCACCTCCATCACAACTACTACTGCTGCTACTACTACTACTACTACTACTACTTTAGAGGACTTTACTGAGCTTGACAAGAATCTCTTGAAAAGTGATTTGGTTAATTTAGGTCATAATTAACAGAGAGAGAGAGAGAGAGAGAGAGAGAGAGAGAGAGAGAGAGAGAGAGAGAGAGAGAGCATCGAAGGGTTAGGGCTACTTCTGAATGACATATATTTGGTTCTACGTAATATAAGAGACTTCTCAAAACCTCTTCCATAGCGACTTATTTGCAGACTAAACCTTAGCATTCTTTTCTATGCGATTTATTTCATTTCAGTATCGACATAGTTTGTATCAATAAAGGGTACTGAGATGTAATATGCAGAACAACTCGCTAAGGAAGAGGTATTACGGGATGGCTAGTACTACCCCCTCAGTGATGTAGGGTCCTAAGGCTAAGCTAGAGTTGTTCAGGAAATTTAAGGGTAGATGGCCTGCCTTCTCTCTCTCTCTCTCTCTCTCTCTCTCTCTCTCTCACACACACACACACACACACACACACACACACACACACACACACACACACACACACACTATTTTACTATCTAACTAACTTACCCTCTCTCTTTTTGGTGTTCGCCATCTCCTCACCCCCCCTCTCTCTCTCTTACACACACACACACACACACACACACACACACACACACACACACACACACACACACACACACACACACACACACACACACTATTTTACTATCTGCATAACGTAGTCTTTCACTTTCATTTTAGTGTTCGCTATCACCTCCCCCCCCTCTCTCTCTCTCTCTCTCTGTTCACGTGATCAAGCTGTGGGTATTTTTCCAAGACTCAGGCCCTCCCAGTGATGGCGAGGGGGAAGGCGGTCCTCGTGGATTTGGCTTTGTTTGTTTCTTCAGTTATACCCTTTTCACTTTAAGTTGCCCTAAAAAAAATTGCCATCGCCCTATCCTAAATGCTGAGATGAGGCAGTAGGTTACGCTAGGATACGCTGTTAGTCACGAAGAAGTGCTGTGGTTATGATGGAGAGCCGTGGTTCTGTCTTTTCCTGTCACTGAGCTACGTGAATTAAGCAGAAGGACGAAAATCTGAGCCAAGAGTTAGCAATAGTATAGTTTTTTCGTGCCGGCCAGACTGGTGGATTCAGTTTGCTTTACTCTTCTGGAAAAAAATATATGGAGAGGATGGGGAATGAGAGACTGACTAGAAGAGTACATTTAAGTGAAGGGCGAGAGGAAGACCAATGATGAGATATTGGGATGGAGTGGATAGTAACATGAGAGAGGGGTGTGTTGGTAAAAGGGAGGGCAGCCAAATGGAAGAGGACAGAGCGACGTGGATGCGATTTGTTTGTGGCCACCCCTAACGGGATTCAGGCTTCTGGCAATAGACAGAACAAGAGAACCAGTCACAGACCCCCCCTCCCTCCCCTACAATTAGTCAAAGGCCGTACATTAACTTCTCCCTGTGAATTTGTCCTTAAACAGATTCTTTTCAATATAGAACTAGAAGAAAAAAAAAATCACAGGATGCATACCTCCTTCAAAGACAATAGAATTCATGATTTAATGTTCTGACTCCTCTTGCCAACCAAACAAATGCTTTTACGGTCTCAGTTAACTTTACGCTCCCGGTCTGCCCTCATGCAATCACGAGGAGCGCATGCGATCGCCAAGGCAAAGAAAATTATTCATTCCTACGTCAGAATCCGGATCCACATCAAAATCTAGCAAACTTTTCCTTGACTCACCGGCCACCTATCCATTAGATTTCACTTAAATCCGATAAGAATTTTACGAGACAGGCTCGAGTGAATACAAAACTTTCTTGAACTTCCTGGGTGGTGATTACTTTGTCCTTGCCCGACCCTCACCAATTTAAGCTGGAGAAAGACTTACACTGTTTACACACACACACACACACACACACACACACACACACACACACACACACACACACACACACACACACACACACACACACACACACACAGCAATAAAATATTATATCCGCTGCGCCACGTCACAAGCGATTGCAGCTGGAGGACTTAAGATTACAATAGTTAGCATTTATCAGTTCAACGCATCTCGAACACACGCTATCAGTAGGTAAGGACGGCGGTATAAACACACTCAGGCTCCTGTGACTCACTCTTATCTGAATATAATAGTTCTAAAGTCACCTGGAAAAAAAAACTAGAGTTGTCCCTGTATACTATTTTTGCACGAGGTTCTAGGTTTGATTTTCCTAGGATGATCGCGCTTCCCTCTTTCTTTGTCTTTTTTCTCTAGCCTAATCTAACCACTCGTAACCTATCCTGACCTAACAAATTAGCCTAACAAACTAATTAAACTTGATACTAAACAAACCCAGCCTAACCTACACTTTTCCAGCCAAGAAAGAGTGCTAAACGCTAGGGCAAAGGGATATCAGCTTCCCGATCATGTGAAAGATAGCGGTTATCAGTTCAACAGTCCTCAAACACACATAGCCCTGTTTATCAATGGGGGAATGGAGTCGGTATCTTGGGACTTCAGTAGAAAAGCACTTGATCTCTCTCTCTCTCTCTCTCTCTCTCCTAGCTCCGGGAACTCTCTGATCTGACGTTACATATGAAAATGTATGCTTGAGATGAGTTTGTTTTTACTGTAACTGGTGTTTGGATATTTCAGTCATATTACAATGACTACAGTGAGAAACCACACAGACACACACACACACACACACACACACACACACACACACACACACACACACACACACACACACACACACACACACACACACACACACACATCCCTCCCACACACACATACCTGTACACCCCACACACCCATCCATACACACACACTGCTTGCATATCCATCTTTACATACCAAACTATCCCACGTCACACACTCATATCGTAGTGAAATAAGTGAAAGAATACGTAGAGCAAAATGGTCTATGGTACTAGTAAGCTTCTGTGTTGGTTTGTTAACGATAAGAGTGAATAAATGAGAAAATAATTGAGAATGGTGTGTGAATAAATGAAAGAATAAATGATACGTCAAGCAAAATGGTCTCTGGTACTAGTAAGCTTCTGTGTTGGTTTGTTAATGGTAAGAGTGAATAAATGAGAGAATAAAAGGGAAAATAAATGAGAGAATGAGTGAATAAATGAGAGAATGAATGAATAAATGAAAGAAAAAATAAATGACACGTCAAGCAAAATGGTCTCCGGTACTAGTAAGCTTCTGTGTTGGTTTGTTACTGATAAGAGTGAATTAAGATCTTTTATAAGTACCCGCTATGTAGTACTCAGGGGCTTTGACCTTTGAGTGGCGTTGAAAGGCACTGATTGGAATTTTCACGTGTAAGGGAGTCATTATATTGATGACTTTTTGTGTAAATATTTATCAATGTATATCTGTTTGTCTACTCGTATCTATCTTTCTATTTCTGTCTGTCTGTCTCTCTGTCTGTCTTTCTATTAATTTATGTATCTATCTGTCTATCAATTAGTCAAAAAGTCCATCTATCTATCTATTTATCTATCTATCTATCTATCCATCTCTCTGTCTACCTGTCTACCTACCTACCTACCTGTCTATCTATTGTCTTCAACGTGATCGATTCTGGGTATAGGCTCAGCGGTCTCTTCCCTGAGCATTTCTACCTCCCATACACCTACCATGTCAATATTAAAACAGAATAAATAGCATATAAGAGAATGCTAAGGTGTAATAGGCCAAATAAATCGCTAAGGAAGAGGTGCCAGGAACCCATTTATACTTTTATGCTTAAAGTTTCAGTACAATTTCTACTTTTAAAAAACAATTAATTTTACCGATACGTAGATAAGTTGGAGATTCTTTGACATACTAACACCGATTTCCATTTGAGGCTGTAATAGATAACGATTTTTTAAACTATTATTAATATTATTATTATTATTTTCATTATGGCGCCTGGTAGTTTAGTGGGTTAGTAAGGCGCTCCAACCGGATTGAGCCTGTGTAGGTTTATATCCAAGGGATGGTTGGGGTTTATTGCTCACGTAAGATCACCCAGGGATGAGCAAGGCTGGTCACTCATCTTAAATGTCAGGTACCATCTTGCCTAGTCCCGGGTGCCTACGCTCTTCATGGGACAACATAGGATTAGATGATGGATGGATGGATGCATTATTATTATTATTATTATTGGGGATGGAGATAACATACTGATTTTTTCGACACATTAAAATCGATTTCTAATTGAGAAAATATTGATGAATTTTTAGGCACTGTTCATTATCTGATTCTCTCTCTCTCTCTCTCTCTCTCTCTCTCTCTCTCTTTTAATGAGTCAGTTGGTCGTTAACCTGTCCATTTCAGTGGCCTTTTATTTTTTTATTTTTTTGATGCAAAGAAGAAGGAACCAAAGGCTGACTCCAGATTATATTATTCATGGGTGTAGCCAAATGGAAGGAGTAATTTAACTTTGTATTTATATTTTCATTCATTCATACATGCCTTCTTCCTTGCTATCCTTATCTTATCATAGTATTTCAATCACACTTGTAGGAGCTGCCTAGTATGACCCAACTGACATACTGCAATCATCCCTGTGTTTTTGTCTGATCTGTATAATATTAATCTGTTTTCCGTGGTCTCATTTCTGTAATCATTTTTTTTTATTAATCTTACATACCATAATGATCTCTTCCAAGCAGCTGTGTCTCAAAAATAATGCCAGAAAATTTTTTAGCCTCCCCCCCATACCAAAATTGACGCTCCAGCCAGACTGCACCTGATTACGTAAAATTCGATGAGGGTTGGGAGTGAGTCTCCTTGGTTACTAGTCAAATCGGTCACTCGCACTGCTTGAATACTGTGTTGTGGTGACGTGAAATTCATTAAACTGTACTCATGAGGTAGGAAATGAGTCTCCTTGGTTACTAGTCAAGTCGGCTCACTCCCACTACTTGAATACTGTATTGAGCTGATGTGAAATTCAATAAACCGTATGTACGAGGTACGAAATGAGTCTCCTTGGTTACTAGTCAAATTAACCCTCTTTGCCAGGTTAAACACACTATGGATGAGGAGTGAAGGAAGGATCCATTGTGGGGGATATGGAGAGAACAGGAGATTAGGTAGAGGGAGGGAGAGAGGGAAGGGAGAGAGGGAGGAAGGAAGGAGGGAAGGGTTAGGAGGAAGGATGGAAGGACACGATGGAAGAAGAAAATAGACTATGAAGAAAAAGAATGATATGTTTGAATAATAATAAGAAAAATTAACGTGTGTGTGTGTGTGAGAGAGAGAGAGAGAGAGAGAGAGAGAGAGAGAGAGAGAGAGAGAGAGAGAGAGAGAGAGAGAGAGAGAGAGAGAGAGAGAGAGAGAGAGAGAGTTCTAAGAAAAATAAGGAAGAGATATGCATACAAAGAAAATCAGAAAGAACGTCATGAAGGGGGAGGGGGAGGGTTTGAAGGATGGAGAGAGGGATGGAGGGATAGAGGGAGGGAGGGATGGAGGCAGGAATGGAGGGAGGGAGGGATGGAGGAGTGGAGGAAAGATAGGGAAGGAGATACTCGCCCAGGAAGATTCCACTCCAAACCAGATTCATGAGTAGTATTTACAAAGCCTCCCAGGTCCGTAACACCCTTTCCTTAGCGATTTATTTTGCCCTTTGCACCTCATTATATTCTTGTTTGTTAATGGTGCAGACTATTTTATTATTATTATTATTATTATTATTATTATTATTATTGTCCTAAATAAATAAATAAAAGAATAAATAAGTTGGTCTTTGGCAATTGTTGTTAGATACTGAGGCTTCTCTATGTTGGAAATTAGTTAGGCGACATTATAACTACAGCCGCCATACCCCAGCATGGCTGCTATATAAACACAGGCCGCTTGACGTTTCGCTACATTACTCTTTGTGCCGCCGTCAACGCTGCTGCCCTCTCCACAGCCTCAGCACCACCTCTCCTATGGGATCCTTCGCTGCGGATATTCGTGCCTGGTATCCCTTCTGCGCTGTGAGGTTAAGAGGAAGGAGAGAAGATTTCCTACACAGATAATTGGAATCTTAGTGGTCAAGACTGGCTCAGCATTGGAGGAGTTGCATGCACTGGAAAAATTGTGTTAGTCTGAGAAACTCGCGTGGTTTTGGATTCGAGTGATCAAGACTCATCCAGCTTTGCAGACGAGCGACGAGAGAATGGATGGAAGAAATTTTTAAACCAGAGATAAACTGGAAATATACGTTTGATGAAGGTACTCAAGTAAGAAAGAGCAATAAATGGCAGACGACATACACTTGGTCCTCATGTAGCACAAAGCAAATTCTGGCCAGATAACGCAAAAAGTACCTTGGTCAACATTCCATCGTTGTCGCATCGCATAACAAGAGAGAGACTAGGAAACTACTTATCGGCAGAGGGACTAGCAATCAACATGGCTCCCTTACACAGACTGCTCAAGCCTCGCATACGCCTACCAGTCAAAAAACACAGCCAAGAGGAAACGCACCTTGCAGTCCGTAGTCACCTGGATGCTACCTGTCCTGTCCTGTCAACTTGCCGGGGCGAGAAAGAGAGACTACGAAATTCACACCTCGATTTCAGCAGTCAACGCCCTCACTCCTCGCCTTCCATACCGTCTCCCTCCAGACTGAATCGCACCTTCGCCTCCACCAGCCTCACACCTGCTAATAAATTTCTGTTGAATCCTGTTCGATTTTACAACACAACGTCGAAGGTGAGTCGCCCATGTTTGTTCTGCTATACTCTTTTCACTCTAACTTGGCCTAAAATTGCCATCTCTCCATACTGAATTACTTTAGCAATATATTTACACTAAAATTTGATGCTAGTCACGAGAAAGTGTTATCAAGAAGAATCTAGAGCGGAAATACTGTCTCTCTATCACTGAGTTAGGTGAAAGAAGCTACAAGAGGATGAAAACCTGGGCCAAGTTAAGGTGAAAGAATTAGCCTAGAGTCCTTCGTTGCTATCATATTAATTTATGTAACCTCAAAACCTCTTATCATTTCTTAAGAACTTAGAAGATTGTGTTAGTCTGTGCTACAGTGATGTGGTATAATTCATTGATCTTATACAGGTAACCATCGGGGCAGGGTTAAGAATTTTGGGGAACTCTAGGACACGGCATAGTACGGAGACCTCCTAAGACCATTGTTGGTAGAACCCATTAGTATAGATATCCACTGCCTTTTTAGCCTTACCTGCCCTATACTGTACACATTTTTAAAACTGAAGACAAATGGAGGAAGGAAAAGCAAATCAGATATAGAAAAAGTTTCCACACACCAGACGACAGGTATCCTCCATTCATAAAAAATCTGTTAGTTTGACTTGGGGGGGGGGGCACTTATCTGGGGAAGCAAATTTAAAAAAAGAAGCGGCAGTGTGATGGTCAGGTCATGAACCCTACCAGATTGATAACGGTGTCTATTGCTATTTTAGGGACAAGAAATTCCTAAGATCAATATTCAGTCTATCTTGTGAGGACCCCTTATGTGTGAGGTCACTAGAGGTATGGCTCCAGTAGTTCCCCCATCAATGCGGCCCTGGACTGGGATTCTCGAACACACTTACGATCGTTTCCATGTCCTAACTCGATATTTTTTTCTCGCAAGAAGCACTAGAGTCACGGGATATTCTTCATTCCTCATTACTCGTCCATCTTATTAAAAAAAATATGTAAAATACGACAGTTTTCCTCCCGCAACCAAGACATTTAAAAGAGGAACAAGGGGCGTGGTAAGACTTTGCACTTTTCATTTTCTAGTCTTTCCTGGGTTAAATAATCACAGTTAAGACAGGAAATCGATCGTATGTCTGAGAAAATTGCCATTATTATTATTATTATTATTTACGTGACCCACAGAGCGGATACCACTCGTCCCTCCAGAGCACCTTGGACAACTTGCACCCTGATTCTCGCTCCCTGTCTCGTACCAACGGGGCAAGAGCGTCGTTCCAGCATCGCCAGCAGCTGAGTCACGCACGACGCATAGTGGTGAAGCTGGGATCCGCTGTGGTCACCAGGAAGGATGGCTGTGGACTCGCGTTGGGCAGGCTGGCGTCTATCGTTGAGCAGGTTGGTAGTCAAGGAGCTTTTATTCTTGGTAGTCAAGGAGCATTTATTTTTGGCAGTCAAGGAGCTTTTACTATGCCACTGATGGTTCCAGAGGCTTTTATTTAACATAGGATAAACTAGAAGGATTATAAATATCACTTATCACAAGGCAGGATGGTTGTGGATTTGCACTGGGCAGGCTAGTAATTATTAACCTTGTTAGTATATATTACATGCAGACTCAAATCCAGAAGGTGTGGTTCCAGAGGCTAAATGGAAAATGAACTACTCCCTCTATCCATCTATCTACGTTTCAGTGCGCCGAACTCCAAAATGAGGGCTATGAACTGCTGATGGTAACTTCGGGCGCAGTGGCATTCGGCGCGCAGAAGATGGCGCAGGAACTCATCATGTCACTGAGCATGAGGCAAACGCTGTCCGGCCGAGAGAGCCTGCGTGGGGTGAGTTGTCATTTTTCTTCTCTCTCTCTCTCTCTCTCTCTCTCTTTCAATTCTGTCATTTATAAAGCTGTCAGGATACGTAACCCTATCAGTGGCTGTCTTTAGATGTACTCCTATCAGTAAATGACTATATTATCACAAGATCAAAAGTTGCAAAGGGAACTGAGGAATCATTCTGGCCTTGATGACTCTTGTGAAGCCGACAGGTACTAATTCTAAGTCTTTTTGGTCATGCCCTTATGTTCTAACTATATTTACCTTTAATTCCGTTGCCAGGAGGAGGTGAGGAGCATGCTGGCGCCAAGAGCATCAGCCGCCGTGGGTCAGTCTGGTCTCATGTCTCTGTACGAGGCCATGTACGCCCAGTATGGGGTCAAAGTAGCACAGATCCTCATCACGAAGCCGGATTTCTACAACAGCGAGACCAGACAGAACCTCAACTCGACCATCAACGAGCTCATATCCCTAAACATCCTGCCCATTATCAACACAAATGACGCTGTTACGCCTCCGCCCCAGGTAGACGAGGAGATCAGCAAGAAGTTGGATATAAGGGATAATGACTCACTCGCAGCTCGTCTGGCCGTGGAGATGAACACAGGTAAGATACTTATACTGGTTCTATACGGGTATTATCTATAACCAGACGCCTCAATCCCATAAGGGCTGGCCACAAACAATATCGCCTCCACGTCGCCGCCCCGTACCCCTCCATTTCGCTGCCCTTCCCCCAACTCACACACACCCCTCTTTCATATACCTCTCCACTCCAACCCACCATCTCATCCTCGACCTCTCCCTCGCTCTGCCCTCCCCTCTTCACCTCACCCACAAACACTCTCCTAGTTAGTCTCTCACTCTCACAGGAATTATATGGGTCCTATGTCTTGAGCTCAAACCTTTGACTTCTATAACGTGTTTCATTAGTATACTCTTGCGGTCTTCAGACGATTTTATAGATATAAGAATAGAAGTTTTTGATAGGGGAGGGTTAGGTAAGGACTTCATTCATCTTCTCAGCACCGGGAATCCTTCGTTGGTTGAATAAGATCGTTCCTGTGAAAAATACGTCATCGTGCTGAAGGGGTTGTGTCGTAGTCTAAGTACCTTTTGAGACCTCGTAAAAAAATTTCCTTGGTGGTTTATTCCGTACACTACACATCAAGGTCTTCTTCTGCGTTATTTATGCAAACCATGTCGATATTGAAATGATATTAATGACATACAAGAAATTGCCAGCATTTGTTTAGATGTTTTATATATACGGTAAATGTAACAAAGCCTAATTTAACCTAACCTAACCTACCAGATTTGCTGATTCTGATGACGGACGTGGACGGCATCTACAACAAGCCCCCCATAGCTGAGGGTGCAAGACTGATCGACAGCTTCGTGCCTCAGATGATTGGTGAAGTTGAGTTTGGCCAGAAGTCGACAGTGGGCACGGGTGGGATGGATTCAAAAGTCAGAGCGGCGAGTTGGGCGCTGGACAGAGGAACATCGGTGGTTATCTGCAACGGTCTAACCCAGGGAGCCATCAAGGGAATTGTGCAGGGGCGGAAAATAGGCACTTTCTTCACGGCTACGGATGACAGTGGGCTTGAAGTGGAGGTTTTGGCCAAGAATGCACGTCGAGGTAGTCGCTTGCTTCAGAGTTTGACTGCCAATGAACGTGCTGGTGCCATTCTGACTTTAGCTAATCTCCTGGAGTCTAGACAAACTGATCTTCTAGCAGCCAATGAGTTAGACTTAGAGGAGGCCTTGAAGTCCGGACTCTCAAATGCTCTGACTGCACGCCTGCAACTGACACCTACGAAACTAAGTAGTCTTGCAGATGGGTTACGCCAAATCGCTGCAGACTCCAGAACAATATTGGGCCGAACGCTCACGAAGACGTTGATCGCTGATAACGTTGAACTTCGCAAGATCACCGTCCCCATTGGCGTCCTCCTCGTCATTTTTGAGTCCAGACCTGACTGCCTTCCCCAGGTAGCAGCTTTGGCCATAGCAACAGGTAATGGACTTCTGCTAAAGGGTGGAAAAGAGGCCCAGCATAGCAACCAGGCTCTTATGAAACTCGTTAAGGAATCACTTGGTACTGTAGGAGCGACGGGTGCAATCTCGCTGGTCACCAAAAGAGACGACATCTCAGACCTGCTGCAGCTGGAGGGCGACATCGACCTGGTGATCCCCCGAGGCTCCTCCGACTTGGTGCGAATGATCCAGGAGCAGTCAAGGTCCATCCCAGTGCTTGGCCACGCCGAGGGAATATGTCATGTTTACATCGACAGGGCCGCTGATATGGACAAGGCGGTTACGATTGGTAAGGGGAAAAAAAAGTGCCTTAGCTCATAATGATTTTCACATTGTGAGTCATATCCTGTACTATACTTTTACACCACTGTACACCTTCCCTTTCTGTCTCATCATGCAACTGGCAACACCATATGCGACTATCTATAAGTGTACAATGTAATGGAGATGCTGTTGTTTCACCTTTACCCACCACCTTTACCCTCAGAAATATTCCCTCACAGCAACGTACAACCAGGTAATTATCTATCCCTTTCGCCACGCAGTTCGTGATGCCAAGTGTGACTACCCATCGGCCTGCAACGCCATGGAGACTCTCTTGATCCACCGTGAGATCTTTGACAACACGCGTCTGTTTACCACCGTGTGTCAGATGCTGCAGCAGGAGGGCGTCACCATACACGCAGGACCCGCGCTAGCCAAGCTGCTAACGTTTGGACCACCACTCGCTCAGACCTTCAAGTGAGTAACCACTCGACTGAACTGAAGGCTTATCTCTTCAGTTCTTCGCAGTACTTCCTTCTTAGCGATTTATTATGCCTATTGTACCTTTATATCATCTTCCTCGGCGGTTTGTTTTTTCATAGTCTACCTATTTATCGTCTTTCTCAGCTATTTAAATTCTATATTTTAATTTCTTAACCTCTTTCTTAACGATTCATTTAGCATATTTTACTTTTTCATCCTCTTGCACGTTTGCCCACTGAAGCCGACGAACCTACGTTGATACTAGAAAAATATGTGACGTAAATTAGAAGTCTGGAATTAAGGTGTAATATGCATCATAAATCGCCAAGAAAAGAGAGCTTAGAAATCTCCTATGTCGCCCAGGATGCGTCTCATGATACTTTGTTTTCTACCAGTGCAAGCATGGCTGATTAATGTGACTGTTAGTTCTGATATCTCTGTTCCAATCTGTGTCAGCAAAACAAAGCTCTCCTCTTATCTGATTGTCGACGCTCTTGACTTTCGTACTTTTATAACCTGATATGACTGACCTACCCCACATTAACTTTATCTGCTAACTTGACAGATCATTATATTACCTTTTCTGTTACAAGAATAGCTCATCTGTCCTGTTCTAGCTTGCCATAGAAGAGAGGCTTGTATTTTTTTTTGGCATAATGCCGAAATAGAAATATTGTTTGATTGCCATCTCCTGTTGTTATATTTCTTGACGTTTTTATCCGTTTATATGACCTCAGTGAAGTTAGTGCTTCGTGCAAAGATAAAAACCTAAATCCCAGGGTTGAGTCACGCGACCTTGATTGCATGATCGAGGTGGATGAAGACCTGTAGGCGACCATGAAGCACATCAATGGCTTGCCTTTATTCTGCTCATACCCTGTCCATAGCCTGTCTAAACTGTCTTCATATAAAACAAAAACTCTGCTTCCAGGGTTGAGTTTGGTGACCTGGAGTGCATCATCGAGGTGGTGGAGGACTTGGAAGCCGCCATCGAGCACATCCACCGCTACGGCTCCTCCCACACGGATGTCATCGTCACCGAGGACGATGACGCCGCCGAACAGTTCCTCAATTCGGTGGACTCGGCGTGTGTTTTCCACAACGTATCGTCTCGCTTCGCTGACGGGTACCGGCTGGGTCTGGGCGCCGAGGTGGGCATCAGCACGGCCCGCATCCACGCCAGAGGACCCGTGGGCATGGACGGCCTCCTCACCACCAAGTGGGTGGTGAGGGGAGACTGCGCCGTGGCATCGGAGTTCACCAAGGGGTACAGGAAGTTCTTGCACGAGGCTTTACCCATTGATGAAGAGAACGGAGCCATCTTGGCCGAGGAACAAACGTTTACTCAGTGACTTTTTTCGTCAATGAAGCAAACCTTCCTTGAACATATACCCATTTTCAGACGATTTGCTTTTCTTCCTCGAGACTTTACCAAGTGATGAAGAGAATGGGACCATATTGACTGAGGGACAAACAGCTGTTCAATAAAAAATACTAAGTGAGTGGTGAGGGAAGACTGTGCCATAGCACCGGAGTTAACTAAGGGGCATAGGAGGTTCATGCAACAGACTATACCCATGAATGATGAGAACGAAGCCGCCTGTGTTGAGAAGGAAACGTTTACTGAGTGCCCTTTTCGTCAGTGAACCCACAACTGCTTGGACGTACTCTCATTATAGAACAGCTGGATTTCTAGATTAACTTTCTTAGGACCAGTAGGTGGGTAGGTTTTCAGTGATGCCATCTTCACTAAGGAACAGACAGCTAAACAGTGACCACTCTGGTGTCAAGTTCCATTGCACTGGGGCTGTTTCAGGACTACGTATTGACGATCCACGCAACTAAAATCTCTAATCATCATTTTTCACACACACACACACACACACACACACACACACACACACACACACACACACACACACACACACACACACACAAAGATCCACCAACTAAGAATATGTAGCTGATGTAAGTGCATTCCACGAACAAAAAGGAAAAAAAACACTGAACAAATAGTGAGTCACTGTACTCCTAGTGAATCTGAAGGACACAGAGTTTATTTTTCATCTGTGGACGAAGAGTGAAGTTTACCCAAGTTACTAGGCAATTTGTGGGCTCCTGCGATATGCTAGGATGTCTTAATTCGCGTTTGAAACCCTTAAAAAAACTTATTTCTGTGCCATATCACTAACTCCACAATATGTTCTAGAAGGATTTAAAGTTAAAAAAATATATGTATGTATGTACATTGCGATTAGGAATATAGCTTTATCTTTTGGTCGATGAATTACTAAACTCTTACACAAAATTCTGAGAAGTTTGTTGGGTTTCGCAGATAGCATCACTAGGTTTCAAATGTCATTGTTCACTGTCTTGCGGTTTATCGTAGGGCAGTGGATCGATATTAGAGTCCGCAATAGTACAGTTAGGGATAAAAGTCTACCTAACATTTCATATCTGCTACTTATTATTTTCCTCCCGTGGTTAATATTAAAAAATTGTGAGTGTTGGTGTTTCTCTGTAATATATCCCATACTTCTCGCTCTCCTCAGCTGGCTAATATTTTTAAGCCGGGAGAAGTCTGTAATATTATCATCTACATCTCTTTTTCTTCTTGTACTAATATTCCTGAACTGAGAGAGGTTTGACAAGTTTCTGTAATATTTCACCAACCACTCACTTTCCTTTGCTGGTTAATATTCCGAAACGAAAAGGCCTCCCTACGATATTTCACTTCTGACTTTCCTCTGCTGTCTAATATTCCTAAACTGAGAGAGGTTTGGTATGATTCCCTGCAGTACTTCACCTACTTCTCACTCTTCTCTGATGCTAATAATCCTAATCTGATAGAAGCCTGGTATGCCCTCTTTTCTCATATATTTTTCTCTCTCTCGCTACATCAAGAAGTGGCAGACATAACCCAAATGTTAAGCAGACGCGGTGAAATAGGACACCAACTTTTTGTCCTACTGTCGCACACAACTCTTGCATATGTTTCAGTGTGTGTGGTACTGTAGTTACGTAGTGATACGTAAATAGTGATAAGTGATTAGAGATATTTATGTGACAGGTAGGCATATTTCTCTTTAAAAAAAAAATAATGACAGTGAAGATGAGTTTATATTTCCCATTGTTTGTTGATGGTGGTAAGCGATGAAAACAACGGCTCCTATGACTCTCTCTCACCTGGATAAAATAATGTGGGGTTAGCTGGAATAATACTGGAATTTTTCTGAGAGAGAGAGAGAGAGAGAGAGAGAGAGAGAGAGAGAGAGAGAGAGAGGGTGAGAGTGTGTGTGAGTGTGTATGTGTGAGAGTGAGAGTGTATGAGTGAGTGTGTGTGAGAGTGTTAGTGTGAATGAGAGTGAAAGTTTGAGAGTGTGAGAGTTTCAGAGTGAGTGAGTGAGTGTGAGAGAGTATGAGAGTGAATGTGAGAGTGCGATTGAGAGAGTGTGAAAGTATGGGTGTGAAAGTGAGAGAATGAGACAACGAGAGTAAGAGTGTGAGAGTGACAGTGTTGAGAGTGAGACAGTGAGAGTGTGAGTGTATGAGTGTAAGAGTATGAGTGTGAGAGCATGAGAGTGAGTGTGAGAGTGAGTGTGAGTGAAAGTGTGAGAGTGTGAGTTTGAGAGAGTGAGAGTGAGAGTGTGAGAATGAGAGTGAGAGTGAGAGAGTGTAAGAGTGTAAGTGTGAAAGTGAGAGTGTGAGAGAATGTGTGTGAGAGTGTGAGAGTGAGAGTGTGAAAATGTAAGAGAGTGAGAGTGAGAATGAGAGAGTAAGAGTGTGAGAGTGTGATTGTGAGTGTGAGAGTGAGAGTATGAGCGAGAGTGTGATAGTGCGAGAGTAAGAGTGTGAATGTGTGAGAGAGAGAGAGTGTGTGAGAGTATGAGTGAGAGTGTGAGAGTGTGTGAGTGTGAAAGTGTGAGAGTGAGTGAGAGTGTGACAGAGTGAGAGTGAGAGAGTAAGTCGGTATTAAAACTAACTACCGTAACATAGAAAGGAATGTTAAGGTGCACAATAAGCAAAATAAATCGCTAAGGAAGAAGTGTTAAGATGCTTTCTATGGTTGCTGGACGTCGTATCCCTTCCTCAGCGATTCAATCTGCCAATCACATTTTAATATTCAACGTATTTTGTAATATATGCTTACTATCTCGACGATATATTTCTTGAACAGTCAGAGAGAGAGAGAGAGAGAGAGAGAGAGAGAGAGAGAGAGAGTTGATAAATCTACACCAATATCAAATCGCTTCTTCCCACGCTCACGCACACTGTACATGCCAAACTTGATGACAGACGAGGCAGGCGTTGACGTGATATTTCGTTCACATACATACATACACACACACATACATACAGATACGTATATCCATCCATCCATGCATCTATCCATCCGTGCATGCATACATACTTGCGTGTGGATTCATTCATAAATTCGTCTGTTTCATATCAACAATGAGAGTAAAACGATCTCTCAATAGGCTTACAACTGCGTATGAATGGGCAGCCAATGAATGAAGACAATGTTACTCAATGAGTATGTTTACTAGTGTGTAGCGTATGGTGAGTAAATTTAAAGGGCGAATGAATGGGTTGTAACGGTTGTAGTAAGTTGTAGCGTTTCTGAATGAATTACTATATCTACTTATTTCACCATATATCGCCCAAGCTGGTCGATTTCTTGTTTGGTGGATAATCTTATACATGTAACTGCACATTTTAGAAACTGCTTTTATCTAAAATAAAGCGTAGCACATCGAAAAGAAGCAAAATTAACTTGTGTTTACATTTTCAAATGAGTCCATTGATATATACCGCCACACTCTTGCCATACGGGGATTAACGTTACACTCAGTTAAATTTACGCGAACTCCGAGGTCTTATCATTGTTGTAAACATTTTGGTGTGTAAACATATGGGCACTGAATACATTTGATAAAAACGGCTTTCTTTTTTTCTTGAATATTTGCTGTAAAAATTAACGTATTTATTTTTGCTGGAAGTGTCTAGAATTTACCCTCAGCGGCGGCCACTGCAGTCTCTCTCTCAACATCCGCGCCAGACTCAGGTGTCAAAATTGTCCTCACTCAAATTTAAGCGAAGTCTTAGACAATATCGTTGATGCAGATACTTGAATATGTAAGTAAACGTAAAATAAATAAGTCATATTAAAAACTAGTGATACTTTGCTATGAATACCTGTTATAAAAGCCTCATATTTATTTTTCTGGAAGTATCTAATACTAGGATTCAACCTCTGCATTTGAAACTCCCGCTGGAACCTCGCCGTACATTGGTAAACATTGCCTTCACTCATATATCTGGTGACTAATGTCTTAAGTTTGTATCGTAATGTATAAAAAGTCGTATACTGAGTGCATTTGATAAAGGACTAGCGTTGTTTTGCCCTAATTAAATAGCATAAATGACTCATAACTGTATTTCTGGAAGTGTCTGGTAATCCTTTCATTTCAGCGACGGCCATTGCAGTCTTTCTCAACAGCTGTGCCGGACGTAAGAGTAAAACTCATACTCGCTCAATTTTAAGCTAAGTCTGAGGCAATAGTGTTGATATAAATATTTGGAGATGTAAAGAAAACTCAAATAAATACGTCATAATAAAAGTTTTCGGTATCTTGCCGTGAACACACGTAATACTAACTTCATGATTATTTTTCTGGAAGTGCCTGGTAATTATTTTTCCCGCTCCTCAAATGCTTATAGTTTTGTAGAACCGATTTCACACAATACACCTAATCATTGTACATAGGAAGGAGTTATTTCATATATTATACTCACCTTAATTAATTCCCTGTGGATATAATCGTCCAAAGGGATAAACAGCATAAAAAATAAAGATAGATAGTTAAAATACTAGAAGTATTTGGCAATTTTTACTTCTGTTTACTGTCCAGCGCAGACCGAGTGGCGCTGCGGCAGTTGGTTGCTGACGACGGGGGGTTTTATATGGCCAGAGGGACTAAGGCTGATCCCCCACCAATACTGACTGCCGAAATGTTTCCGTAATTTTTCATTGCTTCTTCTGTATATGCCTTTATATCACTATGGCAATGTTAGAAACAGATGGTACTGTATTCTGTAAAAAGAAAAGAATAAGGCAACTATGTAGCGATAATAGAATGAGATTAAGATATTTTTGTCATCATACAGAGGCAGCATCCAGACCTCTTCCCACCAGTAAGCTCCAATAAGATACTAGAACTGTCGCGACCATGAACGGGTTGACAGCACCCGTACCAACACTTTTAGCTTCTCATGAAATCGTTTTGTGTTAGCTGGATGAAAAAAGAAAAAAAATAGAGATATTCCAGCGGTCGTCTTTCACCCTGACGGCGTATATTATGAAGTGGTATTATTTTCACTTCAATACTTAGTTATGGTTTTGTGAAATTTGATGTCTTGGCTATGAAGTAGGAATGAGTCTCCTTGGTTACTAGTCAAATTTATTCTCCAGTCGAATTACATTTAGCCACTGAGCTGGATGAGGTTAGGGATCTGTGCCAGACGAAATTAAAGACGAAAGTTTTTATCTCCAGACGATTTATTTCTCCTAGATCTTGAAGGTATAGTTAGATCTAGAGCCGGATTCTCATCGGTTAAGGAAGCTGCCTAACATCTTTTCTTAAGCGATTTATTTTGCTTATTAGACCTTACTGTCTTGGTGTTACATAAATCCTTCAAATATCGCCATACTCTGCATTAATAACGTATAAAAGGATGTTAGCTAGCCTTATCCAAAAATAAATCGCTAACGGAGAGGTGCTAGGGGCTTCCTTACCCTATGAGAACACCAGCCACAGCCCTCATTAACCCCTCCTCACTGCTGGCTGTCTTTAATATGAATAAAATCGTCTGGTGGGATGAAGTGTAAAGCGAAAAATGCTTGAAGGAATAAATTTAATAAGGCAAAGCTGATAATAAATGATAAATGCATTAGTTTAAGGGATAAGTATAAGAATGATAGAACAATAAAAACTTTAAGGTGCTGGTTAATGCTATAAATTTAATAGAGCCAAAAAATATGCGATAAATTTTAAGACATCGGCTAAAGGATTAAATTTAATAAAGTAAAGGAATAGAATCAAATTTAAAGACATTTGATAAAGGGAAAATGTTAATAATGCTAAAACGGAATAAATTTTAGGAGCATTGTGGTTAAAGAAACAATCAGTTATATACAAAAAAAATTTATTATATAGGTTAATTAGAAAAATAAGGAATGCATCTAAATTTCATAGTAACTTATTTTTGCATTATATTTTACCCCACGACGTCCCTTTCTAAAGTTTAATCTTGCTGATAACAGACGATTTTACTCAATTCTCTCTCTCTCCCTCTCTCTCTCTCAGGTTGTAGTAGTAGTAGTGGCAGCCCCAGGTCCATCTGAAATGTGAACTCAGTGGACTGCAGGCTGAAGTTAAGCTGAAGGGGTTTATTTAGACTATTTCCAACCCCCCAGTTCGAAAACCCTTTCCTACGCTAAATAAAATCGTCTGGAGAGGCCAAGAATATTATCTAAAAGGTCACCCACATACATGGAGTGAAAATTACCCTTAGCTTGCATGAAGGCAGTACCATGCAACGTTGAGCTGCCGCCTATGCAATTTTGTCAATATTGCAGATACCTTTACTCATGACACATTTATTTATTTATTTATTTTATTTCATTCATAATTTAATTGGTACTGTTATTCCAGTTGTTCCCTATCTTGTTCAATTCTTTCCCCCTCTCCCCTTAGGGAACTCATAAAATTCTCATGGACACCTTCATTTTCTCACAGACACTCAACCATATGATGAAAATAAAAACTCTTCTGCTTGGATCAGGTGGTCTCAAGTTTTCAATCCTGGAAAGCAAATGCACATGATTTTTTTTTTTCTTCACTCTACAGTTTCTTGAAAATTGTACAACTTACAGCAGCCTTCCGCGTCCCCCTTAAGTTGTACCATGGCCCCTTTGGGAGCGTGGATCTTCCAGTTTTAGGATTTTCAAGGATGTCTCCCAAGCTTTATTGAGGAAAATCCCGTTCAAGGTTCCCATTGGCTGGTGTGCATAATGACGTCACTCCTGGAGCACTCCATACGCCACTGTTTACATGATGCACTCCGATCCATTTCTGTTTACCTGGTGCACTCCTTCCATTTCTGTTTACCTGGTGCACTCCTTCCATTTCTGTTTACCTGGTGCACTCCTTCCATTTCTGTTTACCTGGTGCACTCCTTCCATTTCTGTTTACCTGGTGCACTCCTTCCATTTCTGGTGCACTCCTTCCATTTCTGTTTACCTGGTGCACTCCTTCCATTTCTGTTTACCTGGTGCACTCCTTCCATTTCTGTTTACCTGGTGCACTCCTTCCATTTCTGTTTACCTGGTGCACTCTGATCCGCCGCTATTTACATGGTGAACTCTGGACTCAGAGCTACCTATTTAATTTAACTAAGACAAACAGGCGACTCTGAATCCAGCGTAACGCCATGACTCTGGACTGATGCACAGAACTGGGCATGAATAATGAGAGTACCGGCAATAGTAGTGGTAGTAGTAGTAGTAGTAGAAGTAGTAGTAGTAGTAATAGTAGTAGTGGTAATAGTAGTAGTGGTGGTGGTGGTGGTTGTGGTGGTGGTGGTGTAGCAGCAGCAGCAGTAGTAGTTGCAGTAGTAGTAGCGGTATTATTATTATTACTATTAGTACTTGTAGTAATAGTGGTGGTAATAGTGATGGTGGTAATAATAATAATAATAATAATAATAATAATAAAAATCTCCAATAACCTCTTTTGTGAGTATAGTTTCCTTCCATCTTTTACTGACAAACTTTTCTTTTTCTTATCACTATTATCCAGCTCTTTCTTGCCCCATCAGGAACGTAGGGTCCCGGGGCTAGGCTAATTAGTCAAGCTATATTAGGCAAAAGTGACTAGTTCCTCGCCCTTGAGTGACATGATGTGAGGAAAAACACTCAACCCTTCCTCGGACTTCTACATTCATTCATTCACTTCAGCAGCTGTATAATCAATCATTTATTATACAACACAGACTGAATAACATCCATAATCACCATTCTTGTTTATATATTTATCCCGAGAATTGCAGGTACACTCTTTTCCACCTTGGCTCAAATTTTCCTGTTGCAGCTTATTCCACGTAGGCCAGATAGAAATAGATGATGCTATGACTACCTCCTTTCCCTTGCACTTATTCGTGACTAGCACCACATTCTGGTGTTCATCTACTGTTACAACTCTACTCTTAAGATAGAAAGTCTAGGCCAGTTTAAAGTGAAAAGAGTGTAGCTACACACAATGAGTAAATACTAAGAATTTTGAGACGAGCGATAAATTACAATAATACTCATCACTTTGACTAGCACAATTTTCAAGATGATTAGTAAAACAATACTTCTTTGTCCTGTTTATAATTCAGTTTTCCTTCATAAAATTTGTCATATTTGGCTTTCCTATTTTTTCCCTATTTTCTGACAGGTATATCATTTACACCTGTCTGTCTCGTATTTCACTGATTTCAGTATTAGATTTAATTATTTTGTCTTCTGTTTTTTACCGGCATTTCATTAACTTCTTATCCATATCACGCCACTTTTTACTGATAAGAATGTCTTCAGATTTGTTTTTTTTCCCATTTCTTACAGATATTGCAGTTACACCTCTTTGTCCACCTCTATTGTTCCCATTTATCAGAAGCTGTCATTTTCGGTTTCCCATTTCTTACTGGTATCAATATTACACCTCTTTTTTTTAATTCAATATCACTGTTGTCATTTCAAGAACGTGGCTGTTTTTCTATTCCTTACAGATATTAAAGTTACACCTCTTTGTTCACCTCATTTATTATTTTTATTGATCAGAATTTGTCATTTTCGGCCTTCATTATCTTTCAGGTGTCTCCATTCACCTTACGAACCACAAATGTATAATTTCACCAACGCGGCACCTCCTTTCCTCTCACCTGGTTTATTTTTCCTCACGCTGCAATCACCCCGTGGAAATAATTTGTCACATAATAGTAAAAAACCGTTATGATTCGTCTGGAGCGGCGAAGAAGTGGTGGTGGTTTTCTCAGCACCGTATTTTTTGTCACCGTTTTCACCCGGCCATTTTTCACCTGTCCAATCAAGCACCAACTCCTGATCTCCCAGGTCAGAATAGTCAAGGTAATATTCGAACTTGGGCTCCGAGGATAGAAGGACATAGACGAGATAGGCAACTGGTCTGGCTGAGGAAATCTTTGAGCGTGACACATGTGGTAGCGTCAGGGGACATTGTTGGCAAGTTCTCCATTTCCTTCAATTATTTTGCCGTATTGAATCGTACCTAAGTCTCATTTGTCCATGAAACCTTAAAAACAATATATTTTCCCTAGAGACTGATGTAACTAGAGTAGTATTCAGATTAGCTGGGATATTGCAAAGGCTATTGAACGCGCCCCACACCCTTTCGCTCCCAGTGACGTCACTTTCACGTCATCGACCTCGTCATACAAGGATAACCAAACTCGGCCGCTGGTTGGCTGAGAGGCATCTGTGTTCAGGGTCTATGTGAAGATCTGCACGTACGCATTCAGTGCCTCCCGTGACGCGTGAGGGTGGGGTCATGCAATGCAGGGAACATGTTGCTTTGCACGATGCACGGCTGGTTATATATAGAGGCGGATCAGGCAGGCAGGAGTGCGATACCGTTGACACATTATTAACCTTTGCACTTAATCTACCTTGATGGCAGTATCTTGGCAACAGGGGTGGTGTGGCAGTAATATTTCCTTAATTACTGATAACAACTGTATGATAATGATAAGGTGTAATTATGATATACCTTTGTAATACAGTTCATGAGTCGAAGGTAATAGGAAATACTCTGCATGACTTCCCTTCTCAGATATATACAGCAAATAGCTAGGTAGAGATGTGTAGATAGGTAGATAGACAGATAGACATTTTATTTCAGATGAACAGATGAAGAAAAAAATCCATGCACCAAATTACAGGTGTCCTCCATTCATGAAGATTCTGTAACGGTTGGACGAACTGCTGTACAGAGGTCACACACACACCTCTTGACAACAGTACCCTTGCAAAGACTGACACGCATACCTTTACTTGGATCCTCCCCCCCTCCCTCCCCCCTCTCTCTCTCTCTCTCTCTCTCTCTCACACACACACACACACACACACACGTGCGCATTAACAACTTCACATGGATGACCCCTCTCTCTCATATAATTATCATCATCATCATCATCATCATCACATCCAGACCTCCTCTCCCGTCTTAAAACAAAAACACCGTAGTACAATCAATAGACATTAATTTTAAAGAAAGACAGGGAAATCACAATCATTTCCCTAGACTACGCTACAAAACAGTCATTTTTATATCCACGTCCCTATTTCCGTTCTAGGTATGGTTAGATTAGGGCCCATACTGAAGGTGGAATGGAAGGCTTCGTGGTACCTCTTCCTTAGCGACTTATTTTGCATATCACACCTTAACATCCCTTCGTCTGCTGTTTATATCGTTTAATATCGATATAGAATGCATTAATGCCACAAAAAAGGATAACGAAAAGTAATGCATAGAATAAGTCGCTTCGAAAAATGTGTTACGGTAACAGAACATACAAGACGCATCAGTAAACACCAACCACCACCTTTTGTTGTATGTGTATTCTGTCTACCTTTACAGCAATAACATTTCAATCAATCAATCAATTACTACAAGACAATCATTACCCCAGTCTGACAGGGATTTCGAACTACTTTCAGTTAACCTAATGGCCAGGTTTAGCCAGACTGGAGGGCTGATTTGTCTAGCTAGGGCGTATAACTAGGATTCTAAAAATGGGATGGTTAGACCCACATACGGGACGGCCTAAGGAGAACTCCGCAGGGGGTTCAGAGGTAGTCTTCCTGAAATTTGGAATGGCCAGGCATATTTCAGGGGTGGCTGTTGGTTAGATACCCCCTGACACCCCTATGGCTACGGCAATGTGATGTCTCTAGATCTTTCACCTTAACTTCGCCCAGTTTTCGCCCTGTAGCAATTATTTCACGTATCTCAGTGACAGAAAAGACAAAGCTAAGGCTCTACCTTCTTTTCATAGCCCTTCCTCGTGACTAGCATCATAATCTGCTGTTAAAGTTATGAGTACAACTTAGGACTGAAGATGGAGAGGGCAGTTTTAGGCCAAGGCAAAGTTAAAAGAATATAGTAAACAAGGAGACTCATTCCCACCTCACAGCTAAGGCTCACTGAATTTTATGCAACCACGACTTAGAATTCGAGTTGTAGGAGCGGTCCAGCTCCGTCAGATGAAGACAAACCATATACAGTTAGGCAATATATGAGGAATTCAAAATTAACACGTAATCACTCGTTGCTAAGTAACTATAATGCTATTGATCTAGTTTTCTAAGTTGTCTGCATCTAAGGTACATTAATCTGTAAGAGGAGAAAGCTAATAGACGAAGAGGAGGCAGCGATAAGAATAGATATTAATATTGTCTTGAAAGGAAGCTGGATTTCCGTTTTACCTTTGTCTACCATACATTTCCGTTTTCTCTGTACCTTTTTTCCACCCATTTTCTCTCAAAGGTAAATTCCTTCAGTCCGATGGCTTATTCTTCTTTTGTTCCAGCTAGAGTCAAATGCAGATTAAAATACACACCTTGGGAGTGAAGGGGCTAATGAACGCTATGTCTAACCCCTCTAGTTTGAAAAATCTCCCGCTAACCTAAAAAAAAAATCGTTTGGAAACGAGAAAGCAAAACATTCCTTCGTGAGATAATATTTAAATTACACCAAGCGTCGACAACAACTACACATAGCCCAAACATGAAGCAAGGCCACACGACACTGATAAGAATAACATTAGCAGTGTATCCATGAACTTGTACATTGTTAGTTTCTTCTCGTCTGCTTTTGAGTTGCTGTTCGCTGGTGGTTAAG
The DNA here is from genome assembly GCF_032717465.1 of Coenobita brevimanus. Taxonomy (NCBI): domain Eukaryota; kingdom Metazoa; phylum Arthropoda; class Malacostraca; order Decapoda; family Coenobitidae; genus Coenobita; species Coenobita brevimanus. The sequence continues at coordinate 300,329 of NC_136955.1, read as the reverse complement.
GGCAAAAGCTGGCCTCCTGTTTCATTGCGTCTACTTCACACTTAGGGCATGTCCATCACTTTCCCCCCTGACCCATTATAGCAAAGAGAATCATTTATGAGTAGAGAAGCATACCAAGCCCCTCCTCTCAGCTTAGGAATATTAGCCAGCAGAGGAAAGTGACAAGTAGAAGAGGTGAAATATTAGAGAAACATATCAAGCCCATCTCAGTTTAGGAATAATAGCCAGCAGAGAAAAGAGAGAAGCAGAAGTGAACTCTTTGAGATATATGCCAAGCTTCTCTCATCTTAGGAATATTAGCCAGCAGAGGAAAGTGAGGAATGATGAGATGTTATTGTCAGTGAGTAAATCATCATCATCATCATCATCAGCGAGAGAAATAGAAACCTGGGAATGCTAGTACTAGAAACATCAACTCTCATGGTCCAAACAGTGCTAGAATTCTACTCTAGCAAGCATTAGATAGTTTAATTTAGCTATGAGTGAGGTTAGGAGTCTGAGTGTTAATACAGGGAATCGGGTTATAAAATAGTGAGTTTATTCATGCATGGAGGGGGAAAAGAGGAGGAGGAGACCAGGGATGAGATGGGGGGATGGAGAGAGATATCAGAGAGGGGGTCTGGGATGGAAGGATGGAATGGAGAGACGTATGAGAGAGGGGTGTGTGAGATGGAGGGATGGAGTGGAGAGATATATGACCACCCTTCACGGGATTAAGATGTCTGGCAATAGATAGACAGAGAGAAAGAGAGAGATGTTCAAGCGATTGCCAATTGTCTCAATAAAATGGCACCATTATCAGCATCCGCGTCATAGGAGTTCATACAAGAATTTTTTGTCTCTTGGTAAATTCTGAAACCTTGGAGCATGTATAGGAGCCTGAGAGTGTTAATAGGGAAAGGCAAATGATATGAAAATGGATATCTGTTCAAGGAAAGGTTGATTCACTGACGCAAATGGTCACTAAGTAAACGTTTGTTCCTCGGCCAAGATGGCTCCGTTCTCTTCATCAGTGGGTAAAGCCTCGTTCAAGAACTTCCTGTATCCCTTGGTGAACTCCGATGCCACGGCGCAGTCTCCCCTCACCACCCACTTGGTGGTGAGGAGGCCGTCCATGCCCACGGGTCCTCTGGCGTGGATACGGGCCGTGCTGATGCCCACCTCGGCGCCTAGACCCAGCCGGTACCCGTCAGCGAAGCAAGACGATACGTTGTGGAAGACACACGCCGAGTCCACCGAACTGAGGAACTGTTCGGCGGCGTCATCGTCCTCGGTGACGATGACATCCGTGTGGGAGGAGCCGTAGCGGTGGATGTGCTCGATGGCCGCTTCCAAGTCCTCCACCACCTCGATGATGCACTCCAGGTCACCAAACTCAACCATGGGAGCAGAGTTTTTGTTTTATATGAAGACAGTTTAGACAGGCTATGGACAGGGTATGAGCAGAATAAAGGCAGGCCATTGATGTGCTCCATGGTCGCTTACAGGTCTTCATCCACCTCGATCATGCAATCAAGGTCGCGTGATTCAACCCTCAGATCAAGGTTTTTATTTCTACACGAAGCACCGATTTCGCTGAAGTAATATAAATGAAAAAATACGTCAAAAAATATAATAACAAGAGACGGAAATCAAACTATATTTTTATTTCAGCACCATGCCAAAAACATATGAACCTCTCGATTTTTCTTTTTCACTACAGATTTCCATTATTATTTTCGTCCTTTTTAGCTTATTTCACGTAGCTAAGTGGCTGAATAAGATAATACTGCCGCTCTACCTTTCCACAATACTTCTTCATGTCTAGCATATTTTTTTTTTTATTTTTTTTTTTTATGTGACCGACTCTGGGCATAGGCTTCACAGCCTGATTTCAAGGCCCAGTAGTCCTGCTAAGTACCGCACACCTCTACATGTCACCATTTCGGCGCTAACACCCATCGTCCATACTGAATACATGCTAGGGCTGTCTCATATAGGACTGATGTATTATATGGTACTGTTAATCTATTGTTGCAACTCAGCATTCAGCATGGAGGGATGGAAATTTTAGGCCAAGTTAGGGTGAAAAGATTATAGTTTTCAAAATGGTAAAAAATAGCTTATGTTCACTTGATCTATGAAAGAGGCTTGGTGAAAAATTGCTATAGGGTTATATTGGACTCCCCTGCACTAGCTACCCAGTGCGTCACCAACTCTTCTTGATACTCTTTTTGCCGTGTTGTTTATCCCTAAGGCACGTGATGGTCATGTGCACTCCTTGGGGGAGTCATGAGCTGTGTCCCTGACCGCTGATCTGTTGGCTGATAGTTGCGGCCTTCTTGAATCAGCCAGTCACCGGTTTGGGGCAGGACACGTGTGCCTGTAGCCGAGATGCTTGGGCTTGATGTTTGTTAGTTGAGAAGTAACATGCACCTATCGACTATACAAAGCCCATTAAGACAATCACAACCCTCTTTCGACGCGAAGAGGAGACGTCTAGTATAAAGGCGTTCTGCTACTTTCTCTTTTTTGGGCTTGATGTTTGTATTCCTGTCCTGTTATTTTGTTAGTTGAGGAGTAATATGCATCTATCGACTATACAAAGCCAATTAAGACAGTCACAATCCTCTTTCGACGTGAATACGAGACGTTCAGTTTAAAGGCGTTCTGCTACTTTTTCTTCTCTCCAGTCTGACATTAAGTTATAGATGCATTATATATCCGTTTGTCATCCTATTGATATTATACTTTTTATACTCTAAGCTTCTAATTGAACATATGTTTTTAAATCTGAACTGCAACAAGAGAATAGCACCAGAACGAAGCTCCAGACACGAAAGACAGATATGGAGAGGATGTAGAGACGCGCACCCTTTTTACTCTAACTTGGCCTAAAATTGCCATCTCTCCATCTTGAATGCTGAGTTGCAACAGTAAACTAACAGCACCGTATGGATACTCTGTCGCTGAGAGAGGAATGAGGTGGAATGTTACGTGAATTATTTTTATGTGATAGCAATATGAAGCACACGGTAAAAAAGTATGACGAGGATGGATACTGTCGCTTGGGGAGGAATGAGAAAAATGGAAGGCAGAACACAATTTTTTTTTTTAGGATTCACATGACACAGTTACACAGGTTGGCCCGCAGAAAGCTTCCCACTAGGAACTCGCCTGATGTTAGCTTATGTGTTCCTGGGACGGCTCAGGCTGCTAGTGTGGGTGTGAGTGTGGCAGTGGGAGTAAGAAATGGATAAATGATACAAGTTAGACATTGCTAAAGCTAAGTAGTTCCCACAACACGCGAGAAAGCACCTGGAGGAGTGGAAGAAGATTTTACATATGGACACCCCGTAGAACACCAGCACTATATACAAGGGTCTTAAGGTGAAGCTATACTCTGATGGCCTTTAAAATTTGCTATATACAGTGATAAATACAACCTTATAATAGATTACAATAGATAAAATAATAGATTAGAGGAGACTCATATGGCTTTCATCCTGCCACTCAAGACAAGACAATGTATCAATTCCTTTATCGAAATCAGTGTTTTTTATTACATTCCTGTTATCTATTGGAATTTTTTCCTTTTTTTTTTTAGTTTATAATAGATTTTTTTTTACTGGAGGGGTTTGGTACATATTTCATTAACCCCGTCACTTCTTGTAAAAATCGTCCAGTGATTGCCAGGTGGAATTTAAAAAGAAGTCGATATAGTCAAAAAATTAGTCTGTTCTCTTAATACCTGTAGTGATAATATTCCCCACCCCCCTCCTCTCTCTCTCTCTCTCTCTCTCTCTCTCTCTCTCTCTCTCTGTATTCTGACAGTACCAATAACATAACAGGAAAGTAGTCACTGCAAAGTAGAGATAAATATTCCTAGTTATCGAGGGGTAAAGAAAACTCTCCCACTTCCTCGAGCTTCAAGAAACACGGTGGGCTTCGAAACCTTCTTGAATTTCATGCTGTGCTCAGGTTTCAGGCCGGGGATGAAGGGTTTTCGAAGGCGCTCTGAGAAAACGCCAGCATAGATTTCATTCCAGATGGTTTCTAAGTCCAAGTCCTCTATGCGTTGGGGAACTGTATCTACTCTGCCAGGTGGTTTCGGAACAGCTGGCTTTTCGGAGACTGAGTTACGTGGAGAAGAGAGTAAGGATGAGATGGAAGGAGATGAGAAGGTTGAGATGGGAGGAGCAATGGAAGGAAACACGGAAGACGAGGACAGGAAGCCAGACGATGGAATACGAGATGTGAAAGATGCTCTGGACGGGATCCGAACACCTGTACCAACTGCTACATGGCTTTGTATGGGTCGTGGTAATGGTCGTAATGGGAGAGCAAGTGTGGTGGAAGTAGTAGTCGTTGTTGTGGGAGTCGTAGGTCGCTGTGTCGTCCTTTGGGTTACGTGAACTGAAGTACTGTTTCGTGAAGGTGACGATGGCAAATTTGGTTGTCTGGTTCTGGGTCCGTCTGCTCCTGTTGAAGATTTAGTGGTGACATGGAAAGCAAGTCCAGCCGAGAGAACCCTAGTAGAAGAAGATAATGAAGCTGGTCCTTTGGTTCTCAATTGGGTTGCCTGTAGAGAAGACTTGATACGTGAGGGAATTCTAACTGGAGTGGGACTTGCTGGTGGTGCTTTGGGATGCTTCAGATTTTGGCAGCCGATGCTATAAATGCGCTCCTCCAGAAGGCAAAGGCCGTGTTCAATTGCTGCCTGGTTAACATCCTGCGCGAAGGAGTCGAGAATGGGTCTAAGCGAGAATACAAAGCTTTGAAACGCCTCGCAAGAACACTCTCCGAATGTGTTGTTGGGGACGGCTATGTTGATCTCGGGTTTGGCAGGGAAAAAGGGTCTGGTGGGGAGAACTTTGGTCAGGACGTTGTTGGTGAAGTGGAAAAATGGCGCTCGGGAGGGTCGGCGGGATCTCAGAGTCTCTAGCTGGAACAGCGATTTGAATTCCTCCCCGTCAATATCCTCGGGGCCGATGTAGTTCTTGTCAACCATAACCCCACTGTGAAATCGACCACCCATTCCACCAACCTCATAGTTCTCGATTCTACTTCGTGTCAGGTAGAAGAAAAAGGAGTCATCAACCCTCACTGCGCCTCGAATCACCTGCCCAAAGTTTATTCGGTCCATCTGAACCACATCGGCGCTCTGGAACCAAATCCCACGTTCCTGGATCCTCCCAATTCGACATCGATCCATTTTCAGGCTACCAACTCGACTCTGGCCTCTCCCAAATGCATTCCGTCTAATGTCACCGATTTTGGATTCCGAAAACTGCAGAAGACGGAGACGCACCAGATGGGCGAACGCATCCGTCGAAATAGTCCCGATTTCAACTTTTCTGAAGACGACCATCAGGCCAACACTACCGCCTCCCATTCTGCTCAAACTCAGGCTTGGGATGACCGGTATCTTCGTATCCTCAATCGTGACTGCAGAGAGCCTTGGCAATCCGGAATATAGAGCTCTAGATGGAAGCTCTAAGTTCTGGATTCCTCTGACGGTGAAAGAGCGAAGTCGTGGAGAGCTGAGAGGATCCTGGAGAGTGAGAGAAGAGCAGCCAGTGACGGTGAGGTTGTGGGTGGCTTGGGGTAATTCTGAAGACTTGATGGTGAGTTTCTGGAAGTACGGTAAGAATATTAGACTTTTGATGGAGAGAGAGAGAGAGAGAGAGAGAGAGAGAGAGAGAGAGAGAGAGAGAGAGAGAGAGAGAGAGAGAGAGAGAGAGAGAGGCACACACACATAATCGGACAGACAAAGGAGAGACAGACAGATGGACTGACAAATAAAAAGACAGATAGACAGCAAGATAGATATATGAAGAGAGAGAGAGAGAGAGAGAGAGAGAGAGAGAGAGAGAGAGAGAGAGAGAGAGAGAGAGAGAGAGAGAGAGAGAGAGAGAGAGAGAGAGTACCAGTACATCCTTGAGAGATATTCACCAATCCCTCACGGACATTTTCCTGAACAATTATGCTGGCCAAAAACCATGGTCTTATAGGTTGCCGTAGAGGAAATAATTATAGGGGAAATGATAGGAAGAGAGCAAGGCCTTCTTTACTCTCTCTCTCTCTCTCTCTCTCCCTCTCTCTCACCTCATCACCTTTCCCACCCTTAATTGATCACATTAGGGGCAAGTGGTGAGAATATGGTAAACGCCTGAATATATTTAAGAATCTGATTTTAGTATTGAATTCTACACTCTTTTCACCTTAACTTGGCCCAGATTTTCGTCTGTCTATCACTCATCCATCCCTGCATCCATCCATCAATCAATGTCAATCAATCTCTCTCTCTTTCTCTGTCTATCTATCTGTCTGTCTTGTTGTCTGTCTGTCTGTCTGTTTAGTTATTGGCAGACGCCTTAATTCCGTAAGGGATGGCCACAAACAAACCGCCTCCACGTCTCCCTATTCTTTCCAATTTGGCTACCTTCTCTACAGCTCACTCCTCCCTCTTATAGATATTTCTCTCCACTCCGTCCCTCCATTTCATCCTCGGTCTCTCTCTCTTTTTCTCTTCCTCTTGACTCACATACACTCTCCTAGCCCGTCTCTCATTCTCCATCTGCACATGGCCAAACCATCTCAAAGTATTTTCATTCTTTTGCATTTTTTGTGTGTTCTACTCTGGGCATAGGATTAATAGCCCGTTTCCTGAGGCCCAACAGTCCACCTACGTACCATACACCTTCACATGCCACCACTTGGCAACAACAGTAAAAATAATGTTACTCTTACCTCATCACCCAGACAGCGGCAGGAAACTTCGGTCCCCAGTGAACTCTCGGCGCAGGAGCAGAGTGGTGAGGTGCAGAGGAGAGCCGACTCTGCTACCACACCCACCACAACCACCACAACCACACCCCACCGCATAGTCGTGGTTGTGGAGACGAGTTGCAGCCTTGAAGAATGCGGTAACTCTCTCGCCCTCTGTAGAATTCGCTCCGCTAAAAAAAAAAAAATAATAATAATAATAAAAATAATAATAATAATAAATGAATTCAGAAAATGAAGGAAGCCAAAGAAAAAAAAAGATATTCGTCCGTTGTTACCAGGAAGAGAATCTAGAGTTGTCCCGATCATGTGGGATTATCTACATCTCTCTGTATCTATTTCGCCTCCATATTACGCTATCCTTCGCTGTCAGGCTGCCCTTCCTCCTATTCATATCATCGTCATTCATATACCTCACTACTCCCAACCCTTCACCACATCCTTGGTCTCCACTTCCCCCTCTTTCCCCCTTCATCTTACTAAGGCAATGTACACTCTCCCAGTCAGTCTTTCATTCTTCATTCTCTCCACATGGCCAAACCATTTCAGGTGCTTTTTCTAATAGCACCACAACACTCCATTACTCCCTCATTTGTCTGTCTGTCTCTCCCCGTAACTCCACATCCACATCAACACCACAGCACTTCACTTCACTTCCTTATTTGTTAGTCTGTCTCAGCGTAACTCCATATCCACATCAACACCACAACACTTCACTGCACTTCCTCATTTGTCAGTCTGTCTCTCCATGTAACTCCACCTCCACATCAACACCACAAAGCTCCCTCACTTCCTCATTTGTCTCTATGTCTACACACATAACTCCACAACCACATCAACACCACAACGCCCCTTTATTTCCTCATTTGTCTGCCTGTTTCTCCACAACTGCACATCCACATCCACATCACAACGCTCCTTCCCACATCAACATCAGCATTGCGTTAATATTCCCTAAATTTCTGTCAATATATCTATTTTCCCTCATATTTTGCAAGGAACTAACAAAAATATGAAAATAACGTGTTTTTTTTTTAAAGTTTGGTGTATACCCGGAATGA
>NC_136955.1:200000-287500 GCF_032717465.1 Coenobita brevimanus | reverse complement strand
ATGGGTAGCTGTGGGACTTTGATAGACAGTTTTTCATATTATTCATGGGTGCTTTATTTTGTTAAATGGTAGATATGAGTTAGTGGAGAGCAGAGTTGTAACAGTTTCAATTTTAAAAGGATATAAAATTCATAAAGGTGTTGTTTTTTATATTTCATTTGCACTGTACTATAAAGAATTCATAAAGGTGTGGTTTCTTATGTTTCACTTAGTACCGGTACCTTAAACTGTTCATGAAGGTGTCATTTCGTCTCACTTTTACTGTTACTTTAAAGGTGTCGTTTCCCATGTTTCACTTCTGCTGGTACCTTATAGATTTCATGTATATGTGCATTATTTTGTATGTTTCACTTGTACCTAAATTAATGCATTGTTTTTTACAGGTGGCACTGAAACTTAGGAGTTTTGTTTTGTTTTGTAATTTAGTGTCTAATTTATTGTAGGTAGAACATCAAAGAAAGGCAGCTTAAATCAAGGGCACTGTGTAGATAGGTACATGAAGGTCAGAAAAGTATTGTAAATGAATAGAGAAGTAGATTGACTGGAAAAGTAGATGAAAAATACCTGTATATTTGAAAAGTATGGAATTAAAAAAGAAGATATGAAAAGGTGCAATATATGTTCCTTGACAAGGTTTTAATTAGATAAGTACAGTAGACAGGTTGGCGAGTTGAAAAAGCAGGTATGCTTGAAAAGTATAATGTATAGATAAGTAAGTGTAGTAGATAGTTAATTGTAGTACTGTAGATGAGTACAGCAGACAGCCATTTGGGTTGGAAATGTAGATGACTGGAAGGGTACAGTAGGTGAATCACTGCATTGGAAAAGTAGGTTGGTTAAAAAATACCGTATATTGTGGAATAGGTGGGTAAATACAGCAGATAGATTATTTGCAGTAAATAAGCACAGCAGATTGATAAATGGGTTGGAAAAGTAGACAGGTAGGTTTGAAAAGAATAGTTTATAAAAAAGATATGAAAAAGGGTGCGATCAGTGTCCCTTGACAGGTTTTCTATGAATGTCGGAAGGGCTGGGGTCGTGCGCGCTGCCGTTTGCCAGCTGCCTGGGGCCCGCTGGGTGCCAAGACGACGCAGACGACTTCGCCATGGCAAGGCAGCCCGTTATACTCAACGTTTACGACATGGTGAGTGAGCGTGGCGACTGAAGTGGTGAGTAAGTATGGCTTCTGAATGATGTAAGTGATCATACTCATTGTTTTTGTTTTCGATATGGTGATTATATATCAGCGAGAGAGAGAACCAAGATGACATGCAGACAACTTCACCATAACACGGCAGCCCATCATGCTTAGCATTTACAACATGGTGATTAAATATAGCAGCTGAAATGTGATAGCAAATCATACTCAGTGTTTACATTATAATAAGTATATAGATAAAAGAACTGTGTAAGCAGTCATGCTGCTAAATAATCCTTCTGCTTTTGCACTTTATCTTTTCTTTTTCGTGGATCATGTCTTACCCAATCCATACGTGGTACAAAGGTCAGGATGATGATGATAATGTATTTAATATCATCTAGTTACATTAAGGAGTGATTTGTATTATGTAGTCATTGTGTCACCATACTATATATGTCAGTACATGTATTATAAAACTGACTGTTATCATATTTTTACAGTACTGGATCAATGAGTACACTTCTTCGATCGGGTTGGGTGTCTTCCACTCAGGGGTTGAGATTTATGGGACAGGTGAGGTATCTTCATCTCTGTGTTTTATTTCTGTCACTTGAACTTGGCATAGCAAGTCCTTTTTGTAATGTATGTAGCTCAGTGGCAGGAAAAGACACTGCTGTAGCTCTATGTCCTTACCATAGCACCTTTTCATGACTGACAGGATATTTGAAAATTAACCTGTCATTACAGCCATGCATTCAAAACAGAGACGTGGCAGTTTTAGACCAAGTTATTGTGTAAAGATATCATATTTAACCATGTCATTATCCTTACATGTATTAACCTATTGTGACAACTTAGCCTTGAAAGCAGAGATGGCAGTTGTAGACCAGGGTTAGAGTAAAAAGAGTATAGTACAGTATTTAAGTAGTTCAGTAACCTTGCATTTGTTGACCCATGCTTCCTCTCTGTTCAGTTCCCATGGTGATGTATACAAATGTACTCACAAACACAGCCATTCAAGCAGCACATATTTGTACATTCACTTCTTATCTTCAGCTGAAAAAACTTGTCTGGCAATAGGTACAAGGGTTAGTGAAGACAGTTATTAATCATTCTACTGGCATCATTTCTTTTAGCTGATTAAAATTATCTTGTGATTGCAAGAGGAACACTTACTGTACTAGCCTAAGAGTGACATCAGCAGTGAAAGTGTTAACAAGATGCTAAATGCAGTAAGATAATCAGAAGTGTAATGACATCTTATCTCAAGCAATTGTTTGAGTGTGTTATCACCTGTCACATGTACTTACGTGGTTCACGCAAGTCCAGTGACGCACCAGTACTTTCTGATTTTTACTTGCCATATTGTAATTCTTTTTCAGCTTTGAGGTATGTAGTAAATAGATGGCAACCATCGACCCTGGGAGGTCCTGGCATGAGAATGAAATGTGTGTGAGCTTGGTAGCTAGCCACACATTCATCACTCTTAAGCAGGAAACATTAGCCACAAGTACAATCACTTGTTGGTCACCTGAATAACTGTACATGAAGTCAGAGTTCAAGATGAGACTCTTACACCTTAAAAAATCTTTTTTCTCATTTTTTTTTTTTTTTTCTCTCAAGAGCCTCTAGTGACTGTTGAGAAGCTATTACTGAATCTTCAGGCCCTTACATCTCAGAGGAGATAAAATAGAATTGACCATTATGTTTTTTTTGTCTTACCTCTTATTTCTATGTGGTAGGTGGAGGCGCTCACTATCCACTCACTTGATGTAGTGCTGCTCTCGGGTGTCTGCCCTTTCCTCTCCTCCATTCTTCTTTCCATCCATCCTCTTCTGTCTTTCTTTCCTTCATTCTTTCGTCTTTCTACTGCCTGTGGGTGACTTTACGCTTCCTCTTATGTCGTTCTGTCATTCTTTCCTCTTCCTTCTGTCTGTGGGTGACTGAACACTGAGTGACAAGCCAAATGGTTTCCTGTACACCAGGAAACCATTTACCACTCTAGGTGGTAACCATATAACCCAATTTTGGCACCTGGTGGTTTAGAGGGTAATAACGGCGCTCCAATCGGATTGAGCCGGTGAAGGTTTATATCCAAGGGATGTTTGGGGTGTATTGCTCACGTAATGCCACTCAGGGATGAGTGAGGCTGGTCACTTTCATCTTAAATGCCAGGACCAAGTTGCCTAGCCCTGGGCTCCTGCGCTCCTCATGGGGCAACGTGGGATTGGATGATGGATGATGGACCTCTTACTTCTCACACTTATTCACTTTTCCTTACACAGAGTTTGCATACGGAGGGCACCCTTATCCCTTCTCAGGCGTGTTTGAGATTACACCCAGAGACGCAGATGATTTGGGAGACCAGTTCAAATTCAAGTGAGTTTGTTTGCCATTATGTACAGTTCTGTCTGTCTGTCTGTCTATCTATCTATCTATTGCCAGACGCCTCAATCCCGTACGGGGTGGCCCCGAACAAATCGCCTCCTCGTCACCCTGTCCCCCGCCATTTCACTGCCCTGCTCCCAACTCACACCCCCCTGTCTCAAACACCTCTCCATTCCATCACTCCATCTCTTCCTCAGCCTCCCTCTCCCTCTTCCCCTCTCCACCTCACTCACATACACTCTCCTCATCAGTCTCTCACCCTCCATCCTCTCCACATGGCCAAACCACCTCAGTGTGTTCCTCCAAACGTACAGTTGCAGATAATAACATTGATTCCTGTTTAGTTGAACAGTTTTACTGCCGTACTTACATATTATTCAGGGAAGTTTGTGAAGCTCTGAAAATTGTATTACCGTTTTGAAAGTTATTGCTCACTTTATTGTTACTGATTTTAATGAAGTGGGGTGATATGTATGTCCACAACTGTACTTGATGAATGCAGGAATGAGAGGAGTGGGAATTGGTTAACTGAGAGGAGTGGTGGGGGAGTTATGAAAAGACAGACACAAAGGCAATGTATTTCTGCCTGTGGCATGTTCTTGTTTCCTTTATATGTTATTTATGCAGTCTCTGTCAGTATTATAAGGGCATAAAGAACATACACAAGAGTAGTAAAGTGTAAACTGTTGAATCTTTTAAAGGACACCTCAGAACCATTCTCATTTCTAGAATCTGTGATCTTGAGAGACTTGTTATGATGGATGATTGCAGGGTTTAGTTGCTGTCACATTTGCATATGAAGTGTGTTTTGCATATTTTCATAGTTTTTGCAAAGTTGCATATGTTTTTTGAATGCTAGTGACTTCCCTTGGCAGAACTGGCACCTTTGAGAAGCGAAAGTTGAGGTGATCATTGTTTGTTAATTATTTATGTACAGCATTGTTGGTAGAGGCAAACCTTATGCAGTATGGAAGAAGAAAGTGGAACAGTAAGTCAGTGAAAGAGTCAGAGGAGAAGGGAGTGTTTGAGAAAGTGAGAGTGATGTGTGAGGAAAAGGTAGCCTGGTGGCATGTCTATCTGACCAACCCCTGTTCAGATGTTCCAGGAGGGAGCAAGGTGTTGGAGATGATGAGGTGCCAGGTAGCCTCCGTAACTGAAAAGAATACTGTTTTAAGAGTCTAGTGAGGAAAGACTATACTGTACACTCAGACCTTGATTTTAGGGACCTCCATTTAAGGGATTTCGCATTTAAGGGACTCCATATTCTACCAGACAACTGGACAGGACCATTCAAAATTATACGTAATGTCTTTTTGTATTTACCTATTTACCTATTTGTATTTACCTATTTGTAGTATACAGGAATTGAGCAATGCTCGTGTTGTCCTGTCTCCATATCCACATTTATCAAGTCTACCTTTACACACATGAATGTTTTTCTCATGCACCACCTCTTTGTCTAAGTCGTTCCAAATATTTAAGAATATACCTAATTGTGATATACACGGAATGTACTATGCTCGTGGGTTTCCGTCGCTGTTTCTCAATAAGTCGAATTTAACTTTAAACTCGTTTAAGTTTTTAGACTGGACGATCTCTTTGTCCAGGCTATTCCATAAGTCTATACTTCTGTAAGGAAAGCTATATTTCTTGATATCCTTCAAGCAGCTTGACTTTTTCAATTTCATTCCATGTCCTCTTGTTGCTCTCTTGTTGTTGTGTGTGTGTGTGTGTGTGTGTGTGTGTGTGTGTGTGTCCGACTCTGGGCATAGGCTTCACAGCCTGCTTTCAAGGCCCAGTAGTCCTCCTTATACACATTAATATGTTTCTTTATACAGTACCTGTAAAGAAATATTCATAATCATGTAAATAAGTGAAACAGTCATTGCATTTCATAATAAGATTGTCTTTACATGTGGTAAAACATTGGACATTTTCAAGTAAGGGACACTTTCAAGTAAGGGACAAGTTGATTCCTCATTTACTGTAGTCCCTTAAATTGCGGTTTGAGTGTATTTGCATCGCACTTCCAGGCAGAGCATCCACCTCGGGTACACAGACTTCACGGAGGAGGACAGCAAACGCATTGTGGCTGAACTGGGCAAGGAGTTCAGAGGCGACCGTTACCACCTCATGAACAAGAACTGCAATCACTTCTCCTCTGCGCTTACTCAGGTTGGGTATATACTTCTGTAAACAGAGGAGACTTTGGACATGGTGTGAGGGAACCATTTATTGCCTAATTTTTTTCTTTTGAACCCCTACTAAGGACAGAATTTCTAAAATCCTCAGAATTGTCTAAAGTCAGCCTTTTTTTTTTTTTTTTTTTTTTTTTTTTAATGCAAGGAAGAAGGAACCAAAGGCCAGGAGCCTGCAAATTGTTCCCTCCAAGAAAAAAACAACAACATAACAGAGAACCAAATTCAAGATCCATTCATTGCAAGATACCAGGAGACTACAAAAGTTGAAAACTACGGTATGATTGCAGTGATGATGATTCAAGTTATATTGCCAGATAATGCTGAATATTACAGAGCTGACTATACTCTTTTTTAGCATAACTTGGCCTAGGTGTTTTTCCTTTTACAGCTTATTTTATGTAGCTCAGCGGGAGAATAAGACGTTACTTCCTTTCAACATCCTTTCCCTTGCACTTATTTAGCACCACATTTAAGTGTTAAGGTAATCATTTGTTACAGTTCAGCATTCAGGATGGAGTGGTGGCATTTTTAGGCCAGGTTAAAGTAAAAACAGTATTGTGTTATGCAAGGGTAGCCTTACAGTATATATCTGGTGTCACTTAAGCAGTGACAAATGCACTCAAAGCATAAGAACACAAGTCAAGAGTGAAATGAGTGGAAGTCTATCTATCTATCTATCTATTGCCAGACGCCTCAATCCCGTTTGGGGTGGCCACAAACAAATCGCCTCCAAGTCGCCCTGTCCCCCGCCATTTCACTGCCCTGCTCTCAACTCACACCCCCCTCTCTCATATACCTCTCCACCCCATCCCTCCATCTCATCCTCGGTCTCCCCCTCCCTCTTCCACCCTCCACCTCACTCACATACACTCTCTTCGTCAGTCTTCTGGAAATGAATTATATATTTTAGAGATGCATTTGGAGTTGCTTGGAGAGACAGTCAGATAGATGAGGGAAGTTTAGGTGCATTGTGATGTTGATATGAATATGTTGTACAGTATTAGAAATATTCCAAGATGGTTTGGCTCTGGGTAGAGAATGAACTAGAGGTTGACTAGAGGGATACATGTACAGTATTTATTATCCTTCCATGCCTATTCGTAGAAATGCCTTCACGTACGCCCTCATCTACTTTTTCTAACATGTCAAAATCTCCTCAGATCTTGGTGGGCCGTGAGATCCCCACTTGGGTGAACCGCCTGGCGTATGTGTCCTCATGTGTCCCGTTCCTTCAGCGGTGCCTGCCTCGGGAGTGGCTCACCCCCGTAGCGCTCCAGCAGACCATCGACCGACCCTCCCCAGACTCACCCAGCTCCACTCAAGCTCCAGCCCCACCCCAGGATGCAAATGATTCTGCCCCAAGAGATCGCTCCGCCACAGCCACCCCTAGGAACCCTCGGTGTCCCTCCTCCCACTCACGGTTTTCCTTATAACTCTTTCTGAATCATCCCTTTCCCCCTCTCAGTCTCCTCCCCTACCTTTCCCCATCACACACACACACTACCATGCCTTACCCATACCATCCCTTACCTTTTCTCATCCCCCGTTTTTACTTTCTCGTTTTATACCATACCTTTATCATCCCAAACCGGTACCTTTAACCTTCCCAATTTTTCCTTTCTCTTTTTATACCATACCTCCTAGATACTCCAGTCCTTCTTTATAACTCATTCTATATCATGCCTTAACTCCCCCTCTTGGTCTTCCCCTACCCTACCTAGCCTTACTGTCCCGCATCACATTGTACCATGTATTTCTCATGCCATTCCCATGGCATCTTTTTGCTCCTTGTCACTCCAGTCCTTGTGCCCCTTGTATTGCCCTTTTTGTCCTACCAAAACCATAAAATCCCCACATTTACTTACCACATTCTACCATGCCTTACCCGAATTATCCTTGCCATATTTACATTCCTCTCTGTATTTTTTTAATGTCTCTACCATACCTTGCTTTACCATTTCTGTCCTGCCTTTACCATTAATGCCCACATCTACTTATTCTCCCCTGCCTCAAAATATCCTCCACATTTTGATGTTCCTCTCCATATTGCCCCAAACCGTCTATCATACCTTACTTTTTTCCTCTCTGTGTCCTTCCAACCCCTCTACCATACCCTGCATTACTCTTACTGTCCTGGCCACACCCTAAACCCCCCACTTTTAGTAATGTTTGCAGGGTCCCCAGGCTGGTCCAAGGGGGCAAAGGGGCTGGTAGAAGTAGGGCAGACTCCCCCTCCAAAACCACACGCATCATCACTTTTCCACAGAGACACGAGGGATACTATTCTTTTCTGCTTAGGGGCCTTTTGTAGTACCTCTTTCATGTTGTGCCCTCTTCAGTCTAACATGGCCTAAGATTGCAGTCTATCTGAATCAGATATCGGGATGTAACATGAGTGTAACACCGGAATATGATGCTAGTTATGAAGAGGTGCTGTGGAAATTATGTGGAGCCATAGTATTGTCTTATTCCACCATTGAGTTCCGTGAAATAAGTTGCAGAAAGACAAAAATTTGAACCAAGTTAAAGTAAATGGATTATAGTTTATATATGGCAAATTGATGTTCTAAAATTCTTCCACCTGCACTGTGCCATTTGGTTAGTCCCATGAACTTGATGATGTACTTTTTAACTTCTTCTTTCTTCATTGAGATGATTTTATTCAACTTGGAAAGAATCCTCGAATTGCAAAGGGTTTAACGAAGAATCCTCAAATTGCAAAGGGTTTAACTATATTTAACCCCTCCGGTTCAGAAAGCGTCTGCACAGCTGAGTAAAATTGACCGGTGATTGAAAGAATAAAGAGTACATCATCAGGGTGAATGAGTTAACTTCACCATGATCTCTTGTACATAATTTATGCGATCCATGCCAGTATTACAAAGGCATAAGTAGCATACAAGAAAGTGGTACAAGAGAGTGGTAAGACAAAGTATGCATAAAAAATAAGTAAGAAAGAGGTGCTTGAAGACTCCTAAGCTCACAAGAGTATGAGCCGCGGTGAACCCAGAGATTTACTAATGTTTGAACTGGACTGGAGCTCAGTTAAGCTGGACTGTTTCATACTTGGGAGTATTCTGGATAAGGTTACTGAGTCCAGCTACCTACAGAGACTGCTGGATGAAGTTAGCAAATCCAGCTGCCTACAAAGTGTGCTACCTTATTTTAGCAGGATTTGCTAAGGTGGTTTCGCGCTATGAATCCAGCGAGGTGTTTTTGTCGAGCCTTGCAGCTTGCCGGAAGAGATTGAATCACGTAACCTGTAAGCAGCAGCGTTGAGATTTACACAAGATAGCGTCGTGGGTCTGCAGTTTGCCTAGTGATCAACGAGCATTGCAATCTTCCTATTTTGCAAATTTCAGGATGCCGTAGTAGTACAAGTTACTCAGAAATCAATGAGTCTTGCACAGCCCCTGTTTTGCAAATTACAGGATGAATGGAAATCACCAGGAATCACCAAATTAAGGTTTTCCTGTGCTGCAAATCACAGGATGATTGGAAATCAGTGTTGCGATTCCCATGCAGTGTGTGAAGTGTTGCGTTGCTCAGAGTGTTGCTGCCGGCGTGTGCGATGTATACACACAAATACACATAACCATACTCACCCTCATACAGTTCAATATATAATATGTATAGTATATATATACCCAAAATGCGTTGCTATCCATGTTTTTCAGGCTATCATATAGTTTTGATATAAAAATATATATATGATCAAAAGAAAAAAAGTCAGTTCTAGTATACAGTACAGTACAGTCAGTCACAGAAGCTATGTTCTTGATCCCAGCTTCCCATGAGCCCCAAAATAGTTAATTTGCTAGAGAGGAGAGTGTAGGATCATTTTTGTTTTTGGTAACACTGTAAATTTTAAACAGCAGAGTGATGTATTTCTCTGGCAACAGTAAATTATAAACAGGAGAGATTCAAGCATTTTGGGGGTAACACCGTGTACTTGAAACAGTTGATATAGTAGCATAATTTGGTAAATGTATAAATTTTAAACAGCATAAAAGTAGCATAATTTTTTTTTTTGGTAAAAGCATAAATTTTAAAGAGCAGAAAAGGTAACATTATTTCTTTGTTAACTGTAAATTTTAAACAGCTGAAAAAGTAACATCGTGTATTTGTTATGTGTATATTGTAAACAGTGAAGAGAACAGTGTCTCTGTGGGACAAGTAGGGGATTGGGCGATACTATCTTCACTTTAACTTGGCCTAAATTGCCTCTCTCCTATTTGAATACTGAACTGTGACATGAAATTACTCCTTTCAGTCCGATGATGCACTCTTGATTATATTCTTTCTTCACCTAGATTATTGTATTCAAATTTGAATTGGGGAGATTTTTTAAATTAGAGGGATTGTAGTACACATTAAAATTAATAGAAAACTCAGCTATAGCATGAATTAGCCGGTAGAATATGACTGGATTGAAAGGGTTCATGTTAGAGTATGGTGCTAGTCACAAAGAAATGCTGGCGAAGGATGGTGGTGCACAGCACAGTTCTCTTGTTTTAACACTTCACTGTGGAAACTAAACTACTGGCAAAAGGATGTTGAAAGTTAATGCAGTGTTTTCTTATTTTAGCATTGTGGTATGGGAAATAAACTATAAGGGGATGAAAGCTCTGCCAAGTCAAGGTAATTGAACTATAATGAGAGACTGGGTGAGGAGAATTTAGTGTTTGGGGGTGGAGGAGACGGCCAGGATAGAGGACAGCAACTTTTTTGGCTGACTGTACATTATTTACCCCAGGACCTATTTCCAAAGGCCTGCTGTAATGTAGAATTTAAGGCAGCAAGCAAGCATATATACAGGAACATTGACTGTATTCCAGGGCAAGACGTTGCCCTAAAACAAACTTAAAAGCGTATAAACAAAGATGTAAACATTCAGAAAAAGTCCCCAGCTATCTCTTCACTCTCCCTTCATAAGTGCCATACGATTTACCCGAAGTTTTGTTTATCATCAGTGGCGTGTGGGGGTCGATGCGGTTACTACGGGCAGCTTGCTTTCACCTGACAGAACAGGGCCACTCAGTGAGATTTAGTTATGAGGGAGGAATGAGTTTACTTTTTTGTAAATCCGCCTTTCAGTCTGGCTGCCTGACCATCAGCTGGGTTGAAAGGTAGGTCAGGGATTCTTTGTCGGGTTAAAGCAAACGCGCCGTAGTTCAGTCGTTGGGATGTGTTGGTTTGGCTCTCCTAGGGTAAGATCTCGGGGGTTGAATATTTTGGACACTTGGTATCAGAAATGTAAGCATTAACTCTCCACAGTAATTTTGTATATTTTGTTTGCCTACTTTCCTCCTCATTTTCGTTTCTCCTCTTCAAGTCCCTTCCTCCCAATCCCTTTCATTATTTTGATTTTTTTTTTTAAGCCTTTGCTATTTTAAGATTATGTCAAACAGCTCCAGAGAGGCTTTTCAAGCTGGGAGAGTTAGGTATGGTCTTCATTAACCCCTTCACTACTAGAGGTCTGCTGGATTGCATAAAGTTATTTGGTGTTGCAAGAATAATATTTAAGATAAGGTATTAGCCCCAACCATTTATATTTTACTCTCATGCTGCTGGATTGTTTTATTTTCATTCATAAAACACCATAGTAATAAGGGGATTAAGGCTAGATCTGATCCATCGGTTTTGAGAAGTCTCCTGAGGTGAATGAAATGATCTAAGAATACCAAGAATAAAATACTAAGTGTTGCAGAGTTGAAGGATTTAAGACCAAGGAGGCAAGATAGGGATAATGGGAGATAATATGTGAGATAATGAGAGGTAATGTGAGAGAATTGTCATTTTAATATACTGAACGAACTCTGATACCAGGTCATCAAAGTACTCAACCCTCTCCTACTTCTTAAGATTTTTGTGCAGGCTCGTTTTAAACTGAAAAGAAAAAAAAAATGACCTCATATAACGAATGATATATATATATTTTTGCTAAGTACTGTATTAATAATCCTACTTACTGTCCATAGAGTGTATTATAGCATCAGTATGGCAGTGAAGCAAGAAGTAGACAAGGATAGTGAAGGTGAGGGTAGAGTTTGGCTAATAGTGTTTTAATTTATACTCCTGTGTGGATGCATGTGATTATTTAAATCATGGTAAGCTTAGGTGTTCTGGTTGATGATGGTGATGATAAGTTTATGCAGCTTAATTCATGAGAGGAAAATCTGAGTGTTCCAGAAAGTTAATTGAGACATTTTTGCTACAGTACCAGAATTTACCTCATTTGAGAAGAATTGAGGAGAACTGTGGAGTATTGTCCTCATTCCGTGTTTACACTGGTTGTATGGTGGCAACGATCTCTCTCGATATGCTGCCATGGTCTTTTTATTTCCATCGGCCTATCCGTAGAGTAACGCCCAGCATGCCAAAATCGAAGCCAAGGAAATGGAGGATGGGATTTGCAATTTTTCTTAACCCATGATGCCCTCTGGGTTTCTCTACTGAGCACCTTGTACTGTTTTTATGCTGTTACTCTGTGGAGGAACTACAATGGTCCCATGGGAAAAAAAAAAATCTATAGCCTCCATTTTCTCTTCTTTTTTTTTTTTTACATTCATTTTTTTTAAATTATTATTATTTTTTTTACTTTTATGCCATGTCCCCTTTTTTTTTTTCTATAAGGACTAAGGTGCTGCCCCTGGGTAGAGGACTTAGGTTTGGAGTGTGTAGCACTTTATGACTGGATGCCCTTCCTGATGTCTACCAGTGACCCCTGGGTTGGACTAGAACTTCCAATCCTTCGGCCAGAGTGGAGCGCTCCAACCCCCTGAGCCACGGCTGCTACATGGACTTGGCTAAAAAAAAGAGTAACTTCTGTTTTCTCAGTTTTTAAAAAATTCTGTTCATTTGGAGTTTGGGTAAGAAAATCTGTTGACTAACCTTCATTTTCTGAATATTTTTTTTTACCTTGGCACATTTGAGGTTGGGAGAGGTAAAAAAAAAATCATATTCTGGCCTCCACTTTTTTTTTTTTGGCACATTTGATTATGGGTGAAAAATATATATTGTTTAACCCCTATTTTCTCAGTTTTTAGAATTTAGTGCAATGAGGGTTTCAGTAAAAAAAAAGAAAAAAAAGCTCACCACCATTTTCTCAGTTTCTTAATTTAGTATGTCAGGGTTATTCCACAGAGCTCCCCAGTTGTCTCGTGGTAAACAGAATAAAATTAATCCATGCATCTACAGATGGCAAATTGGTTTAACTTGTACCCTTAATTAAGTGATGGCCAATGCAGTGTGTATTGCTTAAAGAACTCAGATAGCTTTTAACCTCCTCAGCCTAAGGACATGATTTTTTTTTTTTAATTCTTGCTTCCTACAGATGAATTTTTTTATTAAGTTTAGGAGAGATTTTCCAAACCGGAGGGTTTAGATATAGCCTCAGTTAACTCCTTCACAGCTGGAAAGAATGCCTTCACTTGTGGCATTGATACAAGTATAACCAGGCAGCAGAAATACCTGGTTATACTGCAAAAATGTAGCCCAGCTTCTTAACCCAAAAAGAGGGTTGATGAACTGCAGGAAAAAGACAGCTTCAGCCAGCAGTCCACTGGGTTCATGTCCAAATTAGCTTGATCGCAACAAGTTCTAGAAATCTCCCCTACACTAAATGGAATTATCTGTGAGTAGCAAGAATGAAATAAAAAATGCATCTGTGGGCAGAGTGAGTAAAAAAATGTCTCAAGTTAGGGTAGGTTAGATCAGGTCAGGTTAGAATATACCAATGCTTTACTGTCAAGATGTGTACATTCTCTACAACAAAAAATTGTTATTACACATTTTGAGGGAATGTTAGATTAGTTGATTACTTACATCCTGCAGTGTGAATGAGTGATTGGTGTATTGTAAGGGGTGCAAGTCATGAATATTGAAACCCATGTGTGTTGTTTTAAAGTGGTAATTATATCTTTTGTTACACCTTTTCATAATGTTATTTTATTGCTGTGTTTTAGTGACAGGGCATAATGTTGTGGCAAAATAGTAGTATATATTATCTAAAATGAGCTATTGGACTGTAATAAGATCAAGTCATTAAAGTACCTTCATTTGTCGGTGTGGGGGCTCAAACTTGCCAAACCAGTGTAGGTCTAAAAGATGCATGGCAAGAGTGGTTTGAGCTCCACACAGATGAGGGTGCTTTAATGCCTTGATGTTTTTTTAGCCAGGCATTTATACATACAAACAATTGGAATTTAATGTGGTAAGCTGTATACAGGAGTGTAATTAAGGTTTTTAAAATGGGGTAGCTGAGGAGTGGCTAAGCGTAATAATGGTGTGGCCATAGAACTCGTATTAGGGATCCAGGCATATTCCCTCAAGTAGTTATGGGGTAAATGAAGGCCAAAGCTAACTTGGATAATTCATATGTGTCTCTTAAGCAGAACAGAATTGAGTTGGAATTAGCAAAATGAAAGTATGAGAAGATGCCACTGTAATTTCCTTATGTTATGTGGCTTCTATAAGGTTCCAAAGTAGGGAAGGCCTGAATTAGGGGATAAACAAAGGTTATAGCTGATCTGTCAAATTCAGAATGTCTCCCTTATTAAATTGTCTTGAGATAACAGGAAAACACTTAAGAAAGATGCCACAGCAATTTCTGGATGTGACTTTGCCTATGTATAATTCCAACTTAGCTTCCAAATTTGGCTATAAAATGATCATGAAACCTGGAAAGATTGCACAAAAACATTATTAACCCCATAGCTTAATCAACAGAAGGTTTTCATGGTATGCAGAGGAGAGTAATTCTATTTTGTTTCCACATCCATCCATCAAGTTGCTTTTGTCCCATCTGGAGTATAGGGGCCCGGCTAGACAAAAATGACCAGTTTCTCTCCTCTAAATGGTACTATATAAGCAGTTAACTTGAACCACTCCTTAGATGGAAACGCATCTAACTTAATGGAGAAAAAAATTGAATGTAGATTTTAGTGTTGGAATTAGATCATCTAGTTTGATAGTGTTGGATCCTATTCAGAGAGAGCTTGTGTGTATATTTAGAATGTTTTTTTACGTTTTTTAGATTTTTTAAAAAATACCTGTACACTTTTTCACTCACTGATGTAGCTTAGAAGTGGTTGGATAGTTAAGAATAATGATTTGTTGGTAAGAATTATGATTTAACCATTTACATGCCTCCAAAACAAGATATCCATTTCTATTGCTGATTTTTTTTTTTTTTACACTTACTGATGTAGCTGAATAGTGATTGGATAGTTATATATAATTATTTGATCAGTTACTGTATATATATATATATCTCCATATTAAGATACCTGATTCTAAGCTCCGATTTGTTTTGCACATATTTATTACACTGCAGGGGACTAAGGACTGATTGAAGCTGATATGTTTGGTTAACGACTTCACCATGAATGAACTACACCGCTTCTCGTATCACCAAATTAGTGCAGTACAATTGGCCACATCTTTAAAAACTGAGTGCCCAAAGGTGTAAGGAATCCCCTGATTTCTGATGGTCATATATAGAACTCTGGTAACTGTAAGATGTGATCACACAGTATCCCACACCACAGAGTGTAGTCGGAAACAGTACAAAAAGGTCAGGCATTCTGTTATTGTCACATACTTGAGGAATAATCATCAAAAACTTAAAGCTTTCCAGACTTTTATGCCCTCAGTTATCAAAATAGAGTTATTTTTTATTTTGCTCATTATTTTGATTTCTGCTGATAAATAGCAGCCATCACAAGTAGCAGTTATATACTCCATACCAGCTGACTGACTTGTTCATAGAGCCACAATGTCTCAGCCAACATATGAGACTGCTATAAAAATCTGTGTGAAATTTATATATAAAAATGACAATACTGTATGAGGCCACATCCACAACAAATACTTGATGGCATGAGTGGTTGCAGGCAGTAGTTTTGAATTGCTGTTAACTGTAGATTTTCTTGCCTACCCTCACGTGTGTCCAGTGGGGTCTGTGGAAAAGTCCTGTTCTGACGCTAGTGAGTCTCTGTCTGCCGTGGGAAGGTGGTTGCTTGCTTGTGGTTGATGGACAAATGAGGCAGATCAATGACAAGTAAACAGTGATGCAAAACTCCTGCCCACACCAACAAGCATTTGGTGTGGATGCCGGCTGACACAAATCACCATTTTATGATAGAGAAAAAATTACCTCAACCAATCAGTGGTGACAGTTAAAAGGTGTGAATCTGTGGACCGGTTGGCTGGTGTGGAATATAGCGGATGCTTTTGCACACACGACCTTTACTGCTGATAGACAATTAAGTTTTATATATTTTGTTTTGGTATTGGTATGGTGGTGAAGAGGGATGCCTTCATGTGGTGTCACTGATATATGGCCAGCCAGCTCCACTGACTGGTTATATGTAAGTCCCTCATCTCCCTCCTTATTCAATGAAAGGAGGATGGCGAACTGCAAGAGAGGGACAGCTTCAGCCTGCAGTCCACTGGGTTCACATATCAGATGAACAAATGACAACTACTACTGCTACCACTACCGATATACTAGGATGCTTCAGTGGCATTCAGAGTTCAGTAAGAATATTGAACTCTGCAAAGTGTTGTGTTTAGCTCTTATGTTCATTTGTGTTTACATTAGTTTGAGAATATTTTAAGTCATGTTTATTTGTGTTTATGTTAGAATTGAGTTATTTTAGCTCTTATGTTTACAATTTTGACTTGTTCTGTTGTTTCTTTTACTTTCCAATTTAAGTGCATGTCAGAAATAAACGTAAAAACATTTTGAAAGCAATAGACTGATTTACCTTAGTATTTTGAAGGTATTTTTGGGTGTTAGACTGTATTAGCTGTCATTATTTTATTTTTAGTTTCCCTTGCTATCATTTTTTTTTTTTTTCTCAACCCTGCCTGCACCCATCCTAGAAAGGGAAAAGATGTCTGGGTGATAATGATGATGATGGTGATGACTGTAATTTTTTATTTCACAAATGTATTAACCTTTCCAGTGCAGTGATTTATTTTGCACATTCTTTTTGCCATTCCATATGATATTATTTAGCTTTGGAAAGACCTTCCGTATTGGAGGTATTGCTGTTGTGACCGTAAACCTCATCTTAACATAAACCTGGTGGACTGGAGGCTGGAGTTATTCTTTTGGAGTCCACCATCCTCCTCCTGGGGGAAAGAGAGAGAATTGAGAGATGTGTATAACTAGGCAGTTCCATCTCCCAGTTATACCATCGCCATCGCATGAAGGCACCCATCTTCAGCACCAGGGGGTTATTTAAGGGGAATGCTTTCGTGTGGTGGAACTGATATTACTGGGTGCAGGAGCTGCCTGGTTATACAAATGTCCCTCAGTCCACTCCCTGTCCTATGAAAGAAGGGTGGTGGACTTTAGAAGGGCAACCTCAACCTGCAGTCCACTGGGTGCACATTGAGATGAGCCTGGGGTTGCAACTACTACTGACACCACCTCCTCAAGCTGTAAAAGTCTCTCATAAGCCAAATAAATTATACAGTAAGATATGTCATTAGAATGAAGATTTTATTTTGGTACTTGTATATAACTATTTAGCTACCATCACCTTTTTTATGATTTGCTGTACAGTATTTTATGAAGCTGTAATGCACTATTTCTTTGCTTTATGCTTTACCACAGTTTATTTTCTGCTAGGCATATGGTGGTCAAGTGGTTAGAACACCCCAGTTGGAGTAACAGCTGTGCATGTTTTGATACCTAAGAGTGAATGGAGTTCTCTGGATCATGTAATGCCATGTGGAGGAATTGGCTGGTCATTATCATCATCATCATCATCATCGTCATCATTATCGTCATTGTCATCGTCACTGTCATCATCATCAGGCTGGTCATCTACCCTAAATATACTAGACAACAGTAGCCTCACCTCAGGCCCCTGGACCTTGAAAACGGTAAAATAGGATTGACCTATCAGTTTTTTCTTTTACCATTACCATTCCTCACTGGTAAAGTCAAACAGTTACATATACAGGTAGTTCAAATCAGTCAGGGATGTGTTTCAGAATATCAGAGCTTTTTATGGCATCATAGAGAGATGTATTCATGCAGTGATACTGGTATGGGTAGGTGGTGAAGCTGGCCAGTTATACAAATGGCCCTCTCAGGGGTGAATGAGGATGGTCACCCATTTTATAAATGTTGAGACTGAGTAGCTTATCTCTGGGCCCCTATGCTACAGATTGAGCGAAAGAGGATTGGATGATGGGTAGGAGGAGTGGACTGAAGGATATATCTAACCCTTCCAAATCAAAAACTCCTTCTTAGCAGAGTGTAGTTCTCCTTTTAATCAAGTTACCAGCAAACAATTATTTTTTCCCATCTTACGAGAGTCCCTATATATTCGGTTGTTTTCATCTGATGGAACTAGACCTCTTCAGTCCAGAGATGCATTGTATTAATCTATTCTCAGATGGATATATTCCGGGGTCCGAGGCGCTTTGTTCGCTTTTTTAGTTAGTTCTTTTTACGGTGTGGGTCACTAACCCACCACCAACCCTTTTAGTCACCTCGTACGACAAGCAGGGATACTGGGGGAGTATTCTTGAAACCCCCCCTACCCCCAGGGGGAAAATTCCACTTACGGAAAAATTCTGTGGTGAAGGGGCTGATAAAGGCTATGTCTAATCTCCAGCTGGAAAAGTTTCTCCTAAACTGAATAAAAAAGTCTGGAAGGAGTAGTAACAGTAGTAGTAGTAGTAGTGGTAGTTGTAGTCCCAAGTTCATTTGAAATGAGAACCTGGTGGCCTGCAGGCTAAAATTGTTCTCTTACAGTCCTCCAACCTCCATTTAGGGGTTAGGGAGGGAACTGAGGGATGTTTGTATAACCAGGTAGTGTGGCCATCTGGTTAAATCAGTGCCATCATGTGAAGGTGTTCCTCTTTGACATCAAGGAGGAACATCATTATTAAAAAATACATAATTGTGTCAGAGAGGCTAATTTTTATAAGAAACACTGCACACTGGCCCAGTTACTGTACTTAGATTATGTATTCATATTTTAGTTTTTCTACTCTCCTGTGATGGTGGTGAGGGATGCCTTCATGTGGAGTCACCAATATGACCAGATGGTGGAACTGCCTTTTTATACAAATGACCCTCAGTCCCCTCTTTATCACCCAAAAAGGGGTTGGTGGAATACAGAAAGAAGACAGCTTCATTCTGCAGTCCACTGGGTTCACATTTCAGAAGAACCTGTGGCCACAACTGGTACTACTACTACCACAAGCTTCAGACACTTTTATTCAGATTAGGATGGGAGCGAGGTAGCTCGGTAGTAGGGTGTTGGGCTCGTAATCGTGAGGTTGTGAGTTCACGCCCCTCCCAGTGGCTGCTGTGCTGGGAGGGGTAGCGCTCTCCTGTAACCCTAGCAGGGCTATATGATCTGATGAGGTCTAGCTCGGGGATTAATTTTAAAAATTATTCAGATTAGGAGAGACTTATAGGACTGGACAAGGTAGATGCAGCCTTGATTGACCCCTACAGTACCTGAGGTCTTTCCAAAGTTAAATAAAATTGCCTGGAAGTAGCAAAAATAAACTGAGAAAGCACATCACCAAAAAATGTCAACTGTGGTATGTCAGTATATATAAAATGGTGCATAACGGAATTTATTTCTGACTCTGCGAAGTTATGAATGTGATGTGAAGTGAACTGCAGTGTGTGAAATTTGTGTGTGACAATGCAAACACAAGATTTATGTGGCTCTTCAATTGTGCAGTCAAGTATAAAAGTTTGACTAGTACTGTATTTCACATGTACTTCACACTTATCTCTGCTGGCTGACATTCATAAGCTGAGAGAAGCCTGATATGTTTATATGTATTGTTTTGCCTCGTCTAATTCTCACTATTTTCAGTTAACTAATATTTCTTGCTTAATACTGTATATTACCTATTTGTCACTTTCATCTGCTGACTAGGTATTCCTAAGCTGAGAGAGGCTTCGTATGTTTCTGTTTAATATTTCACCTCATATACATGTCATTTTCCCCTGCTGGCTAATATTCATGAGAGAGGATTGGTATGTTTCTCCTTAATGTTTTACCCCTTCTGTTTCTTGCTTTCCTCTGCTAGCTGATATTTCTAAGCTGAGAGAGGCTTGATATGTTTCTTTGATCTAAGTGTGAAGTAGATATAGTGGAACAGTAGGCCAGCTTTTGTCCTTGATTGCATACAAGTAATGTGTGTGTGTATGTTTTATGTGTACATTTCGTTTTTCATCCCTTACAGCCTCAACTGTGCTATATTTTTTCCCAACTGAGGACTGTTTTGCCATGAATATGTGTATAATGTAAAAAAATATATAATAATAATAATAATAATGATATTGACGTCCATAACCTTATGATGAATGAACGTTAGGGTGATCGAATTAGAACCTTAGTTCAACGCTAGATTGTCTCTCTTAAATGGTCTCTTTGTCAGAATTGGCTGGTGTCGGTATTTTCCTTATTAATATCTACTGTATATATGATCTGACGGCTTCTAGGGGCTGTCTACTGTATGTTTATGGGTTAATTCGGCAGGTTCAGATTCACAAAGAAACTTGCACTCACTCCTCTGTCATAACTAACAATCCCGTGCCTAAACCTTAAACAGTAAAGTGGAAATTGAGCCCCTGATTTTTGATGGTGATTTAGGGAATGCTTGTGATTATTAGATACAGTCAGCCAGCATCCAACAATACAAGGTGCAGTCAGCAACTATTCAGAAAGGCCAGACAGGTTCCATCTTTGTCCCGTGCATCAGAAATTATCTTTAAAAATTCAGGGATTGCATTCCACTTTGAAGTTTGAGGTTTAAGCATACAGCTCTGAGATTCAGTTTTCCAGGATGAACAAGGGACAGGTTTTTATACTCTGCTTCCCTTATCCGTCGTGGGAAAACATAGCTCATGTACGACTTTGAGTTGACTGTAAATTTTATAGCGAATCTGTCACAAGTACTGTACAGGTATTTCTATCATAGTCATAAGCAAATGTCTCATATGTACTTAAGAACAAAGGAAAAAAAATTAAGTATAGGACACAGGATTTATTTATTTTATTTATTTTTTCCTGCATTGGTAATGATGCTTGAACACAGGTGAAAGGAATTTACAGTATTGCTGGAAATTCACTTCATTGCTTTGTGTAATGAATATGCTCTGATGATGTATTAATTTTATTCTTGCAGCTGCCTGGTGCCGGTGAGGGACTGTTTCATGTGGTGGCACCAACATGACCAGGTGGTGGAACTGCCTGGATATGCAAACATCCCTCAGTCCCTTCCCTGTCCTCCAAATGGAGGTGAGCATCTTTGGCCTGCAGTCCACTGAGTTCATGTTCACATTAGCCTGGGGCTGCAACAATTACTACTACAACCACCAGATTATTTTATTCATTTCAAGGTAGACCTCCAGTGGTGATGGTGTTAATGAAGGCTAGATCTAACTCCTCCTGTTTAAGATAACTCTAAACTGATTAAAATTGTTTAATTTCTTTTCACTTGAACTTAGATTAAAATTGCCATCTTTCTATCCTCAGTGCTGTGATGCAACACCATCGTAACACTAGAATGTAGTGCAAGTCACAAAATAGTACTATGAGTATGTAAAGGATATGAAGTTGTTCTCTTGTATATTGCTGGCATAGAGCTATGTGAAATAAGCATCAAAAGGATGAAAATATGGGCCAAGTTAAAGTGAAAAAACAATAGTAGTAATGATAATGAATATAGAATACATCATCAGGGTGAGAGGGTTAAGTAGAGGCTAGAGAAGGCAGGTTTTGTCATTGATGTAAGGTGCATGAAACAGTCAAATACAAAAATCAGTTCACTACTTCTGCCCTTTTTTTTTTTTTTTTAAATTTTTTTGCTATATTAGTTGTTCCCTAAGCAGTCTGGCTCAACAGCTGTATTCATAGATGCTTGAATGTTACACAGTGGACTGGGGTGTATGTTATCAGTCAACTGTGGATGGGTGTCAATGGGATCCCATCATGTGGTGGCACTGACATGACTGGGTGGCTCTACTGCCTGGTTATAGAAGTGTTCCTCAACTTCCTCGTGTCCCACAAAAAGAGGATGGTGGACTGTAGAAGAAGGACAGCTTTAACCTGCAGTCCAATGTGTTCAGATGAGTTTTGAGTTACTACCGCTGCTACAACTGTGGATGACGATATACACCTTTGTCCGCTGCATCACATTCAAGCATCTATGACTCTAGCATTGAAGGAGGGGCAGGAGAGGTGAACAGAACTTTCTGTTTGTCTGTACACTATATCAGAATTCAAGAATGTGCTTTTCCTTTTTGTATTGTACTTCACACATCTTGCTTCAGCACTGTGGGAATTGTTTTAGATTTGCGGTTACAACAAGCTATTTTCTACAATCCTTTCTATTGCTCTCAGAATTTTGAAACTGCTATGCATTGGCTATCTGACTTTTAGCCTCCACCTACAACCTCCTTGTGCCAAGATTGTACACATACCTGTTCATAGTGTAAGATATTTGTTGATGAGTTAGCTTGAGGAAGATGTTAGCTTGAGTCTTGTTCAGGGATGATGCAATGAGTAGGAGAGCCAGGGGACAAAAGTTCAACAGTTATTTCAGCTCTGCTACTGGGGACAACACTGTATCTAATGTTTTACCTCATGTATTCTCACATTTCAGTTCTTATGTATATTCCAAAACTGAGAGCCTTATTTATACACCTGTATTGTGCTGGGGACAATGGAGAGGGGTGCCTTCATGCTGTGGCACTGATATAACGAGGTGGCTGTGCTACGTAGTTATACAAACATCCCTCATCACCCTCCCTATGCCCTGAGAGGAGGATGGTGAACTGCTGGAGGAGGGCAACTTCAGATAAACTTGGGCTACAACTGTGACTACTACTTATATACCAGGAATCAAACTCCAGAGCACATAACGACAGCCAGGCAGCTTTCCATTGCACCAAGATCAGGCAGTATAAGCCTGTCAGATGGTCATCACAAAATCTAGGGTGTGATCCTCAGCACAATATGGGTGAATAGATATTAGCTGAGTTTCCCTGTGATGCTAAAGGTGTATCAAGCCATGAGAGAGGCTTGATGTATGTTTCTGCCCATAGATGATTCTTTTTTGTATGATGCATCAGGGAGGAAAGTGACGGACATGCTCTAAATGTGAAGTAGACTCATTGGAATTGCAAGTCAAGTTTTATCCCTGACATAATTGGCCCTTTCACAGCACCTGTTTGAAGGGTTTATATGTATGATATTACTATACCCCATTTACTCCGACTTGGCATGAAATTACCCTCTTTCCATCTCAAATTCTGCATTGTAATAAGAGATTAGATATGAGACTAGGCATGAAGAAATGATATGGGAACGATGTTGAGACAGCATTTTTTTTTTCTGCCACTGAGGTATGTGAAGTATGCCCCAAGAGGACAAAAATTTGGGCAAGTTATAGTAAACAGAGTACTGTATAACTTAAAGCCAGCAAAAGAGAGAATATATATAATACTCCACTTCTTTTACATTAACTTGACGTAGATATTTACCCTTTGCGACATACTTCTTATAGGCAGAAAAAACAATACGTGCGCTGTACTACAGCTCTACTTCATTTTCAGAGTGCTTCTTCATGACTAGCATCATATTCTAGTGTTAAACTGGTGTCACAACCTAGCATTCAAGGTGGAGAGATGGTAATTTTTAGAATGAGATAGAGTAAAAACAGTATAATCTCAGTGTAAAAAAAACAAGGGTGAGCAGCTGACACCTCTGGATGTGTCAGTGCCCTGGTTGAAGGGAAGACATAGTTGGGGTTCCACACTGATTGAAGGAAGACCTGGTTTCCAGTGTTAGCCTTTTGAATTCAGTGATGTATTGTTTTATTCTCATTATTTTCAGACAAAAACATACACTGTATTAATTTTCTGTGTATGCTATTAACTGCCATTGAGTGACCAAGGTAGGTTCTTGCTGGTATGTTGAAACCTCTATACACTAAGAGAATGAAACAAAATAAGAGACATTATGAACTGGAAGGACTGAATGAACCTGGGGCTACAACTACTCTTTACTACTTGTGCAGTGTAGTGAAGCTACAGCTTCCCAGTAACAGGCCTTGGTTTGGTGTGGAACCCTGCTTATGACCTTCCAACTAGGGGTAAGGGGAGAGAATGAACAGAAACATTTGGGCATTTTTTGAGTTTTAGGGGATTTCTTAACACCTCTTTCTTGGCAATTTATTCAGCATATTACACATCAGTAATGTACATCACAGGTGCAAACTGTGTTATTAAAACACTACAAATAACATACTGTACAAGGGAATGTTAAGGTGTAATGTGCAAAATAAATAACTAAGGAAGGGGTGCTGTGAAGCCTTCTATGCCACCTACTGTAGAATACATCCCCATGCCTCATGAATGTGCAACCATAAGCAAAAATTCGCCAACACTTCTCTGCTGGCTGTTGCAAAGGAAGGTGTTATATAAACTGCATTTATATGATGCCAGTAGGAAGCACAAAACAGTATGAGAAGACAGGATGTTCTCTGTTGTCTGGAGAGGAATGAGAAACACGGAAGACAGAACACAGTAGAAGATTCATTACAACAAGTGGAAGTGGTGGGTGGGAGAGAGAGACAGGCCAGAGCTTGATTTCTTTATTTTTTCTAACATTTAGGGCTAAGCAAGAAACCATCTGCTTGTTCAGGCTCTCTGAAGATGGGTTCTGCATTGCTTAAAATGTAAGAGAAAATAAAGTCTTAGAGCTCTTACCTTTTTCCCACCAAACATTCCACGTAACAAGTGCTGGCAGGAGGCTGTTGGCGGACTTTTGCTCATGGATGTAAGGGTATTGTACATTTAAATTCAAAATATCAGGTTACATCTACTCCTTCGGTGATCTTGTCTTTTTTAATGGATGTTCATATATCAAGCATATGCACTGATATGTCCGGTGGATTTAAGGGTATAACAAATATTCTTTCACCCCTTCAGTTCTATGAGGTATTTTATATTATATTCCTGCTGCTGTTGACATTTTTGACAGGTGTAGGAAGGAGATGGAAGAAAATAATGGATGAAGCAGGGTTGAGCATTGTTGTTAACTATCCTCACTTTACTCTAACTTGGCCTAGAATTGCCATCTATAAACTTTGATTGCTGAGTTGAAAAAATACATTAACAATGAAATATGATGCTAATTAAAAAAAGAACACTATGGAAAGGATGTAGGGCCATAGTATTGTCTTATTCTGCCACTGAGGTGCATGAAATATGCTGCAAATAGTTAAAAAGTGTGCGTCAGGTTACAGTGAAAAAAGCAGTTTCATTTATGGTTTCTTCAGGGTGAAGCTAGTTGGGAAAAAACTCAACACCATTTCACCCATGTTTTCTTCCACATCTTTTCCTTTTTTACTGCTGTTGGATGATTATATTTAGCCTAGAAAGTCCCTAGGCAGTTGTTGTTGTTGTTGTTGTGTCCCCAGGTTCATCTGGACATGAAGCTGGTGGACTGCAGGTTGAAGCTGTGTTTCCCTTGTAGTTCACCATCCATCTTTCAGGGATAGGGAGGGAGTTGAGGGACATTTGTACAACCAGGCAGCTAAGCTACCTACACTAGTTATATCAGTACCACCTAATGAAAGTGTCCCTCTCCACAACCCCCCTAAATAATTTATAAGTTAATCAAGGCTATATCTAATCCCTGTATAAGTCTATCACAGGCTGAACAAAACTGTCTGAAGGTAGCATGAATAAAACAGAAAATATATCATAGCACTGAAGAGGGTGATAACTTTCACTTACGTACATTATCAGGGACGATTGCTATACTCTCACGTTCAAGCATTGAAACCCTTCAGTATTCTTACATTGGTCTCGGGTACTTATATGTGGCCAAGGCAAGGAAATTATTGTATGAGAAAGGACTATATTTTCTATCATTGAGCAGGAAGAGCCACTGAAATCACTTAATGTAAATATAACCCTGCACATGACTCAAGATGCTGCTGCTGATATTTTTTTGAGAGGCAGTGCAGTATGTAGATTTCTTTTCCAAAACAACAAGCCATATTCTTAGTGGCACAGGAGGTTATGTAGCATCTTTTTCTTGGTGATTGATTTTGCATATTGCACTTCTGAATTCTCTTGTATGTTATTTGTACCAGTTTAATATCAACATAATTCAAATCAATAACACAACAGGATACTGAAGTGTACTATGGAGAATGAATTAGTAAGGAAGAGGTTTTAAGTCTCCAATAAGCCACTTTGAATAGGAGCTTCACTGCAGTATTATGTATAGTTAGATATACTTGAGGCAGTACATATGATATAAATATAAATAAATATATATATATACAGTATATATTTTTAATGTTTAGCAGAATGAAGGTCTGACATTACTTATTCTTGAACACCTATATTTCTCTATTGCTGAAGGTTATATTCTAAGTGGCTGTAGGGTTCCTTTACACCTGTTCCTTAGTGGTTTATTTTGTACATTGCACCTCAGGATATTCTTGTATGTAATTGATGTAAAGTATGTCGATATTAAAACAAAATTGATGGCATACGAGAGAATTTTAAGGTGTAATATGCGGAATAAATCACTAAGGAAGATGTTTAAAGAAAGCTCCTATGTCACCTAGAATAAATCTCTGATTTGCCCAGGTTGCTGTGTCATTTGATTACCATATAACAAAACTGATAAAGGGAAGAATTTATGCCCATTGAAAGAGTGTACAGAGTGGAGATACAATATACTGTATTTGACAACAAGTACTGCATTACAAAACTAACAAAGGAAAGAATTTATACCTGTTATGGTATGTGTGTTGACTGAAGGTAGAACAGATTTGGCCCTACTTGAACCCTTCACATTTTGGGTTCTAATTCGTGAGGCCAAAACTGTTCTATTTTTAAAAATAATGTCAAAATGTGGGTATAACTGAGGAGTCATGTTACTAAGTGACCTAAAAGGGACCTAACTGCTAAAAATACAGATTGACAAATTAATAGTGCTCTTCTAGAAACTCATGTGGGTGTATCTTATGTGTTGCAGTGATGGTTGGCTAGTGTGAGTGTGGTTGGGGTAATGGGAGTAGGAACTAAACATACGGTGTAGGATAGAACTGGTAACACCGAGTGAGCCGACCCTACAACACACGAGAGATCACCCCCAGTGGAGTGGAAGTGAGGCGTCATATATGGACCACCTGCTATGAATCGTCAGAAATTTTCCCCAGATCAGTCATGCCCTTGCCTCCCAGTTGTCCCCCATTTAAAATTTCAGATTGTTTAATATGTGGATAATGTGTACCAGTGGGCCCTCCCCAGACTAGGATTTAGTTCAACCTTAGCCCCCCTCATTTGTCAAGACCTGGCTACACTACTGCCCCAGAAAGTGCAGCAATTTTCTGTCACCCTTCCCCTACCACAGTATGTGTGATATGAGGCTCGTACGGAACCGATGGTGCTATCCGTCAATAATGCATTTTAACTGGGGTGGTGTTTAGGTCACTTAACTATGTGAATCTGGGTGATTTGAGTATATTCTTCCTGCCACTGGATGATTTAATTGAGCTGAAGGAAAAGCCTCTTGTATAGATGGGGGTTTATTAACATTGTATCTTAACCCTTCTAGTTCCGAAAGTCTAACCTAAGCTGACCAGAATTGTCAGGAGAGGGTAAAATTACAGCAAGAAAATGATATCCCTAATGTCTGTGCAGTAAATTGCATGACCCCTCAATTTCTTCCATTTGAACAGTTTATAGTGCTGTGAAAGCAAGACCTTAAACTGACAGAGGTGGTCAGTGATGTGTGGTAAAAATGTGTAGTTGTGTTGAAGAAAACCACAGTAGTTAACAGGAGTAGGGTCATAGTCTATGTGGCTGTGAAGCATCCATAACACCTTTTTCTTAGCAGTTTATTTTCTGCACATCACACCTTAATATCCTCTTTGTGCTACTGATGCAAATTATTCCAGGATTAAAATGATATGAGGGACTTTGAAGCCTCTTATAACACCTTAGAATACATGACCATTTCTAAGTAGCATAGGTGGCATCTTAACATCTCATCCTTAGCTGTTTTTTCTGTATATTCCACCTTAACATTGTCTTCTATGTCAGCTATATCTTTTTAATACAGTATAGTTTGCATCAGTTGCAGACAAGAGGATACTAAGGTGCAACATGGGGATTAAATCACTAGAGAAGGTGTTAAGAAATTCCACAGCCACAGAGAATACTGAAGTGTAATGTGGAGAATAAATTCACTTAACACGAAACATTAAGAATCTCCATCTCCGCTGACAGAGCAACCTGGTCCCTCGTACATTAACCCTGTACTGTACACACTATTTAGTATTATACAGTATCATTTGTATTAACTCATTCATATGACACTGGGTTCACTCTTGTATTACCAATGCTTTTTTTTAACCTGAATAAATACAATTGTTCTTCTTTGTTTCTGTCAGTCCTTAACACTTGCTTATTAGTAGTACAGTAGTTGTTGTAGTGCCTTTGTTAACTGGGTGGAGGGATGCAAATGCAGCATTAGTCCAGGAACCAGACTTCCCCCCCCACCTCCCTGCACTTTGCTGTGGTAAGGTAGTCCACCATGAGGACACATTGGTTCACTGCACGGGATGGCCCTGCAGGAGCCTGTGGTTGATAGGTCTGCTCCGTCAGGCAGAATGGGGTTATTCTACCTTACTACTGCTAGTTGTAGTAGTAGTTGCAACCCCAACTTTACAAACTGCAGTAGTAGCGCCACTGTAATCTCATCTGGATATGAACCTGGTGGACTCTAGGCTAAGATTGCCCTTGGCTGGCAGCAGATCATCCACCATTCAGGAGATAAGAAGGAGTTGGCAATGTATGCACTATGTACCTAACCAGTGAAGTTACCTGGTTTTTTCAGTGCCACCACATGAAGGCAAAATCTCCAGTTACAGCTCAACACCCACGATGGAGAGATGGCAATTATAGGCCAAGGTGAAGTGGACAGACTATGGGAGATGTATGTGAGTGAGGAGGAGGGAGAGAGAGGATAGGGAGACTTGAGATGAAAGGAAGGATAGGAGAGACATATGAGTGAGAGGGAGGGAGAGAGAGGGTGGGGGAGACAGAGTGAGGTGGAGGGACAAGGTGAAGATGTATATGAGTGACAGTGTGAGATGGAGGGAGGGCAGTATGATGGTGGAAGGTAGGGCGACGTGGATGCGATTTGTCTGTGGCCACCCTTTATGGTATTAAGGCGTTTGGCTATAGATGGGTAGATTTATGAAACACCTGTGATTGTCAGACGTAATTAGCCTGCATCCCACGTTACAGAGTGCAGTCAGCAAGGATACAGTAAGACCAGACGTGTTCCACCATCATCACGTCTTTCAGAAATTAATATAAAAAAAAATTGAGTTATTCCCGTACCTTTGTGCTCCAAGGCATCTGTCTATAGATAGATCAATCGATTGATAGACGGACAGGCAGACAGACAGATGAGGAGATAGATAGACAGACAGACAAACAGGTAGATAGATAGATCGATAGACAGATAACTAGTAATCAAACATACTTGAATCTTCATATCACAGTTACTTTCATCTGTCTATTCTTATATAGCCAGACGCCTTTAATCCGGAAAGGTAGGCCACAAAAGAATCGCAACCATGCCACCCTGTTCTCTGTCATCAGGTTGTCCTTTCTCCAGCTCACAACGACCTTCCTCATGCACCTCTCCACCCCATTCCTCCATCTTCTGTGTTAGTAATAATGATGGTGTGGGCTGGCTTCCGAGATACCGTGACGTCTGCACCTGAGCGATGTATGCTGGATGCTACACTTAGCCTCCAGTGCATTTCTGAGGATGAGGTGGAGGGATGGAGTTGAGAGGTATATAAGGGAGGGGAGAGTGAGTTGGGGGGAGGGTAGGCAAATGGTGGGTGGCAGAGCGACTTGGAGGCGTTTTGTCTGCGGCCACCCTTTGCGGGATTAGGGCGTCGAGCTATAGATAGATAGACAGAGAGACATTTCTGAGGTATACTCTGTTGATAACAGAAATACATAAACAACCCAAGAGAGTATATCAAGCAGTGGTGAAGACAGGTTTCGACAGATGGGGGGGGGGGGCAAGGTGTGGCCAAGCCCTATCCTGGGGGAGGGGGCCCCTCCTACACATTGTTCACATATTAAATAATCCAAAATCTCAGATGGGGATGGCTAAGAGTCTGAATGGGGGGACCCGGTCCCCCCAGGTCCACCTCTCCACCCCATCAAGGTATAATATGCACAATAAGTTTCCAAGAAAAGTATGCTAGGAAGTTTCATCATGTCACCCGGAATATGAACTTACATGTGAAAAACAAAACTTTCCAGCATTCCCCTAGGGCTATACGTAGATTATAGTGCATGATGGAAGCTTACGTTCTCTTCAGGATGAAAAGGGTCAGCCTGCGGTTTTCTGTCGTTGCCTGGTGAGTTGCAGGTTAGGTGTTAGGTTTAAATTTTCGAGTAGAGAGGCGTCCGGGAAAGAAGGCCAATTTTATGATGACGTGTCCAGTTTAGGCTGAGATGTGGAGGGGGAAGGATGCTGGCGGCCTCTCCGGGCCATCTCTCTTCATTAAAGGTAAGTAACATGAATACAGTCTCATAGTATGCTAATTTAGACTAGGTTAATATGAATGTGAGCCAATATAAAAAAAAAATGAAGCCAGGAAGATAGGTGGAATGTTAATGTGAAATGAAGCCGGCATGCTGTGGAGGAGGAAAGGTATTGAAGGTTTCTCCGGGACATTTTTCTTTGTTAAACGTCGGTAAAAGTCACGATATATTGACTTAAACTGATATGCAAGTGTGTAAGTATCGATGGACTTAAGCCAGGACGAGAGGTGGCTTAGTGTCTTCTGAAATAAACTGCCAGTGATGCTTGTGGTTGGGGATGATTGTTTGGTAGTTCCGTCGGGGTAGTTTAGGTGGCACATAAGGCTTCGCTGCTCCTGTCTTATCATTTATTCTATACACTATATCAATATTGGAGTCGTTTTCTTGGCGGCATTGGAAGCTTCGTAGCATTTTTTCCTTGATTTATTCTGTAGATTAGTATTGATCGACAGAGTTACGATACTGATGGTGCCTTCTGTTTCATATATATTTGAACCAAGACATCCACGAAGAGAAATGAGGACGGAAGACAGAGGACAAAGGAAAATAGGCGACAGGAAAGGGAAGAGAGCTGCAGCATCCACCACCACCACCACCATTACCTCGACCCCCACCATCACCACCACCACCACCACCACCACAACCACCTTCATCATCAGTATTATTTCTAGCTGTCTTCCACTGCGATGAAATATTAGTGCAGTGATGACATATGCCATTAAATAGCAGTGTGTTTATAATGACTAAAGTTTGTTGGGATGGATATGGAGGGAAATATTCTGCTCTTATTAACTGACTCAAAAGCCTGTATTAATTTGATTCATTTTTTTCAGATTGATTTGGACCTGAAGAGTTGATGACAAGACAGGAGAAGACAGGATGGAAGACAGGACAATACAGGAGGACAGAAGACAAGGCGGGAAGAACCACTAACCACAACTAGCACCACAACCACCGCTGCCGCCACAACTCGAAGTTAAGTTGCTTTCGCTCAGTTCTACATGCAGGTGTTTTGTGCTGGGAGTACACCATGCTTTTGAATAATTTTGAAAAGACTGACCATCTTTTTCTGTAAATTAATGTTTTTATCTCTTAAGCATGTCACATATATTTCCATGGCGTGGACGTTAATGCATTTTCTTTACTATACTGTATAATGTATTTTAACACACACGCACACGCACACGCACACGCACACGCACACAATTAGTAAATGGGAGAAAACAGTGTCCGAATAATCTCTCCTGTCCAATACTTATTGTCTCTTCAACTTTGCCTCTGCTATACTGCCCCTACCTCCTCCTCCAACTTCACTACCTCCCTCTCCCCCTTCAACTTCATTGTTGTCACCACCTCCCCCTCCAACTTCACTGCTGCCACCACCTCCCCCTCCAACTTCACTGCTGCCACCACCTCCCCCTCCAACTTCACTGCTGCTGCCCCCACCTCCCCCTCCAACTTCACTGCTGCCACCACCTCCCCCTTCAGCCTCACCCTTCAACTCTTTTTTTTCCTGTTTCCACTTCTCCCTCCAAGAGTAATTTCCTTCCAAAAAACAAATTATATTCTTCCTAGATGAGTGACATAACCTGGAGTGAACAGGATTAAATAAAAAATAAATAGCCTTTTTTGACATTTTTCCTCTAGGGCCGTATTTTCTTTCGTTAAGGAAACTCCCTAACACCTCATCTTGTGTGATTTATTTTGCTTAATACTCCTTGCTCTTCTGTTCTGTGCTAGGTCATTTAATGTCGCCATACTCTACATAGACAACGTGCAAAAAGTATCAACCTCCCATATCCAAAAATAAATTGCAAAGGGATGGGTGCCAGGGAGCTACCCTGCTACAGTGGAGTTCGTGCCTACATCTAACCCCTTCAATGCGGAAAAAAATCTGAGCTGAATAAAATCGTCTGGAATTAGCAAGAGTAACATATAGCTCTTTCTTAGTTTAATCTTAGTGCTTTCTTGGTTTATTCTTTATCTCCGGACGATTTTATTCAGCTTGAGGGAGGCTATTTGCTTTCAGACCCTTGTGCCCCATTCCGTCTCTCCACTCTTAAGTCTTTCCCCCGCCTGCCTGTTATTTTCCACAAAAAAAAAAGCAGTTATCAACATACAACCCCCAGCGGAGTACAAATCTAAAGTTACGAGTATGTGAGAGAGCTTCAAGCACCATGATATGCAATAAGGGGATCAAGACTGACCCCTGATGTACGCCAACATTCACGACAAACTCATCACTCAAATCTCCATTCACTCTTATCTTTGTACATTGCCAGAACTACTTTAACCAGCCACTCCTCGATCCCAAGCTTTCTCATTGCCCACTTCACCACCTCCCTAGGAACTCTGTCAAGAATTTTCTCCAAATCAACAAAAATTAAGTACAGCTCTCTCGTCTTCCTTGTATATTTCCCTGAAGCTGTCGAACAGTGAATATTGCATCAATGGCCCCTTTGCCTGGCATAAACCCATGCTGCATCTCATCAATATTTACTCTTTCCCTTATCATACCTTCCAGGTCTCTTTCCTTACTTTCATTATGTGGTCCAGAAGTTTTATGCCTCAATGATTTCCTCTTTATAAAGCCCCACCCTTACCCTTATACACATTTATAGTCACCCTTCAGCCAGGCATCTGAAACTCAGTCGGCCACACTATGGGATGGTACTACTACTCTGCTGCCAGGTTGTGTTAGGAAGAATTCTGCCACCGTATTCCCTGCGTGTCATAAAAGACGACTAAAAGGGGCGGGGTGTGGGGACTAGGGACCCTCTCCTCTCTCTCTCTCTCTCTCTCTCTCTCTCTCTTTAGTTCCTACAATGAGACGGAGAATAGATAGGGATGGGGGATTGAGTTATTCCCGTACCCTGAAGATTGGGTCTATGAACGTGAGTGGATATAGTACGATTGAGACTAAAAAGGAGGTGATTGGGAGAGTGTTTGTGAGAAGAAAGTTTGATGTGTTAGCTTTGAGTGAAACAAAGATGACAGCGATAGGTGACTCTAAGCTTGGAAGTATGAATGGAAGATTGTCAGGTGTTGATAGTGGAAGGGCGAGAGAAGGTGTGGCCTTGTTAGGGAGCCAGGAAGTGCAGCAGTGTGTAATTGAATGGAAGGAGGTGTCATCGAGACTGATGTGGGTGAAAGCGAAGTTTGATCGTGAGTTGTAGGTATTTGTGAGTGCCTATGGGCCTGGTAGCGAAAGGGATGCAGAGAGGGAGTCCTTCTGGAATGATGTTGATGAGTGTCTGCAGAGTTTTAGAGAGAATGTGAATGTGGTAATGATGGGAGATCTGAATGCTAGAGTGGGAAATGTAGCAGTTGAAGGTGTAGTTGCTATGCATGGTGTGCCTGGAAGAAATGAAAATGGGGAACAAATGATAGGGATGTGTGTTGAGCGACAGATGGCGATTGGAAGTACCTTGTTTGAGAAAAAAGATATAAGTATACATGGGTGAGACAGGAGGGTGGAAGGGTTGTTGATAGAGCATTGATGGACTATGTGGTTGCGTCCAGAAATGTAATAGGAAGATTGTTGGATATGAGAGTTTTGAGAGGGGAGGGTGGAGGTGTCTGACCACTACCTGATGAAGGGAAGTTGAGAGTAGGTAAGAGATGGGTGACAGCTAGGAGGGTTAGGTGTGGCACGCAGGTTTTCACAGTGAGTTGGATAAAAGAGAGAAAATGATAGAGTATCAGGAGAAATTGAAAAATCAGTGGAACGCAGAGAGAGATCAGGAGAATGGCAGTGTGGAGGAGGAATGGCAGTTGTTTAAGAGTGCTGTGGGGGGCATGCGGAAGAAGTGTGTGGTTTGAGACGAGTGGGTGGTGGTGTAAGAATGGGAAGTGAGTGGTGGTGTGAGGATGTAAGTATGGCTGTGGCTGAGAAGAGACTAGCATGTGACGTGTGGCTGCAGAGGAAAGATGAGATATCATATGAAAGGTATAAGGAGAAGAGTAATAGGGCGAGAAGAGCTGTGCGTGATGCTAAAATGGCAGCAGATGACAAGTGGGGTAGGCGGTTGACTGAGAATTTTCAGCATAATAAGAAAATGTTTTGGGAGGAGGAGAATAGGGTACGAAAGATAGAGTCTGGGAAGGAAGAGCGAGTAAAACCAGAGGATAGAAGGATGTTAACTGAGATGGATGCAGTAAGGAAGTGATGGGAGGAGTATTTTGAAAGATTGTTAAATGTAGAGGAGGAAAGGGAGGCTGAGATTGTGGCAGATGGAAGGGTGCATTAAGGAATAAACGTGCTGGGAGAGTTGAATGATTCTTTCATCACGATGAAGTGCAGGAGGCAGTAAAGACGAAAACTGGGAAAGCTGCAGGTGTGGATGGATGTGCTGTGGAATGCCTGAAAGGTGGTGGAACGACTATTGATGAATGATTAGTAAGATTGTTGAATGTGTGTTTTGTGAGGGTATGGTGCC
Organism: Coenobita brevimanus; assembly: GCF_032717465.1. Taxonomy (NCBI): domain Eukaryota; kingdom Metazoa; phylum Arthropoda; class Malacostraca; order Decapoda; family Coenobitidae; genus Coenobita; species Coenobita brevimanus. Next base: position 252,667 of record NC_136955.1, on the reverse strand, counting down.
AGTTGGCTGGGCTAGTGCTTGTGTGCTTCTACTGTATAAAGGTAAGGGTGACAAGTATGAATGTACTAGCTTTAGGGGTATAAGTCTGCTGAGTGTTGTAGGTAAGGTGTATGCTAGTGTGTTAATTAAGAGAGTTAGAGAGGGTACAGAGGGAGTGATTGGTGATGAGCAGTGTGGCTTTAGGAGAGGAAGGGAGTGCATGGATCAGGTGTTTGCTGTGAGTCAGGCGTGTGAAACGTATTTAGCAAGAGGTAAGGATGTGTTTTGGGCGTTCATGGATTTAGAGAAAGCGTATGATAGAACTGATAGGGAGGCTTTGTGGACTATTTTTAGCTTGTATGTACTTGATGGTAGGTTGCTAAAAGGAGTGAAAAGTTATGTAAACAGTAGAGTGTGTGTAAGAGTGAGAAATACTGTGAGTGATTGGTTTCACGTGAGAGTGGGGCTGCGGCAGGGATGTGTGATGTCGCCTTGGTTGTTTAATATTTATATGGATGGTGGTGTAGGGGAGATGAATGCAAGCGTGTTAGGTGGAGGTTTGAGTCTGGTGAATGCTGATGGTAGAGAGTGGAATCTGAATCAGCTTCTGTTTGCGGATGATACTACACTGGTGGCTGACTCAGAGAAAAGACTGAGACAGTTGGTGGAGGAGTTTGGAAGGTGTGTGAAAAGAGGAAATTGAGAGTTAATGAGAATAAGAGTAAAGTGATGAAGTGTACGTGGATGTTAGATGGTAGGAGGATGAATATAGTTTTGAATGGTGAGTTGCTTGAGGAGGTAGAGTGTTTTAAGTATTTAGGGTCACATGTTGCTGTGGATGGATGAATCGATGCAGAAGTGAAATTTAGAATGAATGAAGTAGGAAAGGTGCTGGGAGGAATGGAAAAAGTGTTTAGATGTCGTTTGCTTAGAATGGATGTAAAGAGAAGGCTGTATGAGGGTGCTGTGGTACCGATTGCGTTATATGGGGCTGAAACGTGGAATATGGGTGTAGCAGAGAGGAAACGTTTGAATGTAATGGAGATGAGGTATCTGAGAAGTATGTGTGGAGTGACACTATGGTTCGAATGAGAAATGATGAAATACGAAGGAGAACTGGATTTGTGCAGGCGATGGCTGATCGAGCTGAGCAGAGGGTGTTGCGATGGTTTGGACATTTGGAGAGAAAGGATGATGAGCGATTGGTGAAAAAAGATAACTGGATCGGATGTGAGAGGTGTAAGGCTGAGAGGAAGACCACGAATAGGGTGGATGGACAGTGTGAAGAGAGTGTTGGATGCGAGAAGGATGTCTGTTGAGCAAGGAAGAGTGGCTGCACGTGACAGGAGTGATTGGAGAGAAATTGCGAATGAATAAATGATGACGCAGCCCTGAAGGGATATTCTCCTGCATTTGGTTTGATCAGCTGATCAGGTTAGTGCTGGGTAAGGGGGATGTGTCCATTATGATGTGGCAGGGGTAAACCAGCTCTGCTGTCGGGCCCTGCTGCGGATGTCGCTGATTGCACTGCGCAGGTGACCCTCGTGCGGTGTGGTGCGGTGAGGATCTGTCCCTTCTCCCCTTGGGGCTAAGATGCTAATGAATCTGTGTGTGTGGGGTTGAGTAAATGGAGAGTGTGTCGTCCTGTCTTGGCTACCTTCCTTTCTTTGGGTGAAGCAGCCTAGGTATATAGATAGATGGACAGTAACAAAACCCACTCCTATATCTTTCTCTTTCTAGAACCTCACCCTTACCCTTAAACACATTTGCAGTCACCCTTCAGCCAGGCGTCTGGAACAACACATATGTATTCGAATTTATCAAATGAGTTACAAAACCCACTCCTATATCTCCTGAAGCCTCCAACATTTCAGCAGTCAACCCAGACCCACATCAGACCCTCCTCAACTGCATCCTGCGTATTTCCCTGCTCATAGCAACAGCATCAATGAATGGCCTTGAGCCAAACACAGGATCCACTGACTCCAAACCTTTCCTATTCCAGTCAAACTCCTCATACAGCAACCGATTGTAATGATCCCTCCAAGCATCTTTAATATCCTCACTGTCCACCACTACCTTTCCTTCATATTTTTCACACACGCTCACCAGCGATATCCCTGTTTTCTCTCTTCACCTGATGTGCCACTTTAAGTACCACATTCTTCCTTTCGGCACTACTGAGGCTATCCAGTAGAAGTTTCTGATACTCAGATTTTGCCCTGTGTACCTATTTTCTGGCACTGCACTTGGCAACCAAGTATTCCACTCTGTTACCACCTCTTCTCCATTTCCAGAGAAGTCTTCTCTACTCCTTAACTGCGGCTTCTACATCCTCATCCCACCACCATACTAGCATATATCTTGGTGGGCTCGTTGTCCATCCACACTGAACCAGTAACTCTAAACGAGACTGTTCTTGAGAGCTATGTACTGCTCATTAACAATTTCTACTGCTCCCTGTTCAGCTATCATTCAATTCACCTCTCCATAGAAGCCTTACGTTAATGGCTGTTTCTTTTTTTATTTTTTTATTTCAACTTCCATATTTTCACCTTGGGCGCATAGATCCTCTTCTTCAGCACCCACTCTTTCAGCAACTTGTCACATATCGCCAATTTGTGTTGCTGCACACATTTCTCACTCCTGACCAGAAAAAATAAATCTGGCTACTGTTATTCCCAGAGTTATAATGTGTTGAACCTACTCTCTCTCTCTCCCTCCCTAAAATGCCTTTTGGGGCTCTGCTCCTAGGTTCGGGCCCCCTCTCTATTGGGTAGAAGCCACAGCCTGGGAACCACAATGCCTCTGTACCGTCTGGCACGGATCTAATCCCCATCCTGACCCCAAAGCTGTACCGACAGACCCCGCACCACGCCTCTCCTCAAGTTCACCACTAGGTAGTGGGGGCAAAGGTCTCTGACTGCATTCCCTTGCTAGCATCAACCCTTGTCACATAGTAGGTACACTGTGTAGTATGTCAGCTGCTTGTAACGTAGTGCATAAGACGGAAAAGTGTTCGCCTAATTCCTATTTTCCTCAACAGAAACCGATGGCAATCGCAGAGTTTCAACCCCGCAATCATAGAAGAACGGCAACCAAAGACAACAAGATGGCAACCCCAGAAGACAAGACAGCCTAAACAGCAGGATGGCATTAGATGACAATGAAACGACGCAGACGACGAGATGGCACCCTTGGATGACGAGACTGCACCCTAAGATGACAAATGGCGATCTTGGACGACGAGATGGTAACAATAGCAGACAACTCAACAGAACAAGATGGCAACCCTGGAGAGCAAGAATGGCAACCCAGAGAAGCCATCAGCGTCTGGGTCAAAAGTGGCATAGGAGGCTTGGCAGCACTTTTCCCTTAGCGATTTATTTTCCTTGACACCCAAGCTTTCCCTCGCATGCTGTTTATAGTTTTAACACCGATCGTTTGCATCAGTAACAAGATTGAAGTGAAATGTGTAAACTAAATCGCTAAGGAAGAGTTGTTAAGAAGCCTCCAAAGCCACATAGACCCTGTAGTGTGTATTTGTAGGTGATGTAGTAGAGGTGATTCAAGCAATTATGGCGGCACTTGTATACCGTGACTCTGGTAGGCAATCCACTCCTCAGGCACCTTAATGTTCCTGTATTTCCCCAGGCGATAGAGAGTTGCTAGGGAGAGAGGAGGGACAAATTTGGAGCCAGCTGAGAGATTTTAATGATCCTGTATATCCATGGGAGACTGAGAGACTGATGCTAGATAGTGAGGAAACAGAATCGGAATTGGCTGAAAGACCAAAGAGGAAATGGGAGCACCAGGCAGGACAGGTTACAGGTTGTATTTGTCTTTGTATCCTTCTTTTAGGGTTTGATGTGTCTGTATTGCTCTAGAGTGAGCTGGGTGGAGAGGAGTAGGAGGGCAAGTGGGCTGGAGATGGAGATAGCTTATTGCAGTGTAGGGTAAATAGTAGTGGGAGTGCAAGTTTTGCCTTTGCACTTGACATCTCAAAGCCTTTCGTTTGGGTCTGACATAAATCTTTAATTTCAAAACTGCTCTCTTACAGTTTCTATTCTTCTATCTGTGCCTTCGTTTCTAGCTTCCTTTCTGGTCGTTCTAGCTGCTGTTGTAGATGGCCACCGTTCTAGATCTATCAACAGTGGTGTTCCTCAGGGCTCTGTCCTATCACTAACTCTCTTTCTTTTATTCATCAGTGACTTAAGCTGTACATCTAACTCTATCCACTCATATGCTGATGACTCCACCCTTCACCTTTCCATTCGCTTTCCACAGTGCCCATCTCAGCAGTTACTTCAGCAAACAAGGGATGAGGCTACGGCACACCTAACGTCTGACTTAGCTCGTATCTCTGACTGGGTTAAAAGTAATCTTGTTTTTAATGCGTCAAAGACTCTATTCTTTATATTTTTCAATTTGACATAATCTTCCACAGGAGTATCCTCTAGACACTAATAAACAAACACACAGTCAAGCACCTAGAAATCAATAAATTAATCAATGATCGGCAGTATGGATTTAGACAAGAAAGCTCAACTGTAGACATTCTTTGCCTTCATACCCATCAGAGTAACAAAACATTAAACCAACATGGTGAAACACACACAATAGCACCTGATGTTTCAAAAGCATTTGACAGAGTATGGCACGGGGTCATTTTGTCTAAGATGTCACGCTATGGCTTTGCGTCACTGGTTCTTCTAATTTCTTCTTGCCTTCATAATAGAAAAATACGGGTCATGGTACATATTTATTTCCAACTTCATTCCATAAATGCTGGCGTACCTCAGGGATGGGATCAGTTTTGGCCCCAACCCTTTTTCTCATTCGTACTGTATGACCTCCTATCTGTCACTCACAACCCAATACACTCTTATGCTGACGACTCGACACTTCTTTCACATTTAGTACCTCCTTTACACAATCTGATATTATTAATTCCCAAATAAACACATCAATCTGTCTGAACCAGGACCTGTCTAAAATTAATCAACGGGGACAATTAAATCTGGTCTCATTTAATGCTCAGAAAACTAAATACATTAATTTCTCCAACAGAAAGAATCCCTCAGACTCTCACATAATTTTAAATGTCAATATTCCCATATCCACTACAATTGATATCCTAGGTGTCACACTAAACCCCAACCTAAGCTGGACAGCTCATGTTAAATCCCTTGCTAAAAATCTATCTATCTATAGCCCGACGCCCTAATCCCGCAAAGGGTGGCCGCAGACAAAACGCCTCCAAGTCGCTCTGTCACCCACCATTTGACTACCCTCCCCCCAACTCACCCCCCCCTCCCTCATATACCTCTCAACTCCATCCCTCCACCTCATCCTCGGTCTACCTCTCTCTCTCCCTCCCTCTCTCTCTCCCTCCCTCTCTCTCTCCCTCCCTCCACCTCACCTACATACACCCTCTTAGTCAGTCTTTCATTGCTAAAAATGCTTCTAAAAAATTGGGACTTCTGTACGGAGTTGGTGAATTCTTTACTGACGATCAGTTAGCCACAATATACAAACGTTATGTGCGTTCTCAGATCGAATACTGTTCACCACTGTGGAGTGGATGTGGAGCGGTTGCCTTGAGGCAGTTGGACAAAATTCAAAATAAAGCCATTAGATTAATCAATAATCCTACCATTACGCAGGACCCTCCTCCATTATCAGTACGTAGAGATGTTGAATCTTTAGCATTATTTTACCGATATTTTTACCGTAAATGCTCTGACCAACTTGCTTCAATTGTGCCTCCCCTTCACATTTTCTCCCGAAATACTCGGGCAGCTGGGAGCGCCCATGAACTTACTCTTTCCTCTTCAATGCAGAACCTCTGCTTATCAAAATTCATTTATCCCCAGAACTACTACTACTCTGGAATTCACTTCCTGGGAGTTGCTTCCCACAAACATTTAATCCACTTTTCTTTCAATCCAGTTGTTATATTGTATGAATGGAGAATGCCTTTAGGCACATGGACTTTATTTTTTTTTCCTTCGTTTATCCTTCCTCCATTCATTGTCTTAAAAAAGGAAATAACTATCCAACTCAATCCTGCAACATCTTTAAATGTACCTGGGGTTTCATTCTCTCATGAATTATCTTGGAAGGATCACATTACCTCCCTTGTAAAATCTGCTTCCGAGAGATTAGGTGTGCTAAGCCGATTCCGTACTTTTTATTTTTTATTTTTTTTTACTCCTGCACAGTTGTTGACTTTATACACGGGTTTAGTTCGTCCCCGTGTAGAGTACAATTCTCATGTGTGGGGAGGCTCCCCACATACAGCTCTTCTCGATAGGGTGGAGTCAAAGGCATTTCGTGTCATTAACTCTCCTCCTCTTACTGGCTCCCTTCAACCTCTGTCTCTTCGCCGCACTGTTGCATCTTTATCTCTTTTCTCTCGCTACTTCAATGACCACTGTTCCTCTGAACTGTCTGCTTGCATCCCTCCACCACTACGGAGGGCGCTTAGCACCCGTCTAGCAACAGATTCTCATCCATTTTTTGTCCAACTCTCAAATGCAAGAGCTAACCATTACTCCTAGTCTTTCATACATGCAACAGGTCAACTCTGGAACTGCCTCCCTCTGTCTTTATTTCCTGCTGTCCATGATCTCCAGTCTTTCAAATTCAGTGAGTCCAGGCATCTTGAAGTAATAGGATCTTGAATATGGCTCTCTGTTATCTTGCTGTTTTTTTTTTTTCTTCGAGGGTACAATCTTGCAGGCTCTTGGCCTTTGGTTCTTTCTTTCTTGCATTAAAAGTGGGCTGGAGCTGGAAATAACTTATTGCACAGCAGGGTAGACAGGAATAGGAGCAGCAAGTGAGCTGGGGCTGGAGATAGCTTGTTGCACTAAATTCACTGATATACTTTGATAATGCTTGAAATATTTTGTGACATACTTGGGACGTGTTTGTGATATACTGTACTTAGAATATACTTTTAGATAACACTACCTCCTGCCAGAGCAACAGTGGCGTATATGGGGGAGGGGGGGGAAGCCACTCGGCCATGGCCCCGCCTTTTGTCCCAGTAGGCCTATATCTCTACAGATCTAAATACGTATACAAAACATTTGCCCATATGGTATAGGCCTCCATGAATGCATAAGCTTCTTTATATTGTTTTGCCATTGAATATCAAATTAGTGCAATATATCCCTCGTGAGGCCTCAAAATGACCCTAAAAATGCTTGTTTAAAAATTTTTTGGGGGGCTTAAAGCGCCCCCCCCGACCCCCCAGCTGCAGTCTCGCTTCGCTCGTCCCCTCCCTTAAGAAAATCCTGGATTCACCCCTGTGCCCTCCCCTCCTCCATTCCCTGGACCTATATACGCCACTGCAGAGTAACTTGACATGCTGCCGTCAGAGCCATTAATGTACATTGTAAATTGCATATTTGAGCACGTGTAAAAAAATATAAAACAATAAAAAAAGTTGTATATCAAGTTTATTCGACCTTTTATGATATGGTTACAAAAAAATGAGAATTACTAGAGAATACACCATACTTGGATGGTACAAAAAAAAAAAAAAACTAGAGCTCCATAGGAACTCTAGTGGCACAAAAACTCACAATTCAGCTTTTGATTATAATTCGAGTTGTGGAATAAAATCTAGGGATACAAAACCCACAATTCAACTTAGTATTTTTTTTTTTTAAGGTAATATTGAACTGGGTAAAAGGTCGACGGATATAAACCCCACATTTCAACTTAGAGTTTTTCAGAGATCCAGTGGCTTATGGTATAAATGTTAATACCACTTATTTCAACTTAGAATATTCAGAATCCAGGTATATGCAAAGCAAAACTAGGGCTTCCATTACTTAAACTTTATTAGTAAGTACAGTAATCTACATGATTAGGGTAATTTGTAAAGTTATGACCGCTTGAGTCCCAGGTGCTATTTACTGGCATGTTAGGTGACTAGCCCTAACAGCCTCATCTTGGCTGGACTTCATGATCCTGCACAGTGCTAGTATCACGTAGCACCTGCAGTGTTTCTCGTTAATGCCAGGCTAGTTCATACAGCTTAGGGGAGATGCCTGGAGATGCTACTGTACACTAGTCCAGGTCATCTTGTATCTGTAATTACTCAGGTTTATGCTTCATATAACAGCACTATTATACCTTGCTTTATACAATACCTTGGTTATCCGTCCTCTTTCAGGTTCATACGTTTTTATTCAAGATCTTATTCAAAATCTGTCCAGATACCAGTGTATACAGAATGTCCTTATGACTTGGGTCCACAGTGGCGTAAAAATACTGTTAAAAGTCACATTGCTACCCATAAACAGATTTACCAGCTTGCCCCAGCTTAGTAAGTTTTATGTAACCAGTATATACAGAAAGTCCTCATGACTTAGGTCTATAGTGGCGTAAAAATACTATTAAAAGTTCCATTGCTACCAATGGAACAGATTTGCCAGTTTCCCCCCCAGGTTGGTATGTTTTCTGTCAAGACTTATGAAGAGGCCTGCCCCTGTTATCACAGCCACTGCTCTTGTCCAAGCCAATTTCAGTGTAATTAATGGCTATTCCAGTTACGTATGTCCTTATTTCAAAGGACAACCGAATACCGACTCCTTTTACACTATAACCAAGCCATTGTGGCGACTTAATATGCACAATACACTTCAGTTGCCCTTGTTTATTACCAATACCAAACAACCAAAATACAGTAGCAGTTCTGGGTGAAAATCTAGCGGGGCTGTGATGGCCGAGTGAGAAGAGCTTTGGCTTGCCAATGCTCAGGACCTGGGTTCGATTCCCGGGAATTAGAGGTTATTTAAAACATATGGCACTGTCCTTAGTGGCCTGTCATTAGACCTGGGTTCGACTCCCGGTTGATACAGAGGTGAATTGGGGCAGTTTGGCAGCCACTTAGTGGTCTGTCAGGACACCGGTGTGGTGGCGTGGGGTGAGCAGTCACGTAGTGGCTGCCTTGGTGGTGTACACACACACTCCTCTCACATACACTCTTCACATACACACACACACCTACACCTCACTTACACACCTACCCCACACATACACACCCTAAGACAGATACAGAGGGGGAGCTTATACAAAACGGTAGGGGGTGGAAAATAGGGGGTTTTACTTCTAGGTCTCCAAAAAGGTATACTCTTTTGGGGACCTAGAAGTAAAACCCCCCCATTTTCCACCCCCTACTGTTTGGTATAAGCCCCCCCTGTGTCTCTGTCTTAGGGTGTGTGTGTGTGTGTGTCTTGTGTAAGGTGTGTGTGTGTGTCAGGTGTGTGTGGGTGTCAGGTGTAAACGAGGTATGTGTGTGGGTGGAAGTGAGCATGTGTGTGGTAGTGTAAGTGGTAGTGTAAGTGTGTGGTAATGTAAGTGAGTGAATGTATGTATGTGTGGTAGTGTAAGTGTGTGGTAATGTAAGTGAGTGAATGTATGTGTGGTAGTGTAAGTGAATGTATGTGTGTGTGTGCCTGCTTTAACATTCCCCCCCAGAGGCAGCCACTACGTGACTGCCCACCCCACGCCACCCCTGACAGACCAGTAAGTGGCTGCCAAACTGCTCAGTTCACCTCTATATCAACCGGGAGTCGAACCCGGGTCCAATTACAGGCCACTAAGGACACTGCCATATGTTTTAAATAACCTCTATTTCCCGGGAGTCGAACCCAGGTCCTGAGCATCAGCAAGCCAATGCTCTTCTCACTCGGCCACCAGGGCCACGCTAGGGTTGCGCCCAGAACTGCTGCTGTATTTTGGTTGTTTGTGTCAATAATGAACAAAACGATACGAAGCTCTAACGTGCAGAATAAGTTTCTAAGGAAGAGTTATTACGATCCAGAACCACTTGGAATATAAAAAGACTGTAATTTAATGCTAGTCACGATGAAGTGAAGAGTATCGTGTATCGTCTCATATGTAGGAGGCAAATAAAAACTGGAACACACTATTTTTTATTTATTTTCTATTTTGAAAAATTTACAATACTTTCTTTACTCCCAATGCGTTATTTTTATTTACCGTGTCTCTCAAGCTCCTACGTCCCAGTCGGCTGGACCAAATCGCCTGGAATCAGCTGTAAAGAATATGCTGGTCATGGAGGGGTTAATGCTGACAGTGTATTAACTTTCTCAGGCTCCTATGACTCACTCTCAGCTGAATGAAATCGTCTGGTTTAACTGGAATGTCACTAGAATATTCCCGAGCATCAAAGGGTTAAATGCCTAGGTTAACCCTTTAATGCTTGGAAGTACTCTATGTCCAGCTGACGAGGGGGACTAGGTTATTCAATTGAGAGTGAGTCACAGGAGCCTTACAGAGACAGTACGATACTTTACTCACATTAGCTCGGCGAAAAAAAGTATTTGCAATGCCTCCATCTTGATTTCTGACCTGTGGCAATACATTAACACTAGAATACGATGCTAGTCAATGATGAAATGCTATGGAAAGGATGCAGGGCCGTAGTATTGTCTCACTCTGCCTCTGAGCTGCGGGAAATAACCTACAAAAGGACGAAAAATTCCGCCCAGTTAATCAACAGCTACGACTCAGCATTCAAGATGGAGAGATGGCATTTTTAGGCCAAGCTGGAGTAGAAAAGGCAGTGTCGTCTGCTTGACTTCTCCCCTTAGCGGCAATGCAGAGGTGGCGCCACCTTGTGCGTGGAATGCGGGAATTCCAGGCCATTCAGCACGAGGACGCATATCTGTAATTTTTCAGTTTGGATGAGTTAGAGAAAATTTTACTGAGTCCTTACATACGACAAGGCTACCCAAAGCTGATTAAAATCTTCTGAAGGAATCAGAAATAAAATATAAAACGTCCACATGATATAAAAACATCTGGCCACCCCTGGGACTCGATTCGTAGCGCCTAAAACACAGAGCACTCATCTGCTGACGTCATTTTTTACACTTACTCTGCTAGATTTAAACGATTTCAAGCAGGTTTAAAAAAAACTGCTGGGGCGATTGAACAGGAACAGTCTTTATTAACCCCAAGACTGAGAATGATTTATTTACTTCGTTCAGGGTACCAGCACACCCCACCCAATCCTATTCCAACCCCCTCCACCCCATCCAATCCCGATCTTACCCCTTTAGTCCCCATTCAACATCCCTCGTACCCCACTCCACCCCACTCAGTATCTGGTCTTACCTTACTGCATCCCACACAACCCTGATCTTACCCCACTGCAACCCTCCCAAAAAACCGATCCTACCCCACCACACCCCACCCAACCCCGTTCCAACCCCACTGCATCCTATCCAACCCCATTCCAACCTCACTGCACCCTATCCAACTCCGATCCTATCATCCAACCCTGATCCTACCCCACTGCACCCCACCTAACTCCGATACTACCCCTTTGCACCCTACTCAACCCCGATCCTACCCCACTGCACCCCACCTAACCTCTATCCGACCCCACTGCACCCCACCCAACCCCGATTCTACTCCGCTGCAACCACACAACCCGTATCGTATCCCAATTCACCCCACCCAACCCCCCTCTTTCCCCACTACATCCCACCCAACCTCACTCCTACCCCACTGCCCCCAAAGAACTCCACCCCTACTCCACTGCACTCCACACAACCCGGATCCTACTCCACTGCACCCCACTTAACCTCCCTTTTTCTCCACCACACCCCACCCAACCCCACTCCTATCCCACTGCCCCCCACAGAACTCCACCCTTGCTCCACTGCACTCCACCCAACCCTGATCCTACCTCACTGCACCCCACCCAACCCTGATCCTACCCCACTGTACCGCTATAAAAACAGCCATTTCCCCATTACACCTCACCCAGTAGCTCCCTACCCGACTGCGCTCCACCCAACACCGTCATTCCCCCACCTCACCCCATCAAACACCTCTTCTACCTCAATAAAACCCAGCCCAAAACATCATTAACTTACTGCACCCCAGCAATACAATAAGACTAGAATATGATGCTAGTCGCGAAGAAGTGCTGTGGAAAGGATGGAGGGCAGGAGTATTGTCTCACTCTGCCACTGAACTACGAGAAATAACCTACAAAAGGATGAAATATTCCGGCCAGTTAATATATAGTTATGACTCAGCGTTCAAGAGGGGCAGATGGAAATTTTATTTCGAGTTAGTGTAAAAACAGCAATGTCGTCTGTTTGACTTCTTCCCTTGGCAGCAATCCAGAGGTGACGCCACCTTGTGCGTGGAATGCGGGATTTCCAGGCCGTTCAGCACGAGAACGCATATCTAATTTTTCCAAGTGGAGGTGTTATATATAAATTTCACTGAGTTCTTCTGTACGACAAGGCTGCCTAAAGCTGTTAAAAAGCTTCGGAAAGTATCAGAAATAAAATATAAAAAGTCTACATGATATAAAACCAACTGCCTACCCCTGAGATTCAACCCGTAGCACCAGGAACACAGAGCACTCATCTGCTGACGTCATTTTTTACACTAACTCTGCTAGATTAAGACGATTTCAATCAGGTTTAAAAAAAAATCTCAGGATGATTGAACAGGAAAGGTCTTTATTAACCTCCAGACTGAGAATGACTTATTTACTTTGCTCAAGCTAATATCACACCCCACCCAGCCCCATTCCAACCCCCTCCACCCCATCCAACCCCGATTTCCCTTTTGCTCCACATTCAACATCTCTCGTACCCCAGTCCACCCCACTCAGTATCTGGTTCTACCTTACTGCACCCCACCCAACCCCGTTCCAACCCCACTGCACCCCACCCAACCCCGATATTACCCCACTGCACCCCACCGAACCCCGATCCTAACCCACTGCACCCCAACTAAACCCGATCCTACCCTACTGCATCCCACCCAACCCCGATCCTACCTCACTACACCCCACCCAACCCCAATTCTAACCTACTGCACCCCATCCAACCCAGATACTACCCCACTGCACCCCACCCAACCCAATCCTACCCCACTGCAACCGAACCAACCCTGGTCCTACCTCACTGCCCTTTCAACCCCGATCCTATCCCACTGCACCCCACCCAACCTCCATCCTACCCCAGTGCACCCCACCTAACCCCGATCCTATCCCACTACACCCCACCCAACCCCGATTCTAACCCACTGCACCCCATCCAACCCAGATGCTACCCCATTGCATCCCACCCAACCCAATCCTATCCCACTGCACCCCACCCAACCCCGATCCTACCCCACTGCATCCCACCCAATCCAATCCTATCCCACTGCACCCCACCCAACCCCGATCCTACCCCATTGCATCCCACCCAACCCAATCCTACCCCACTGCACCCCACCCAACCCCGATTCTAACCTACTGCACCCCATCCAACCCAGATACTATCCCACTGCACCCCACCCAAGCCCGATCCTACCCCACTACACCCCACCCAACCCCGATTCTAACCCACTGCACCCCATCCAACCCAGATGCTACCCCACTGCATCCCACCCAACCCAATCCTACCCCACTGCACCCCAACCAACCCTGGTCCTACCTCACTGCCCTTTCAACCCCGATCCTATCCCACTGCACCCCACCCAACCCAGATACTATCCCACTGCACCCCACCCAACCCCGATCCTACCCCACTTCTCCTCAGGCAACCCCGATCCTACCCTGCACTCCACCCAACCCCAATCCTAACCCACTGCACCCCATCCAACCCCGATCCTACCTCTGCACCCCACCCAACTCCGATCCTACCCCACTGCACCCCACCCAACTCCGATACTACCCCACTGCACCCAACCCAAGCCAATCCTATCCTGCTCCACCCCACCTAACTCCAATCATACCCCACTGCATCCCACCCAACCCCAATTCTACCCCACTGCACCACACCCAACCCCGATCCAACCCCACTGCACCCCACCCAACCCCGAGCTTACGCCATTGCACCAACCTCATTGCACCCCACCCTTCACCACCCTTAACCCACTACACTTTACTCAGGCACAGAATATTCTCCATTTGATGAGTATGGAAAAAAAAAATCTCAATGACGGAGATGGTATTACTATTCTATATCCGTTTCATTGACTTTTTTGTGTTATTAGCATAATGTTTTTCTGTTAATTTTACGTCACAAGTCAGTACTCAAGGTAGAATGACAGCGAAAACTCAGTATCCTTTCTAATGCACTTCTTCGTGACCAGCATCATACGCCAGTGTTAATCTTTCGTTGCAACTCAATCATCAAAGTGGAGAGACGGTATTTTTGAGCCAAGTTAAAGTGATAAGAGTAAACAGGCAATAGATACAAAGACACAAATAATAATTCAACAGACATAAAAAATACAAGTCATGCAACCTGTCCAGTTTCTTAATTCCTTGAAAGTTTTACTCCAATGAAAGTCTTTTAAAAATTCTTTAATTAAACAGAGTGGTTAAAAATGTTATCACTTACATAGAGTGGTTGGAGATGCTTTGTTGGGTAGGTTTTAGACATGAGGTACGGTAGCATAGGACAAGGGTGAGGTAGGGTAGGGTAGGGTAGAATAAGATAGGGTAGGAAAGGTGGGGTAGTGTTGCTTAGGGTAGGATTGGGTAGAGTAGAGTAGGGTAGGGTAGGGAAGGAAAGGTAGGGCAGGGTTGGATAGGGTAGGGTAAGCTAGAGTAGGGTAGGGTAGGGTAAGGTCGTGTTGGGCAGGGCAGGGTATGATGAGGCAAAGTAGGGTAGGTAAAGCATGGTAGGCTAAAAGTATGATAGGTCAGCTAGAACAGTACAGGGATAAGTAGGCTAAAGTTAGGGTGAAGTTAGGTAAGGGAAGGGTAGGATGGGTAAAATTTGGCTAGGGAGGTCAAAGTAGGATAGAACAGCATAGGATAGGGCAGGGCAGGGCAAGGTAAGGTAAGGTAGGGTAGGATAGAGTAAGGTAAAGTTAAGGCTGAGTAAGCTAGGCAAGATTTTGGAAGGGTAGGTTGGGATGGGTTGGGCTGGGCTGGGTTAGGGTAGGTTTGGTTAGGGTTGGGTAGGGTAGGTAAAATATGGCAGGACAGGGCAGGGTGAGGTAGGATAGGGTAAGATGGTTAGGTTAGGTAAGGATAGGACTTGTTAGAGTCGGTCAGGGTAGGGTGTGTTGTCAAAATCTAGGAAGATTTCAGTGCAGTAATAATAATAATAATAATAATAATAATAATAATAATAATGATAATATTAATAATAACTCTTATCCTCTTCTCAGCTCACAGTAATATTATGATTCCCGTACAGTTTTATAATATGGAATCCTTATTCTTTGCATAAATGTCTAATCTGTACAAACTTAGTGATCATATATTTATTCTGGGTGTTAGCTGAGCACATTGCAAAGAGATGCAGTGTCTGAATGCCTGTATCTGTGTATGCATGTGTGTAGTGTTTATGTATGCACGCATGTGTGTATGTATGTATGTATGTATGTATGTATGTAAATATGTAGTATGCACGTACGTAGGCTACGTGCAATACCAAGTATGTATGTATGTATGTATGTATGTATGTAACCATCCATTCATCTATCTGTCTATCTATCTCTCTTTTAATCTATCTATCGATTAATCTATGTATGTATGTATCTATGTATGTATCTATCTGTCTACTTATCTATCTATTAATCTATCTATCTATTACTCTGTCTATCTATGTCTATTTATCTATGTCTATCAATCTATCTATCCATATATCTGTTAATCTATCTATTTATTGATCTGTCTCTCCACCTATGTCTATCCGCCTGTCTGTCTATAGCCTAACGCTTTAATCCCAGAGGAGCTGGCCACAAACAAACCGCCTCCATGTCACCCTGTCCTCAGCATCCGGCTGCCCTATCTCATCTCACACCACGCACTGTACCTCTCCACCCCATCCCTCCACCTCATCCTCGGTCTCCCCTTCCCCTCTCTCCCTCCCCCTCATTCACACGCACTCTCCTGATCTATCAGTCATTCTCCGTTCTCTCGAGATAACCACATCGTCTCATATGTTCCCCCAAACTCTCCAACACATCTACATCAACACCACAACGCTCCATCACTTTTTTCAAGTTTATACAGACGATTTGGCACAGCTGAAAGAACTCGTAGCTAGACTAATGCACAATATCCTGCTTACCTTTGTTTATCTCAGCCAGATGGGGATGCTCCTTATACACTATTTTACCACTGACAAAATATAAACTCAGCTCCAGTGTCCTCCCCCTCTCGCGGTTAGAGGGTGACTGACGGGATTCGAAGCTTCTATGGTTCACTGAGCTCCAGTTCGAGTCGAAGGACTCGTTTTTATCATGCTGAGTTGTATTTATCTTTTCGTTCATTTTAATTATACTCTTTTTACATTACCTTGGCCTAAAATTGACATCTCTGTATTTTAAATATTGATTTTATAAAATTCCCACTCACTTACTCACTCACTCACCCGCTCATTCACTATCTCGCTATTTACGAAATCTGTCACTCACTCCCCACTCACTCACCCACTTATTTACTCACTTACTCTGTTCCCACTCACTTTCATTCAGTCACTCACTCACACACTTTCATTCATTCACTCAAGTTCTCAGACACCCTCTCCCTTTGCACTCATGTATCCAGAGAGAGAGAGAGAGAGAGAGAGAGAGAGAGAGAGAGAGAGAGAGAGAGAGAGAGAGAGACTTGGACTGAAGGAGTCAGCCTCTTCAATTCAGTCTACTATACGTAAATCTTGTTGTAGTCCTTTCACTTAACTTGGCCCAGATTTTCGTCTTCTTGCAGCTTATTTCACGTAGTTGAGTGACAGAAAAAGACAATACTATGGTTCAACATCCTTACCATAGCACTTTTTCGTGACTAGTATTATATTACAGTGCTAATCCCAGCATTCATGATGGAAAGGTGACGATTTTAGGCCAAGTTAAAGTAAATAGATTTGGGTGGGCGAGGAGGAGGAAGTGACACGAAAGGAGGGAGAAGGTGGAGGTAGGAAATAGATCTCGGGAGAAGGGAGGAAAAGGGAAGGAAGAGGAGGAAAAACAAGAGGTGAAAAGGGTAAGAGGGGGCGAGGATACGGGGAGGAAATTTGATGGAAAAGAGGAGACTGGGGTTCCTCTTGCAAACGTGTCTAGTGGAAGGAATTCATATAAATAATCTACGTGTAAATAAAATATATAATTAATTGTTTACGCATCTTTACAGTTTGTACACAAATAATGGTGCTGCTGGAGAGGGACGCCTTCATGTGGTAGCATCGATATATCGGTGCCACTTCACTGCCCGGTTATACAA
Source organism: Coenobita brevimanus (assembly GCF_032717465.1). NCBI lineage: Eukaryota > Metazoa > Arthropoda > Malacostraca > Decapoda > Coenobitidae > Coenobita > Coenobita brevimanus. Next base: position 235,449 of record NC_136955.1, on the reverse strand, counting down.
TGGTCCCTCAGCTTCCTCCCAGTCCCACCAAAGGAGGATGGGTGGCTGCGGGAGGACAGCTTCGGCCTGCAGTCCACTGGGATAATGTTCAACATTGTGTGCAACCTGGAAAGTGAGAATCAAGCTCTATAAATGCAGTGTTGGGTGTGTGTTTTTTTTAATGCAAGGAAGAAAGAAGCAAAGGCCAGGAGACCGAAAACTGTTCCTTCCAAGAAAAAAAACAAAAACAATACAAAAGAGAGCCAAATTCAAGATCCGTTCATTTCGAGATGCCTGGACACACTGCGTTTGAAAGACTGGAGATCATAAGAAGTAGGAAATACAGACAGTGGGAGACAGTTCCAGAGCTGACCTGTTGCATAAATAAAGGACTAACGGTTAACTTTTGCATTAGAAAGTTGGACAGAAAACGGAGGTGAGTTTGTTGCTAGACGGGTGCTGCTCGCCCGTCGCAGAGGTGGAGGGATGCAAGTAGGCAGTTCAGAGGAGCAGTGAAAAGGGTTAGGGATCTTTGCCAGGTGATAACAAACGGATTATTGTGTGTATTAGTAATGCTATTTGCAACCCACAGCCTCATCTGAATGTGACCCAGTGAACTGCAGGCTGAAGTTACCCTTCTTGAGTCCACCGTCCTCTCCTGGGGGGATATAGAGGGAACTGAGGGACGTTTGAATAACCAGGCAGTGGGGCCGTCCGGTCATATCAGTTCCACCACGTGAAGGCCCCTCCAGCACCAAAGTGATTATTACCTGGTGTATATAGCAGATCGTCGTAAGCGATTGACACCTTGCCCGAGGAGGTGTCCCCGTAGAGCACATTCCTCCAGGGCTGGCGGGGGTATGAGTCAAAGTTATTCCTCAACACAGACACCAGGTTGCTCTTCAGGCTGTAGAGGCCCTGTGAGATGGGGTCCCTGGGGTCTTTGGTGCCTGCCGAGTCCCTCCTGAAGACGACCCGGGTGGTGACTGCTGGGGCTGGCGCAGGACGGGATTCAACCACCACCATTGTAGGCTTGAGAGTGTCGTCTTTGGGACTGGAAAATAAGGTCCAGCCGGAGTCCAGAGTAGGGTAATCGCTCTTGTCTGTACTAGTAAAGAGGTTCCAGCCGACGCCCGACCCGATGCCATTGTTCTTGTCAGTACTGGAAAATGGGCTCCAGCTGGGGTTGTCCTTCTCGGTGGGGCTGGAAAAGAGGTTCCAGCCAAAGAGGTTCCAGCCCAGTCCGGAGCCCACTTTCTCTGTCTGCGTCGCGGCCTGAGAGGGATGTGGTAGAATGACTGACTGAATGAGTGAGTGAGAGGGTGAGTGAATGAGTGAATGAATGATTGATTGATTTGATTTGAAATTTTCACTGTATATAGCTGTTTAGTTCTTTGATTTACGGTTTAAGTTTGATTGCTTATTGATTGACTGATTACCTTATCCTGGCTACGTCAAATATCACTGCTGTCGTATTGCATGAATGAAAATAAAGATAAAAATGAAATAGAGATAAAAGATCATACACATTACCCTCCCCACACAGCGCGACAAATACGCACTTTGAACCCACACTCAATAAAACCGTGGATCGTACTAAAACTGGCTTTGGAGATTTCATAACAGGTTTTCCTTAGCTATTTATTCTGCATACAGCATCTGAATATCGTCTTGTATGTTACTGATTCAAATCATGTCGGTAATGAAGATATGTATCAATGCCATAAGAATATCGAAGTGTGAGCTTAATAAATCGATCAGAAAAAGGCGTTACCAAGCTTCCTATACCACTCAAGATACGGGTAAGTAAAATCACACTCAGTAAAATAACAGGTTTTGTTTATGCAAGGAAGAAGGAACCAAAGGCCAGAGGCTAACCGAGGACTGAGGCACGATGAGAACGGACTGCGCTGAGGTGGGAGGGCTTTGGGCTGAGAGCACGATGGGCTGGACAAAGGGCTGAACAATGGGCTGGGAGGGCTCCTGGATGACCACTGGGTAGCCGACAGGGGTGCCAGGGTTGACCGAAACTTTGGTGGTGTCCTCGCCAGCCAAACCGGAAAACCAAGACCGTAGATTTCCCAGGAACCTCCCTTGACGAGACGCTGGTGCCTCTGTTTCATCTGTAAATACTGCATTAACACCTTCAGGCTACTACGTTCACTATAAAGGAGAGAGGGAGAGAGAGAGAGAGAGAGAGAGAGAGAGAGAGAGAGAGAGAGATGCTCTGGGGTGGACTGAAACTTCACGCTTCCACAGACTCAACTTCCTACACTCTCACGCTCCTACACTCTCACGCTCCTACACCCTCAGGCATCTACACCCTCAGAATCCTACACCCTCATGCTCCTACACTCTCACGCTCGTACACTCAAGCTCTTACACCCTAACACTCTTACACCCTCACGCTCCTGCATTCTCACGCTCCTACACTCTCACGCTCCTACACTCTCACGTTCCTACACCCTGACGCTCCTACACCCTCACGCTACTACACCCTCAGGCAGATTTCCACGGAACTCCCTGCATCAGATCCCCGGGAACACACATCACACACGCTCAAGACTAACTTTTTTCTCACCATCTCCAGTTAACGAGAGGGAGGTGACTATTTGTAGGTGAATCTAGCGTTGTGGTGTTGCTGTCGGTGTGATTCAGAACGTTTTAGAAGTGTGATGAGAGGGTTTGGCTGTGCGGAGAGAATGGGGAATAAGAGATTGGCTGTAGTTCTTTCACATTGCCTGGCCTAGTGTAGAAGTAGAAGATGATGAAGAAAGTCAGGAGGAAATATGATGAAGACGAAGGGAAAAATGAAAGCAGTGAAGACGGCGGCCAAAACGAAGATGACGAGGACGAAGAACAAGAAAAAGACGAGGACGAAGACTAGAACGACGAAGGAGAAGAATACGAAGAAGGAAAAGGGGAAAGAAAGCCAAAACAAAGAAGAAAACAATGAAGACATCGAAGGACGGATAATGCAAAGAAGAATCAGACAAATACGAAGGCTATGAAAGAATGACCACCACGACGAAGGCGAAGAGGAAGACCAAGAAGAATATGAAGACGAAGATACAGACGACGAAGAAGATGAAGAAAAAGTCTATATTTATCGAGGATTATTATGGAAGACAATAATTTCTTACCGTGTGGAGGCATTTGTGGATCTTGTAGACTAGACTTCACCAGGAACAGCGCAGTGGAGTCCTCTGGCGGCGAGTGGGCGAAGCTTTGGCACACCATCGCAAAACACAGCAATAAGTAAGCCTTCATAACACACCTGAAAGAAGCACAAGGCTATAAATCAGTGCCTATCGACACCACGGGGACGAGAAAACCAAGCATGAAGTGGAGCGGTGAGGCATGTGAATGAGGGTGGCGTGGACTGGGGGAAGGGCTGCGTGACGGTGGACAGGGTGACACGGAAGCATTTTGTTTGTGGCCTCCCTCTCTTGGATTAAGGCGTCTGGTGATAGATAGATAGATGGATAGACAGACAGATAGATAGGTAGATAGACAGGTAGATAGATAGGCAGATAGACAAATAGATAGACAAACTACCCAAGTCATTAAGGTAGACAATATTTACTAAGTCACACTCTTCCCTTTGAAAAGACGCTCAACAATCAGATATACATCCACGTCTCCTATCGTGCTGCTGGGTGAAGAGGGGCATCAAACTTTCCCCATACCAATAAGAAATAATAATAAAAATACGTCGCTTACTCTACCAATAATGCAATAATTAAATAGCGTCTAATTCACCAAACGCAAGCAACAACGATTCGGAGGTCGCTTCCACTACTAATATATTTAAATACTGAACGCTGTGAAAAGCTAGTAACTTCGCCTAATGCACCAAATTCTAAGTTCTAAGAGGAGATATATTCGTTTAATACTGGGAAGAAAGAATTTCATGGTTTGGCCTATCAATATTGCAAGTAAATCCTGAAAGAATGATGTTTACGTCGCTTACTGTGCTAAAAATCCAAGGACTGAACTCCGGAGATGGATGAGTGTGTACCTTAATGGCGGACGAGTGAACAGGGAGGTTTCGGCTACAGTGCTCCTCCGGTCGCGACTTCTACAAGAGTGACGAGCCGTGGGGGGAAGCGGGGAAAGTCGGGTTCGGCCATGTCTTGCTGTTCGATACTTTCTTGCTTTATGGTCGTAAAAAAAAGAAAAAAGACCAAGCCAAGCTGATTTCGAACTTTCTTTGGCCTCGTTATACTTTCCTCCTGAGTTTTTACCTGCTTTCATCTTTGCTGTGTTATCTTTAAATGTTTTTACTTGCGCTTGTGTGACGAATTAAGCCCTAAAATAAATTAATGAAAAAATTAATCAGAAACGCATTTTTTCCAGCTTCCATTTGGTCTGGAGGTTTAAGTAAATTTCAGAGACGGTCTGGTATTAAAAAATATAAATCAGGAAATAGTACCAGGATTCAATAGATCAAAAACAGAAACCTGAAAATCACATACTACTCTATATATCTAAAATTCCCCGCACGTCACCATAGCATCGACAAGAAGTGAAAAAAAATGTAAAGAGACAAAAAACGAAAGTAGAACAGTACATGGAGAAAAAAGTGGTGGTCACGGATGATGTGTGTGTGTGTGTGTGTGTGTGTGTGTGTGTGTGTGTGTGAGAGAGAGAGAGAGAGAGAGAGAGAGAGAGAGAGAGAGAGAGAGAGAGTGTGTGGGGGTGGGGATGGCACTTTCCTCTCTGACAGCATTATCTCTCTCTCTCTCTCTCTCTCTCTCTCTCTCTCACACACACACACACACACACACACACACACACACACACACACACACACACACACACACACACACACACACACACACACACACACACACACACAGATAGACAGACAGACAGACAGACACACACACACACACACACACACACACACACACACACACACACACACACACACACACACACACACACACACACACACACACACACACACACACACACACACACACACACACACACACACACCTTCCATGCATCGCGCCATTTTTGAAGTCCACCATATTATTATCTCCGACTCACCTCCGTCCACTCGCCTTCCCTGTTTTTTGTTTTTGTTTTTTTTTTTCGTTTTTTCGCCACGCCCAAAAAAACACAACAGCAAAAAAAAAAATGGATGGCGGGTATTGAAAGTTTCCCCTGAAAAAAGAGAGAGAAAAAAGGCAGAAACACATATTGGGGAAGCTTTTTTTGCTTCTCTCTCTCTCTCTCTCTCTCTCTCTCTCTCTCTCTCGCAAAATCATAAGTAAAAAGTCATTCTGAGGTGACCACTCCCATCCTCCTTTCTCTCTCTCTCTCTCTCTCTCTCTCTCTCTCTCTCTCTCAGGCCTTGATAATAGTATATAATTATAATGAGTAATTTTTCTTGGGCATTTAGCAGTGAAGAAAAACAGCGATGCCAAAAGCAGCCAAGCCTATCAGTTTACACACACACACACACACACACACACACACACACACACACACACACACACACACACACACACACACACACACACACACACACATACACATCTACACCGCGCAGGAAAAGAAAAAGAAAGGAGAAAAAGGGGACTTTGAATATTCAGTTTCAGTGGCATATGCATCGAGAGAGAGAGAGAGAGAGAGAGAGAGAGAGAGAGAGAGAGAGAGAGAGAGAGAGAGGGAAAGAGAGAGAGAGAGAGAGAGAGAGAGGGAAAGAGAGAGAGAGAGAGAGTACCATCTCCTTAAGCTAGGGAAGGACAAAAACTGGAGTAAACTTGTTGCTTCATCTTTAGTTTTTTTTGTTTTTTTTATCACCTTCCACTTGTCTCCTCCTCATCCTCGACCTCCTTCTTCTCTCTCCCTCCTCCCTCTCTTGTTTTCTCTCCATCCTCCTTATTTTTCTTCTTCTCTACATCCTTCTCCTCTTCCTCTTCTCGCTTCTTTTTTTCCTTCGCCTCTTTCATTCTGTTATCTCGTTCCATGTTTTATTTCTCCTCTTCACTTCTTACTACTTCTCATACTCTCCTCATCTTCCTCCTCCTCCTCCTCTTCTTCCTCGTCCTCCTCCTCCTTCTCCTCTTCCTCTTCCTTGCTCCGTGAGAGATTTTAAATTCTTAGATATCAAGGTCACTACGTCTGGCAGCCTCCCTCTCCTCTTCTAGCTTCGCTTAGTAACAGAGGTGAAGAACAGGAGAAGAAGAAGAGGAGGAGGAAGGAGAGGAAGGAGAAGAGGAATAAGAGGAGGAGGAAGAAGAGGAAGGAGAAGAGGAAGAAGAGGAGGAGGAAGAAAAGGGAGGAGAAGAGAAGGAGGAAGGAGAGGAGGGATAAGAGGAAGAGGAGGAGTGCAAAATGACAGAAGTGGATGGAAAAAGCAAGGAGGGGAGGGAGGAGAAGGAAGAAGACGAAAGAGAAGAAGAAGAAGAAGAAGAAGAAGAAGAAGAAGAGGAAGAAGAAGAAGAAGAGGAAGAAGAAGAAGAGGGAGAAGAAGAAGAGAAAGAAGAAGAGGAGAGAGATGATGATGAAGAAGGCGTCTCAATTGCCTTTACAAAACAACTTTTTCGAGCTCGACTCAGCCAAGGTCACAGGACTAATTAACTACTCAAAGGTACTGGTTACCTGTGAAAATCAAGAGCCTATTCCAAACTCCCTTCCTTATGATGGTGTGTAGTGCTGGAGAGGGGCCCCTTCGTGTGGTGGCACTGAGAAAACCAGGCGGATCCTCTGCCTCGCCACGCAAACGCCCCTCACCCAATCCCAGCAACGAAGGATGGTGTAAGTATGCAAAATAAATCGATAAGGAGAAGGGTGTTACGACAGCCAGTTAAGAGACTCAGTGCTATTATATTCAACACGTGTGAGGTGAGTTTTTTTTTTTTAACTAAGATATTCCCAGATGCTGTTACTAATGCCCGTACACACACACACACACACACACACACACACACACACACACACACACACACACACACACACACACACACACACACACACACACACACACACACACACACACACACACACACACACACACACACACACACACACACACACACACACACACACACACACACACACACACACACACACACACACACACACACACACACACACACACACACACACACACACACACACACACACACACACACACACACACACACACACACACACACACACACACACACACACACACACACACACACACACACACACACACACACACACACACACACACACACACACACACACACACACACACACACACACACACACACACACACACACACACACACACACACACACACACACACACACACACACACACACACACACACACACACACACACACACACACACACACACACACACACACACACACACACACACACACACACACACACACACACACACACACACACACACACACACACACACACACACACACACACACACACACACACACACACACACACACACACACACACACACACACACACACACACACACACACACACACACACACACACACACACACACACACACACACACACACACACACACACACACACACACACACACACACACACACACACACACACACACACACACACACACACACACACACACACACACACACACACACACACACACACACACACACACACACACACACACACACACACACACACACACACACACACACACACACACACACACACACACACACACACACACACACACACACACACACACACACACACACACTATTTTGTTCATCTACGAGAGTTATTGAGACCTCTTTAATTGTGAACTTAGTATTTTTTGCCGCGAGAGAGAGAGAGAGAGAGAGAGAGAGAGAGAGAGAGAGAGAGAGAGAGAGAGAGAGAGAGAGAGAGAGAGAATCATCCTATAATCACGTGAGGGCTCAGGTAACTTTGGCTTCCAGGCGATGTTATAAGGTTGGAGTAGAAAAAGTGGGATTATATGTCATCTGACGGAACTGGTTCACTCAGTCTCTAACACTATGATCCCCATTCTCGTCGGTTATGGAAGCTCACTAACACCTTCTCCGTAGCGATTTATTTTTGGATATGGTTGTTTAATATGCTCTTGTATGTTATGTATGCGGAGTATGGTGATGTTGGAAGGGATTAATGTCACACAGAAGAGGAGAGGAAGGTGTAATAAGGAAATCAAATCGCACAGGAAAAGGTGTTAGGGGGCTTTCTTAACCTCGCTAAGTTCATGTTCTCCTGTTCTCCCATCATGTCTAATAAAAAGATCTATGTTCATTTTTTTACTACTTTTAGTATCATAATCGAATATCTTAATAACAATAATAATAATAATAATAATAATAATAATAATAATAATAATAATAATAATGATAATAATAATCGTAGTTATAATGATACTGATACAACTACTATTACCACCACTCCTACAATACTACTACTACAACTACTGCTACTGCTACTACAACCACTACTATTACTACTGCTACAAATACTACTTCTTCCACTACAATTAATGATAATAAAAATAATAATAATAATAGTAATAATAATACTACTACTACTATACTAATACAACTACTACTACTGCTACAACAACAACAACTACTACTACTACTACTGCAACTAAAACTAATAATCATAATAATAACAACAACAGTAATAATAATAATAATAATAATAATAATAATAATAATAATAATAATAATAACAATAATAATAATAAATATCTCTAGTAATATTTAACTGTGTGTGTGTTGGCATTGATATAACCAAGCTGCAGTGATGCCTGGTTATACAAACGTCCCTCAACTCCCTCCCTATCCCCCGAAAGGAAGATCGTGGACTGCAGGAGAAGGGGAATTCCAGTCTGCAGTCCACCGGGTTCACGTTGATATGTTCTTAAGGCCACAACAAGAACAGTAAGAACAAGAACTAGAACAAGGACTGGTTAGAATCTGCCCTGAATTCCTCTATACTCAATACCCCATTTCCTTGGCCTTGACAGTGCTAGATTTTATTTTTATTTATTCATCAATTTTTTTTTACAGTTTCTGCTACATTGAGTGGGTGGAGACTAGATTTTAGAGTGCACGCACGCACACACACACACACACACACACACACACACACACACACGCACGCACCTGGAGACAGTTGCTAGGTGAGGTTGCGTGTGCCAAAAAAATGTTCAGAAGTAAAAATCCTAATTATGTAGTAACAAAGACGGGAGATTTTTAGTGGCCTAATTCATTCCCGTAAGAATAAATATATCTGTATATCTAGTGCTATTATACTAAACTACAGGATATGTGTGTGTGTGTGTGTGTGTGTGTGTGTGTGTGTGTGTGTGTGTGTGTGTGTGTGTGTGTGTGTGTGTGTGTGTGTGTGTGTGTGTGTGTGTGCATATTATATTTATTGATGATGATGACGATGATGTCGATTGTGATGATTGTGGTGGGGGTGGTGATGGTGATGATAATGATGATGATGATGTTGGTGATAATAATAATGATGATGATGATGATGATGATGGTGATGATGATGATGACGATGATGCTGGTGATGATGATGATAGTGACTCAAGGTGATGACATTTTCTTTTCATTTAGTTCTTGATGCCACATCCTCGGACTGAAGAGGCGGAAAGCAGTGTTGTCTTTGAGGGGTTAAACTTTGCTTTAGGCAAGTGGGTGGACTTCCCCGAGAGAGAGAGAGAGAGAGAGAGAGAGAGAGAGAGAGAGAGAGGCTGGGGTATATAAAGCAAACTGGACACTCTCCTGAGCACTCGACTTGAAGCAGTCACTCTACACAGCTAATAAACTGACTGAAGCAGAGATGGTAAGCCTCTCTCTCTCTCTCTCTCCCCCTCTCTTTCTCTCCCTCTCTCTATCTCTCTCTCTCTCTCTCTCTCTCTCTTAGCAGATAATCTTAGCTGAATAGATATCTGTTTATGTCTGTCACTGGGTTTGCGGATTTCTATATTCTTCTCTCTCTCTCTCTCTATCTAGCTCTATCTGTGTGTGTGTGTGTGTGTGTGTGTGTGTGTGTGTGTGTGTGTGAGAGAGTGTGAGTGTGTGTGTGTGTGTGTGTGTGTGTGTGTGTGTGTGTGTGTGTGTGTGTGTGTGTGTGTGTGTGTGTGTGTGTGTGTGTGTGTGTGTGTGTGTGTGTGTGTGTGTGTACTACTACAACTACTACTACCATTGCCACCACCATCAACACCACCACCAACAGCACCACATCCACTACTATTACTACTACTACCATCACCACCACCACCACCACCACCACCACCACCACTGCTACTACTACTACTACTACTACTAATACTGCAACTACTACTACTTCTACTACTACTACCACCCCCACCACTACGACAACTACAACTCATTTCATCTTTCCCACAGCTCGGCAAGCGCTTCATCCTCCTAGCGGCGATGGTGTTGGTTGTAGCCTTCCTTTTGCCATCGAGCGAAGGCACCCCTGATCGCTACGGCTATGGGGGCTACGGAGGATCACGCGGCGGATATTACGGCGGTGGAGGCCATGGTGGCTCCTACGGACGTGGTGGTTATGGTAGTTTTGGTGGGCGTTTTGGTGGCTACTACGATGACAGTCCTGAGCACTACAGCTAAGAGAGAGAGAGAGAGAGAGAGAGAGAGAGAGAGAGAGAATCACCGACCTGGCTTGACTATGGAACCGCGGTCATAATTACTGAACTACCCTAACTCTGACACAGAAAACACTGGCCCATTAACTTCTCAACCTATACTCTGCTCACTTTAACTTGGCGTGAAACTGCCATCCCTTGAATGCTGAGCTGTAAGAAAAGACTAACACCAGAATACGGCGCTAGTCACGAAGAAGTGCAGTGGAGAAGATGCAAGACCGAAGGATTGCGTTACTCTGCCGATGGGGTACGTGAAATAAGCTGCAAAAGAACGAAAATCTGGGCCAAGTTTAAGTGACTGAGGTATAGTTTGGTAATCCTGCATTTGTTTTAAAAAATCAATAAAAATAAAATGAAATACTATGCCCTTGTTTTCTATTTTTTTCCCTGACGGTTTAATGGATTGGGGCGCTCCTGTCGGATTGAGATTGCAAGGGTTTGTAACAGAGAGTGGGTTGGAGTTTATTGTTTACATAATGCCACTCAGGGGCGGGGGAAGCTGGTCACTCTTGCCTTAAATATCCGGACTGAGTAGCCTAGCCCGGGTCCCCTACGCTCTGATGAGTCGAGAAGGGATTGGATGATGGATGGATGACTGTGAAAGGGAACTGCATGAAAATTCCCTACCCACAGAATCCCTACACATACCACCATTCCCACTACTGATAGATAGACAGATAGACAGACGAACAGATAGATAGATAGACAGACAGACAGATAGATATACAGACAGATATAGAGATAGATATAGAAATAGATAGACAGAGAGACAGACAGACACAAACAGAATGATATCGATGGAGAGATAGATAAACTGATAGACAGACAGACAGACAGACTGGCAAATAGATTGATATATACGGTAGATAGATGGATTGACATACAGATAGACAAATAGATAAGTAGATAGATAGATAGATAGATGAATGGACAGATAGGTAAGAGAGACTCATTCCTACTCACAGCTATTCATAGATTTTCATGCAGTATCATGGAGTTAAAAACGAGAAGACTAGTAACCAAGGAGACTCATCCCTACCTTGTATCTGAAGCTTGTTGAATTTCAAACACCCAGTCCATACTGTGGGCCAGTTCCGTCAGATAAAGGCAGACCAACCACAGTAAGACCGTGACACCTTTGCCTAAGCTATTTACTTTGCTTTACGTTACTCTCCACTTCTGTGTTACTCAACCGGCGGTTTCCAGAATTAAATCACTAAAGAAGAGGTGTTAGGGAGCTTCCTCAACCGGCGAGAATAACAGTTCTTGATACACTAACCACTAATTTTCTCGATTCATGAGTTCAAAAGCTTCGTAACTCCTCTTCCATAGTGATTTATTCTGTTCATTATCCCTCAGTGTCCTCTAGTAGGCTATTGATGCTGTGTCGATGTTTCTATCTATCAGTCTATCTATATATCTGTCTATCTATCTATCTATTTATCTATCCATCCATCCATCTATCTACCTATCAACTCCTCTTTGACGACAACAAAAACTACAAGTCCACAACTACTACTTATAATATCCCTCTCTCTGCCTATCTGTCTATTTATCTATATCTCTCTTTCTTTCTCACACACTCTCTCTCTCTCTCTCTCTCTCTCTCTCTCTACCTCGCCGAGCAGCCCAGCATCACCGAGTCCTGATATATATAGAGAGAATATCGTCACACGTGTGCCACATAGCATGACTGTATTCTTATCCTACCTATGAGGAACCAGTACTGCATCAACATGTGTTCAATTGACCACTTGCGAGTTTTGGGCGGGGTGCAGTGATGTGGGATCGGTGTTGGTTGGGGTGCAGTGGGGTGGGAACGGTGTTGGTTGGCGTGCAGTGGGGTGGGACCGGTGATGGGTGGGGTGTACTGGGGTAGGAACGGTGTTGCGTGGGGTGTAATGGGGTGGGAACGATGTTGGGTGGGGTGGGGTGGGGTGGGAAGGGTGTTGGATGGGAACGGTGTTGGGTGGGGTGTAATAGGGTGGGAACGGTGTTGGATGGGGTGCAGTGGGATGGGAGCGGTGTTGGTTGGGGTGCAATGGGGTTGGAGCGGTGTTGGGTGGGGTTTAGTGGGGTGGGAACGGTGTTGGGTGGGGTGCAGTGGAGTGGGAGCGGTGTTGGGTGGGGTTTAGTGGGGAAGGAACGGTGTTGGGTGGGGTGCAGTGGGGTGGGAACCTTGTTGGGTGGGGTGCAGTGGGGTGGGAACAGTGTTGGGTGGGGTATAATGGGGTGGGAACGGTGTTGGGTGGGGTGCAGTGGGGTGAGAATGATGTTGGATGGGATCCAGTGGGGTGGGAACTATGTTTGGAGGGGTGGAGTGAGATGGGAACGGTTTTGGGTGGGATGCAGCGGGGTAAGAATGATGTTGGGTGGGGTGTTGTGGGGTGGGATCTGTGTTGGGAGGGTTATGGGTTCTGAACGGTGTTGGGTGGGGTTTTGTGGGGTGGGAACAGTGTTGGGTGGGGTGCAGTGGGGTGAGAATGATGTTGGGTGAGGTGTGGTGGGGTGGGAACTGTGTTGGGTGGGGATGAGGTGGGATCTGTGCTGGGTGTGGGGCAGTGGGGTGAGGATAATGTTGGGTGGGGTGTAGTGGGGTGGGATCGGTGTTAGATGGGGTGTAATGGGGTGGGAACGGTGCTGGGTGGGGTGCAGTGGGGTGAGAACGGTGTTGAGTGGGGTGCAGTAAGGTGAGAACGGTTTTATGTGAGGTGAAGTGGGGTGGGAACTGTAGGATAGGGTGCAGTGGGGTGGAAATTGTGTTGGGTGGGGTGTAATGGGATGGGAACGGTGTTGGGTGGGGTGCAGTGGAGTAGTGGTGGGGCTCGTAGGGGTGCAGTGGAGTAGGAGTGGGACTGGGTGGGATGCAGTGAGGCAATGACGGGATGGATTGGGGTAGAGTGGGGTAGGAGCGGGGTTGGGTGGTTTGCAGTGGGGTATTTTCTGAGATGGGTGTGGTACAATTTGGTCGTGGTAGTGTTGGGTGGTGTGTAGGGGGGTAGGAGTGGGTGGGTTTAGGGTGTAGCGGGGTTAGAAGAGAGAGAGAGAGAGAGAGAGAGAGAGAGAGAGAGAGAGAGAGAGAGAGAGAGAGAGAGAGATGAGTAGGGGGGGTGACAGGGATCATCCGGTGGATTAACGTCACCAGACAACCTCAAGTGGAGGTACTTAACTCTCTCTTTCTCCCTCCCTCCCTCCCTCCCTCCCTCCCTCCCTCTCCCTCTCTCTCTCTCTCTCTCTCTCTCTCCATTACAAATATGTATCCTGTACTCTCTTCACTTCAACCTGGCCTAAAATCAACATCTCTCAGTGTTGAATTCTGACCTGTAATAGTCACAAGTCAAGAGTGAGAGCAGTGGAAATGAGTTATTTAAGAGGAGCCTGTGGAGTCACATGGAGAGACAGGCTGACGAATGAGGATATAAAGGAGCGTTGTGGTGTGGATGTGGCTGTGATAGGAAGCGTTATGAGAACACACCGAGGTGGTTTGGCCATGTGGAGAGGATGGAGGGTGAGAGACTGACGAAGAGAGTGTATGTGAGTGAGGTGGAGGGGGGAAGAGGGAGGGGGAGGCCGAGGATGAGATGGAGGGATGAGGTGGAGAGGTATATGAGAGAGGGGTGTGTGAGTTGGGAGCAGGGCAGTGAAATGGCGGGGGACAGGACGACGTGGAGGCGATTTGTTTGTGGCCACCCCAAACGGGATTGAGGCGTCTGGCAATAGACAGATAGATAGAACAAGATATGGATAGTAGAGTATGGTGCTAGTCACGAGGAAGTGCTATGGAAAGGATGTAGACCCGAATCCTTGCCTTAACACTAGGGAATCATGATAGTCAGGATGAAGTGCTATGGTGTAGATTTAGCTTGTCAATGGTTGCTGAAATAGAAAGAAGGAAAATGAAAGCATAGCCAAGAATTACAAATAAAGGAGAGAGAGAAAACGAAAAAGATAGTATAGGAGAAGAAGAAGAGGAGAAGGAGGAGGAGGAGGAAGAGGAAGAGGAAGAGGAGAAGAAGGTGAAGAAGAAAAAAAATTAAAATAGAACAATAATAATAAAAAGGTAATTCACTTGTAGCCTCGCACGGTCACATCCTTGCGGCGATAATACGCCTCTTAATCTATCGTTTAATCTATGGCGTTATCTCTCTCCATCTCCCATTCACGCATTACCCCACTGACGCATTACCCATTGAGAGACATGACGCACTTGCCCTCTTCACATTATCGACGCTGCTACCCTTTTCATCCACACTGGCGTCATACTTTCTATTTCCAGTATGAACAGGTGTAACGTGGGATAGAGTGAGTCTTGAGAGTCCTATATTTAGATCCTCCGATTTCGTAACCCCTGTCCCATAGCGATTTATTCAGAGTATTGCACCTCAGTATTCTCACGTACTGATACACTGCGTCAATATTAAAGCCACAGGATGTCAAGGAGAAAAGGGCAAAATAAATCACTCAGGAAAAGGTGTAACGAAGCCTGTGTCACTTTGAACATGACTTTTAGTGAGGCCAAGAAGGTATATGTGAAGGGCCTCTCTCTCTCCTTCAAAAAAAGAAAAAAAAAGAAAAAAAAAGACGAGATTGCAGTAAGAAATTTTAGATGGGTAATGTAAAGACAGAAGAGTTTACATTGACGGTGTTGGTATATTTTCACCTGAGGGAACTGGGTCACTGCTGGCATCTTAATACCAAGCCGTGGGTGCGTGATATTCGATGAGCCTCGATTATGGGGCAGGATTGAGTCTCCTTGGTTATTAGTCAAAACAAATCCCCAGTCTGACTACCCCTGGCCATCACCTGAGCTGCATTGGGTTAGGGATCTTTGTCAGGTAGGGGAAAAATAATCCGGGATAATTAACAAGAACTTCGAGAGAACAGGAAATGGTGAGGTTGGGTGGAGTATGGTGGGGTTGGGTGGGGTGAAGTGGGGTAATGGTGGGGTTGGATGGGGTGGTGTGGGTAATGGTGGGGTTGGGTGAGGTGGAGTGAGGTAATGGTGGGGTTTGGTGGGGTGGAGTGGGGTAATGGTGAGGTTTGGTGAGGTGGAGTGGGGTAATGGCGGGGATGGTGGGGTGGACAGGGATATAAATGCTTTTGAATACCTCAATACTAATGCTAATAATATTAATACTAACACTAATACTACTGATATTAATAACACACACACACACACACACACACACACACACACACACACACACACACACACACACACACACACACACACACACACACACACACACACACACACGCAATAAAAGTGATGTCTGGGGATGTCTGCCCATGAAACAATTATACCAGATGTGAAGCGAATTTGTAGAGAAATAAAGGAAATCTACCGGAGTGAAAAGTGCTTGAAAGAAAGAATACAAAAATAACGAAAGTGAGCAAGAGGGAAAATAAACAGCAGGAAGACAAATGAAATGGGACACTCACTCACTCAATCACTCACTCACTCAATCAATCAATCAATCAATCACTCACTCGCTCACTCACTCACTTTTTTTTTATCCACTATTCATAAAACCCCCATTCCTTTTTACAGCTTTCTCACACGTCTAACAATTGTCAAAATGTTGATCTCTCTCTCTCTCTCTCTCTCTCTCTCTCTCTCTCTCTCTTTCTCCCTCTCTCTCTCTCATGCTGCCTATTTTTAACGTATAAGAATGAATCATGACGCACAACGTAGCCTTCGAAGACGGGTAGAGGTGTACGTCAGGGAGAGAGATAAAGGAGAGAGGGAGGGAGGGAGGAAGGAGGGGAGGAGGGATTGGAGAGATAGGGGAGGGATGGAGAGAAGAGAGAGGGGACAGGAGGAGAGGGGAGAGAGAAAAGAAAAAGGGAGCGAGTAAAGAAGGAGCAGATGGCGAGAGAAGGAAGAAAGAGGAATGGGGGTGAAGGAGAGAGAGAAAAGGGGAGGGAGAAGGGAGGGAGGAAGGGAGGAAAGGAGAAGATGGGGAGAGAAAGAAGACAGATGGGGTTAAGGGGGAGAAAGGGGGAGGAAGGGAGGAAAGGAGAAGATGGGGAGAGAAAGAAGACAGATGGGGTTAAGGGGGAGAAAGGGGGAGGGAGGGGAGGGGAAGAGAGAAAAAGAGAGAGGGAGGGAAAGAGGGAAGAAGGAGAGAAGGAAGTAGGGGACGGGGAGGGAGGGAGCGGGGAGAGGGAGGGAGGGAGAGAGAGTGAAGGAGAAAGAGAGACAATACTCAAAATGTCGCCACTGAGTCGGATGACGTAATTGTGGGAGAGAGAGAGAGAGAGAGAGAGAGAGAGAGAGAGAGAGAGAGAGAGAGAGAGAGAGATTTTCAGTACACCATGAAGGCTTAATTCATCCTTCTGCAGTCCACCATCGTCCTCTTGGGGGATAGGGAGGATGCTGAGAGACGTCTGTATAACCAGGTAGTGGAGCCGCCTAGTTATATCGGTGCCACCACGTGAAGGCGACCCTCCCCAGGATAATAGAACAATGTACAAACTACCACACCATTAATCTAAATATCGTAAATAAATGGAGTAATAAACGGAACAATAAATAAGGCAATATGTAGAGTAATAAATGAAACAATAAATGGAACAATAAATGGAACAATAAATGGAACAATAAATGGAACAATAAATCAAGCAATCAGTGGAACAATAAACGGAACAATAAATCAAGCAATAAATTAATGGAACAGTAAATCAAGCAATAAATGAAGCAATAAATGGGACAATAAGTGGAACAATAAATATAATAATACATGCAGCAATCCTGGTGGCGGTGACTGTGTGTGAAATAGGTTATGATAAATAAAGATAATATTAGTCACTTCCTTCTCTCATATGCAGTGTGTTGCGTAGGCTTGATTGACACTCCCAGGCTCCCGTGACTCACTTCTAGGCGAATAAATGTCGCTTGAAATGAGGGGGATGGTTATTCTAGGTGCTACACACACACACACACACACACAGGAGAAAGAGGAGAAAATTTGGGGAAAAAGAGAGAAGTGATAGATGTCGAGAGAGAGAGAGAGAGAGAGAGAGAGAGAGAGAGAGAGAGAGAGAGAGAGAGAGAGAGAGAGAGAGAGAGAGGGGGGGGGTAGGCGGTGTGTTAACATGAAAGAGGCGGGAGGGGAAGTGAAGAGGTGATAGATAAGAAGGAGAAGAGGAGGGAGGGATAGGGGAGGGAGAGGCAGAGGAAGTGGAGGGAGAGGGAGGGAAGGGGGGAGGGAGACAGGGAGAGGAGGGGAAGGGGAGAGAGAGGGAAGGAGGGAAAGAAGAGGGGGAGAGAGAGAGAGAGAGAGAGAGAGAGAGAGAGAGAGAGAGAGAGAGAGAGAGAGAGAGAAAGGGAGGGAAGGGTTGGGATGGTGGAGTGGTAGGAAGAGGGAGGAGAAGGGGAGAGAAGAGGAGAGAAAGACAGGAGAGGGAAGGCAGAGAAAGAGTGGCGGGAGAGAGAAAAACAGAAGGAAAAGAAGGAAGGGGATGGAGAAGGGAGGGAAATGGAGGAGGAGAGAAGTGGAAGAAGGGAAAGAGGGAAAGGAAGGCAGGGAAAGGAAGGAAGGAGATTGAAGGGGGAGGGAAAGAAGGAAGGGGAGGAAGAGGAGGAGGAGGAGCGTGAGATGAGGGAGAAAGAAAAGGTAACGAGAAGAGAGAGGAAAGGCCCGAAGGGGTGAAGAAAAAGAAGAGGTAAGAGAAAGGGAGGGAGGGGAGAGAAAGACAAAAGTGTGAGCGGAAGGAGAGAGAAGGCAGATGAAAGGATGAAGAAGGAATGACAAGGTAGAAGGAGGGAAGGCAGGGGAAGAGAAGGGAAAGAGGAGGAGAGGAGAGAAGAGAAAAAGGAGAGAAGGGAGGGGAAGAGGAAGGAAATGGGAGAGAAGACAGGAGAGGAGGAGATGGGGTGAGAGAAGAGGGGTACAGGAAAGATAAGGTACTGATGTGTATAAAAGGACTGGCTGTTATCTGCCTCCATCAGGTGTTACTCTCTCACTCAACAAGCTACAGTGAACTACGGTGAACTTCTCTGCTACTGTGAAGGGTAAGAAATTAAGTCACAGTCACGCAAGATTAAGCTAAATTATAAACATATTCCTATACTCTTCACTCTTGTTAAAATACGTTTGGCCACGTGCGAGTTTCGGGCTAAGAGGAAGTTGAAACTACCAGTTCGCAACTAGAAGAGTTTGAATTTTGGGCCGGTCAGACTCTAAGATAAAGTTTGTTTCTCCTCTTTGTACCTGTTCACCAATAAGTACAATCTGGGACCTCGATGTGACACTGTAACTTCTGGCTGTGTTCAAGGGGAAGATTAGAACTTGGTTGAAATTGAAAGCCAGTCTTAATGAGCTTCGTGCAGACGTTAGGGATAAATTGAAGCCTAGAAGACATGCACAGTGAAAGAATATATATCTGTCTATCTACTGTACCTTACTGCCAGACGCCTCCATCCCGTAAGGGGTGGCCACAAACAAATTGCCACCATGTCGCCCTGTCCCCTGCCATCTCTCGCTGCCATCCCACAACTTACACTCCTCTCTCTCATGTATTTCTCCACTCCATCCCTCCATCTCGTCCTCGGTCTCGATGCAGGGATGGAGTGGAGAGGTATATGCCACAATAAATGTAACCCCCAGTCCCTTTGAAATATTATGTTTCGTGGAGAATTTCATCCTTTTCGCAGCCTCTTTCCTGTTGCTCTGTGGCAGAGTTAGACAAAACTGTGACCCTTCATCCTTTCCACGACACCTTTTTGTGATTGGAAGCATTTTCTAGTGTTAATCTCCTGCACTGATTCAGCAGTCAAACAGAGCGATGACATTTTGAACCTCAGTTACTGTGTACAAAGTTTTTTCGAGACACCAACTGCACTGGAGTCACTGTCCCTCCTTGCACGGCCCTTTCACTGTTCGTGCTTCTGTTGACTAAGCAAAACTCTGGCGTGAGACTGAAAAAATCTTCCGGTGAACCAATAGCAAAGAGAGACTTACTCGAAATGGAATTCGAGGGCGTCCACTGAACAGACTTCTCTCAGCTAAGCAAAATTTTCTGTTTGAATGCAGAATGGCAAATTGGAAAATTGGATTGGGTAGACGCCTCTAGGAAGGAGACATCGAAGCCAACTCGCTATTTCAGGTCGACAAAATATGAGACCAACACACAATTATGTATCTGATTTTGGAAACACTGGGTTGTGGGGAAACTAAAAGGAAATCTAATAATTATGTGATGATCTTACATGTTTCAGACCCGCAGTGCTAAGGTGGGTTCGAGGTCAGATTCTTAGAGGTGTTGATCCGACCCGATATTGCAACTTGTCATTCTGCGTATATAACATTAGATTTTGTTCAATTAAGGGAAAGCCAAAAAGTCAAATGCTTTAAAAAACTGGCTTGAGTAATTTCAATCCACATTGCTTATGATGTTAGCCTGAATCAACCACCCAAGGCCAACAGTCACCGCAAAAGGGTTAATTAAGCAACATTTCTTATTGCAGACGAAATGCAAGTGTTGCTGGTCATGTGTCTGGTGGTGGGGGTTCTGCCTTCCCCCTCCCCAGCCCTCCCTTCTCACCCCCAACACCCTGCCGTCTCCAAAGCCTCTCTGGAGAAGGTCGAGGCTCCCATCAAACCCAAGGACCTTTCCGAAGAGGCCGCTGTCAAGTCTGAAGATGTTCCCGCCGTCCCTGTCAAGCCTGCGAAACTTTCCAACGTGGCCACACGCAAGCCCATCTCCCGGCCTGGGAAACCTACAAGCCCCATCATCAGACCCATGGACAAGCCGGCAAACCGTGTCACAGGAAACCCGGTCGTCACCACCACCACCACACTGGACCCCCTGACCGAGTTCTGCAAGGAGGCGTGTGAAGCCGGGGTGGGCGGTCCCGAGTGTGACTGCCCCGAGCACCCCATTGGCTAGGACCTGACCTCACCTAACCTGACCCTGACCCCTGCTAATCTTATCATTGCCTGGAGGACTTTACGTAACCTGTCTTCCTCAGTGCCCCATTGGCTGCTACCTTGCCTAACCTACCATGATGATCTGATCCCTTGATATCTTACACTTGCCTGACCTGACACGACCTGACCTGTCCAGAACACCCCACTGACCAGGAACCACACAGCATCGGCGGCTAGGGAAGTAAGTGAGGGACTTTTATGTAACCAAGCAGCTGAGTTGCCACGCAATATCAATGCCACCACGTGAAGGTATCCCTCTCTAGCCCCACTGAATCCTTTAATGACAGTACTTGAGAACATGCTAATTTTCTAAACATACAATATCGTACACTGTTTGACTTTACGATGTCCTCTTCAAAGTGTCCTCACCTAAGCTATTATTTTTCAAGCCAAACACATCCAGTGAATCCAACCTTCTGGCAAGCAATCTTCTCTTTGTTTGCCCCTTTTGTCAGGACTTTAGTTTGTTTATTTTCGTTCACAGATCCATCGTTTCATAAAGCAAAAGCAATGCACAAATAAAAAGTCATTTCGAAAGCTACGTATACTTATCCCTGGTGGCAAATCCATCTATTTCGTTCAATTAAAGTTCAGATCATTTCCAGTTTATCTGCCATCTCACCAGACTGCAAAATCTGGATCATCTCCATAAAAAAAAAAATCCCGTTCACAAAATAAGTAACTCAATAAATAAATTAAAGATAAGTAAATAAATCACTAACAACAGATCAGTCTCCCTCCAGGGCAACAAAGATTAGCAATAAATGTGCCGGACCGAACGGATTTTGAACACGATGCTCTCTCTGAACTGTTTTTTAAAAAAAGTGCAATTTTGTTTTTCCTTCGCTATAGTTGGTTTGTTTTCATCTGACGGAACTGGGCCAATCCCACAACTTGAACAGCAAGTCGTGGTTGCATGACATTCGACGAGATTGAATTATGAGGCAGGAATGAGTCTCCTTGGTTATCAGTCAAATCAGCCCCTCCGGTCTGACCACACTTGGCCAGCTGGGTGGAAACACATCTTCGTCAGGTTAGAACAAATACAATGTTGCCACGAGCATTTTGTATTTGAAAAACAGAAAAAAACAAGTTTGTATTTTGTGTTGTTACTCCATAAAGGATTGCATGCAGAAGGAGACTTTTATATTCCTTAGATCAACGTGAACAAAGGGATTATCATGTATATAGCTGTGTTTTTTTTTCCATGTTGGTACACTGGAATAGGAATCATTTAGGCTCTGCCTGTGTGTGTGAATGTATTTGTATTGATGTGTGTATTTAGCAGTCACCGAGTGTATATATGAAAATTAATAAACTATCTGGTATATTTGTAAGCCTTAATTTTATCATTACATCCAATGAAGAAAAACTTGCATCCTAAAATACTTCCTAAACAATGCTTTTACACACACGTAAATAGAAAGCACTCAGAGAGCACATACCTCCGCTAATGCCAATATGATTTATGATTTCTCAGCCAACCTCCGTCCAACGTCGTTAGCGGAGGCATTCAGTCAACGATATTAGTCTGCCCTCGGTACACAATCTCAGAGGGGACATACCTCCGCCGACGCCAAATTGCACACGAACAGACAAACAGACAGGGATGAATATATATCCCTCCACAAATATGTTGGTGGAGATGGTGGTAATAATCATCATCATCATCATCATCATCATCATCATCATCATCATCATCATCATACTAATAATAATACAAAAGAGGTTTAAAAACACCTAAAAACACCTAATTTTCCTTATGAATAATTTGGCAGTAGTAACATTTATATAAGAAACTAAGAAGTAAAACACGCAACCAAAGTCCCTGCAGAATACGATACCAAACCACCACATGATATATCCAGGTCCCTATTTCAGACCGAGGCACTGGCAGGCAGGAGGGGGGAGGGAGAGGAAGTGGAGGGTAGGGGAGAGGGAGAGGAAGTGGAAGGGAAGGGGGAGAGAGAGAAGAAGTGGAGGGGAGGGGGAGGAGGAACGAGGAGAGAAACAGACGTCTCACACACACAGTTTGAAGTGGAAGTACTTAACTCTCTCTCACACACACACACACACACACACACACACACACACACACACACACACACACACACACACACACACACACACACACACACACACACACACACACACACACACACACACACACACACACACACACACACACACACACACACACACACACACACACACACACACACACACACACACACACACACACACACACACACACACACACACACACACACACACACACACACACACACACACACACACACACACACACACACACACACACACACACACACACACACACACACACACACACACACACACACACACACACACACACACACACACACACACACACACACACACACACACACACACACACACACACACACACACACACACACACACACACACACACACACACACACACACACACACACACACACACACACACACACACACACACACACACACACACACACACACACACACACACACACACACACACACACACACACACACACACACACACACACACACACACACACACACACACACACACACACACACACACACACACACACACACACACACACACACACACACACACACACACACACACACACACACACACACACACACACACACACACACACACACACACACACACACACACACACACACACACACACACACACACACACACACACACACACACACACACACACACACACACACACACACACACACACACACACACACACACACACACACACACACACACACACACACACACACACACACACACACACACACACACACACACACACACACACACACACACACACACACACACACACACACACACACACACACACACACACACACACACACACACACACACACACACACACACACACACACACACACACACACACACACACACACACACACACACACACACA
The DNA here is from genome assembly GCF_032717465.1 of Coenobita brevimanus. Classification (NCBI taxonomy): domain Eukaryota; kingdom Metazoa; phylum Arthropoda; class Malacostraca; order Decapoda; family Coenobitidae; genus Coenobita; species Coenobita brevimanus. The sequence continues at coordinate 211,850 of NC_136955.1, read as the reverse complement.
CACACACACACACACACACACACACACACACACACACACACACACACACACACACACACACACACACACACACACACACACACACACACACACACACACACACACACACACACACACACACACACACACACACACACACACACACACACACACACACACACACACACACACACACACACACACACACACACACACACACACACACACACACACACACACACACACACACACACACACACACACACACACACACACACACACACACACACACACACACACACACACACACACACACACACACACACACACACACACACACACACACACACACACACACACACACACACACACACACACACACACACACACACACACACACACACACACACACACACACACACACACACACACACACACACACACACACACACACACACACACACACACACACACACACACACACACACACACACACACACACACACACACACACACACACACACACACACACACACACACACACACACACACACACACACACACACACACACACACACACACACACACACACACACACACACACACACACACACACACACACACACACACACACACACACACACACACACACACACACACACACACACACACACACACACACACACACACACACACACACACACACACACACACACACACACACACACACACACACACACACACACACACACACACACACACACACACACACACACACACACACACACACACACACACACACACACACACACACACACACACACACACACACACACACACACACACACACACACACACACACACACACACACACACACACACACACACACACACACACACACACACACACACACACACACACACACACACACACACACACACACACACACACACACACACACACACACACACACACACACACACACACACACACACACACACACACACACACACACACACACACACACACACACACACACACACACACACACACACACACACACACACACACACACACACACACACACACACACACACACACACACACACACACACACACACACACACACACACACACACACACACACACACACACACACACACACACACACACACACACACACACACACACACACACACACACACACACACACACACACACACACACACACACACACACACACACACTATTCTTCCGTCCCTTCCTCACATTCTTTGTTGATTCATTCCACTTCATTCTCTTCCACTTCGTCCTCTCTGTCATCAACTCAATCTCTATATTTTCACCATCCTGTTTCTCTCCCTCTCATTCGTCTCCGCCTCTCCTCTTCTTCTCCACTCTCTTTAGTCCATCAGGTACAGGGGGTTGTCGGTACCAAAAAGATGGCAAAGGCTCATTGGTTTCATTTGAAAGGTATATTATTCAGGAACTCATTTTGCCCTGGTAGCAGTCTGGATTTCACAGCTTTCATATTTTTATCGCCTATTGAACAGACCACCTATTGGCGAATAAATCCCGCCAAATGCGGCAAAGCCTGTATGCGGTACATTCATATCAGAACTGCATGTCATGATTCTACATGGTATGTCAAGTGCCTTTTACTTTTTTAAGTTTTAATTATGGCCATTTAATGCTACTGTAGTAAAAAGTTTGGTCAAATCAAAAGATGTACTTTTTGAGCCAACATTTTATAATGCCAATAAACTACGCATTGCTATATCTTTGCAATCAGATAAGTTATTGATATTTAAAATTACTGTTTTCATATTCAATACATCCATATTCAGACAGAGGGATCACATGTAGCAATTATTATTCAGCATATAATTATGGCTGTATAGTATAGGTGACCATGGTGACACATATATACCAAAATAAGATTGCAAAAACTGACTATTCTAGTCAGATCTCATGATAAGCTGAGTTGGTATCTTGATTGTTACAAATTAGGAGGTTAAATGAATGAACTAGAACTAAACACCATCTTTAATTGAATATTGTTTCATTGCACTAGACACAGTATTAAAATGTACAAACAGACTACATAATATTCTCAGTAATTCTTGTCATTTGCAATACTTTCAGAGTAATTCAAAGTCAAGTTCTTCCATTTCAGCATCATCGTCCATCACTTGTGGGTCATCGTCTTCATCATCGTGTGGCTGGTTGTCACAGTTTCTCAACTTACATAGTTCAGAGCACTTCATGTTATTAACCATGCATGTACACTGTGGGAGGCGACATGACCTTGAACAGTTGGAGGCCAGGAGTTCCAATACAGAATCGGGTGCAGGAGCGCCATCCAGCCAGTCAATTTTCAATTCCTCTTTCCCATCTTTTGCTTCAACTTTCCAACCTCGACCTCTAGGTGATGGTACTTCTGGGTAAGCTTCCAGACTTCTTCGCCAAACATCGGCCTGGTAGTTGGCCCTACATGCATGTTTATGAAGGGCGTCTGCACATGGTGGAAGCTGGTGCGGTTCAACACAGCCTTTCTTACTGCTGAAAAGATGATACCGCAGTTCATTTACTTTTCGAACGCTCGTTTTGGTTGCATACATTTGACATGTAAATGCCTCCAGGTTGTTACGAAGTGAGTCTGAGACATCCCACACAGTTCCAAGATCTGCGAATGTGGACTGGAGCTCTGCGTCCTGCTTTAGCAGCTTGAGAGAAGCTATCTTTCCTCGGCCTGCAAGGGAGCTCACGCTGTCACATCCAGTGTATGCATGCATCCCAAGTAAAGCTTTGCATACCAATGGTCCTAGTGTAGTGTACACTTTCTGTACATCTATGTAAGATACCCTTGCCAAAATTCCACACTTAAGATACAGGTGTGTATCTATGTAGTCACAGAATGCAAGTGCCAACAAAAACACATCTGTATCATCAGCTACAAGTACAACTGAATCAAATCCTGCACCTGCTGCATGTGCAGAGTGCAAGATAAGGCGGGTGTCTGCCTCCTCTTGAGATGAACATAGTTCTGGTACAAGAACACAGCCTTCATCATGCAGGATTTTGTAGCAGTTTTCCCCGCATGTGACATACAAACTTTTTTTTCCGAGTCGTTCGGTGTACTTTGCTTGTTTCCATTCTTGTATGAGAAAGTGAATGAAACTGGTCTTGTTTGGTGTAGCAGAAAGAAATTTTTGCCATTGTACAACCGTTTGTTTTGCAGTGATGTTTTTCAGCTGAATCACACCGACATTGGATCCTCGGATTCCTCTCTCAACATCCTTGATCGATTCTTTCTTGCACACATCGAACACAATGTCAACACGGGATGAATGTGATGCCTCAAAATCTTTTGATTTGACCAAACTTGGTGCTATAATGGCATTACATGAACAAAGTAAAAGGCACTTGACATACCATGTAGAATCATGACATGCAGTTCTGATATGAATGTACCGCATACAGGCTTTACCGCATTTGGCGGGATTTATTCGCCAATAGGTGGTCTGTTCAATAGGCGATAAAAATATGAAAGCTGTGAAATCCAGACTGCTACCAGGGCAAAATGAGTTCCTGAATAATATACCTTTCAAATGAAACCAATGAGCCTTTGCCATCTTTTTGGTACCGGTTGGCTAAAAATGGGGGGTTCACCTGACGGACTACTTCTTCTTAATTCACCCATCCTTGAGTAGGTGAAAGAGGATTATGATGATGATGATGATGATGATGATGATGATGATTTTTCCCTCTTCCCCATCATTTCTCATTCAAGTTTCCATTTCGTCTCTCACTTTACTGTTCATCGTGTCTCCTTCTTCCCTCCTTGTCCTCTCATTCTTCTCTCCTCTTCCTCTCATTCTTTTCTCCTCTTCCTCTCATTCTCCTCTTCCTCTTCCTCTCATCCTGTTTTCTCGTTCTTTCATTCTCTTCATCGTCCTCCCATTTTCCTCTCTTCCTCTCATTCTTCTCTACCTTCCTTATTATTATTCTCTCCCTTTCCTCTCCACCCTCCTCTTCCTCTCAACCTTCCCTCCTCGTACTCTCATTCTTCTCTCCTCTTCTTCTCCTCCTTCCTCTTCCTCTTCTTCTCTCCCCGCACTCTCATTCTTCTCTCCTCCTCTCCAGCCTCCTCTTCCGTTCCTTGGTCGGCTCACACGTTAAAATATTCATTATAGGCTGGCGGTTCCCCATCAGTAATCTTCTGGTATCTCACGTGTACCCGAGAATATATGATAGCCAGAGCCTGCAAGGAAAATATACATAAGGAATGATAGAATTAAGCCCACGGATGACAAAGCATTATTTTTTACTTCTCTTCTACGTTACTACTCACAAGAAAGGTTTATTCAGCTTTAGGTAGACTTTCTCGAGACACTGCATAAACTTGAACAGGCTCAGAACGGAATACAAAATCATGAGAGTCCAGCGGCTGAGATACGAGTGTTTGGGTAAGTTTAACATCCTTCACCTTATAGCAAATAATATCCCTATTCGTAGTATGTATTAATGTTAACAAAGACGTCCCCGGACTCAGAGGGTACGCCTGAGGAGATGTGTGGTGCTGCAGAGGGACGCCTTCACGCGGTGGCACCGATTTGACTGGGCTGTGGAGCCGCCCGGTTATAAAACGACTCCTAACCCAAGCTCTGTCCCCTGAAAAGAAGTTGGTGGACTGCCGGAGAAACAGAAACTTCAGCCTTCAGTCCACCGGCTTCAAGACAATACGAGCCTGGGACAATACTACTACCTCTGCTACTATTACCACTATTGCTACTACTACTACTACTTCTAAGATGAATAGTGGACTGCAGGAAAAAAGAATCCAGCCTGCAGACCACCGGGTTCACCGCAAAGAGTGTGAAAGTAACGCACCTGCATCCATGGAACACACGATATCTGCACAAGAATCTCGGTTATAACCATGAGGGGGTAGCAGGCGATCTTTGCAAAGCGCAAGAAGGGGCCCCAGATGAAGACGTGCTGATATGAGAGAGAGAGAGAGAGTGGTGAGGATTAGAGAGAGAGAGAGAGAGAGGGGGGGGTAATATCACATACCACTGTTTTAAAAGACCAAGGTATTACTCATGAGGTCAATTTTCAGCTTAACTAGGTATTTTTTGTGTCCATTCAATACGATGATATTTTTAAAAACACTAAGATTTTCTTACAACCAAATTTATTTCTAATGCCTTGCTTTTAAAGGATTATTTATTCTGTTAACAATTAAATGTAAAATAAACTCACTGACACTGCAATGAAGACAAAGACGAGGCCGTTGAGGATCAGAAAGACGGGACTGAGTTGAGAACGAAAGCAATGTAGAAGAAAACTGTTGGATATATTCGTACTAACACAGACTAAACAAACGGAGGGAAACTAGATACAAAACAGAGACAAAACACAGAAAAAAAAACACAGACAAAAGAGACAAAACACGAGAAAAAACAGAAGAGAGACAAAACAAAGGAAAAAACAGACAAAAGAAACGAAACACAGGAAAAAGAAAATGCGAGACAAAACACAGGATAATTACAGACAGGAGAGACAAAACAAGAGGACAAGAGTATGAAAGAAAATAAAACTGACACAAATAAGACAGAAAAAGCAGAGAGAATGATGAAAACACAAAATATACTCACGAAAAGTGCGTGAATACCGAAGAGCAGACCAGTGACAATCGCCATGATGGGGCCGAGGATGATAGCGAGGGCGATGTATACAGCAAGCTGTGTGATATTATAGCAGACGGCGATGACGCGCCAGCATGCTGAGGGCATGTGTAATCCTTCTGCCTCATCAAACACATCGTCGAATTGGGTCTGATAGATAAATAAATTGATAAATAGATAGATAGATAGATAACCACTCAGCTATAGGCAATATTATGGTCATCAACTTACTCGCAGATGAGGATTCAATTTGCTGGGATCTCGTGATGGAAGCTCGCCTGTTCCATCCATCTTGCTAACTTTATCCATTTATACGTCCACTTGCTGATCCAGACCCACTTTTTTTTTTTTTTTTTACTTCACTTCCACTTGCTGTTCTAGTTCCACCTTTGAATGCTCCACGTCTACTTGCTGTTCGTCTAAATCCACTTTTTAATGCTCTTATCCCTTTCTACCTTGCGATACGTGGCAGGTACAAATGGAAGACTCTCACTGAAGTTCTAACGTAGGCTGAGAATCACACCAGGGTGCATTATGGGCTGAACTGTGAGTATGTAACCACACCCCCTTATTGCCCTGTTTATCTTATCATGCAATATCAACAGTCCCGAGTTGCTGCGCCCTTTCTTTCACCGATTCTATCTCTGACTCTCTCTCATTTCTCTCTCTGTTTAGCTGTCTGTCTGCCTACCACTCTCTCTCTCTCTCTCTCTCTCTCTCTCTGCATCCCCCTGAAAGGATATAAAACAATATAAACACTGAACAAGAAGATGTTAAGGTGTGTTACGCAGACTAATTCCCTAAGGAAGAGGAGTTTCTGAGCCCCCCCCCCATGTGGCCCTGAGCGCGGATAAGATGTCAATCAAAAATTATCTTATCTACATGAAAGGTGCCTGGTTGCTGTGTCGTGTGTGTGTGTGTGTGTGTGTGTGTGTGTGTGTGTGTGTGTATGTGTTCAGTCTCATATTAAAACTTCATCTCAGTATCTTAAACACTCTCCTAGTCAGTCTCTCATTCTCCTCTCCCTCCACATGGATACACTTACTCACGGTAATTCTGTTGATGGTGATGATGCAATGTATGCAACAGAATGGTACTGGAAAGGGGCGCCTTCACGTGGTGACACTGATATAACTTGCCTGGTTAGTTAAATACTCACTGGAAAGAAGGGAATCTTCAGCTTGCAGTGCATAAGATTGACGTTCAGATGAGCCTGGTGTTACTACTTCCATTACTACTACTACTACTACTACTACTACAACGATTGCTGCCTCTACTACTACTACTACTACGACTGCTGCCTCTACTACCACTACTACTACTACTACTATTACTATTGCTACTTGTGACAGGTTAATTACACAATACCTGACAGGGGAAGACAAGGGGGGAACATTGATTTATAAAGCATAGAGTGTAAAAGGATATTGTGAGTGCATTTGTTTCCCTCATATATTGGTATTATCAGTTGTAATCATGCAATTGGACACACACCCTCTCACCCCCATTGTCCTACCAAATGAGAGGCATTGTTTGACGCTGCTGTAGTGGTAGTGGTGGTGGCAGTGGTAGTAGTACTAGTAGAAGCAGTATTATCATTAGTAGTAGTAGTAGTAATGGTAGTAGGTAATGATAGTAGTAGTAGTAGTAGTGGTAGTGGTGGTGGTGATGGTGGTAGTGGTAGTAGTGGTGGAAGGAGGAGGAGAAGGTGGAGTGAGAAGGCATTGCTCATAATAAGGTACTTAAAACTCATAGCAAACACGAATACTGCTCAGTACACTTTAATATTGCTCAGTACTCTTTAGTAATGCTCAGTACACTTTAGTAATGCTCAGTAAACCCTATCATTCCTCAGTACACCATCGTATTGCTCAGTAACATAGTGCATACCCTTACATATTGCTCAGTGCACTCATATTGCTAGGCAGATCAGAATACTGCTCGGTAATCAAAGTACCCACATAGAGTGCACAGTTTACATCAGTACTGTTCAGTATTATTGCTCAGTACACCTCACTATGCGCCACAGCAAGTTTTCCTCTACTGACAGTCCTACGAAATAATATTGTTCAGTACACACCTCTATAGCTCAGTACTCCATAATATTAAGTGGACGTCTAAAATAGCTATATATAGTGCACAAACTTCATTTTTGCTCAGTATTATTGCTCAGTAGGCCATAATATTACTCAGTACGAGATAGTATTCCTCGGTGGCTTACGATACTGCTCAGTGCATCATAATATTGCTCAGTACACTTCAATATGAGCCACCACAAGTCTTCCATTACTAGGAACCCTTTGAACAGAGAGAAACCTCCCTGACACGGGGCGGGCTGACTCAAAAACGATCTCCTGATTTGAATGTGCTGGACCATCAAAAACGCCAAACAAATCATAGGCTGACAATCCCTCCGGGGCAACTACGCTAGAAATACCCACACGAACCTCATTTCCCTGCATATTCACCATCGCATATGATCCTGGTTGGGCGAACAAGGTGACATGTCGAAATTTCACAACCTCCCCAAAATCCAACACCAGCCATTTATGAGTTTCGCTAAGTCTCGATGAATAGATGTTTGATATGTTGAAATTGTATATTCCATCAACCAGATGCTCCTTGATCCTTTGTGGGAAGAATCGGTTTGTTTTGCCAGCAGTGATATTGGCATTGGTGGCGTGGTCTTTCGGTCTGCGTGTATAACAGTTGATAGCGTCGTCCATGCTGGTCTCGAGGTAAGTAGGCATGATAATGGTCCTGGAGAGAAGGCAGTAGGTGATGTGGAGGTGGTCACTAGTGGTGGTGTTGGGGAAAAGGTCGGTGGCGGTGGCGGTGGTAGTGGTATTGGTGGTGGTGTTGAAGAGGTAGTTAACGGTAGCAGCGTCTGAGGAAATGGAGGAATCACTGGTGGTGGTGGTGGTGGTGGTGGTAGTGAAAACGGTGCTGCAAGTAGTGGTGGTAGTGGAGGGGTAAGCACACCACAGATTACACTTTCCCAAACGTGTGCAGGCAGTAGAACAGTATAGGGCTTTGTTATCACCCTGAGGAACGCCAAGAATCTTCTGAAGTCGGGTGAGCGAGTTGATTCTAGTGAGGGATACTTGAACTTCCCGCCAATGCTGCAGCTGCTTGCCTGTTACAGATGGCAGTGACAGTGAAAGGAACACGATCATTGCCCTGGACCATACGCAACCCTGATTCACTGCTGACTTCATTATGCTGGCCCGTGAGCTGCAGTGGATTAGCTCTCAGGTTCCTACGAAAATACAGAGGGCTTACAGACTTGGGGGACGATGTGAGGTGAAAATATTTGCTACTCTAGAAAAAATGCTCTTTCATCCAAGCACTCTCCTAGACTAGCGCCCACTTCCAGTTTGTTCGCTCAGTATTGCAGTTCCCACACATTCCCAGGGATTTCACAGGTGGGGAAGGTGGTAATGGTGGTGGTGCAGGAAGAGACAGACTGGTACTGATCCACTCAGTAAGATTGCTGGTGTTAGTATCAACATTACCACCCTCTAGACAGACCACACTGACAATAACAATACACAACAAGGAAGAACTGTCACGCAACCCCCAGTGCTCACTAGATCACATCGTTTTGATAGGCTGTGCAGGTAAATGAAGGTGTCCTCGGAAAATTAGCCTGTTATAAGATTTGTTGAGGTGTAGGATTGGAATATCAGCGTGAGAATAGCAGCCATAACGCTTGATTCATTATCTTTAGTGACCCGTACATGAGTTCTGTTAGAGATTATTCGTTTTCTTTACGTATATAAGATGCATCAGTGCCTACATACCTGCCTACCCATCTGCCTGTCTACCTACCTACCTACATACCTATCTTCCTACTTGCTTATATACATGCAAATATATGTACACATAAGATATATAAGAGATGATTAATTAGATCTGGTGATCCATAAGCAAGATGTTACAGTACCTTCCCACAAGCCTACTCATTTACCTACCTACTTACATACCTACCCATCTACCTAAGTACATACCTACCGACATACATACATACGTATGAGATGCTTCATTTTATTCTGAGGGGAAGTCCAAGAAAAAAGCCCCTATTTTTCAAACCAATAAGTTAAAGATATGCTCAGAGGACAAGATCAGCATTAAGCTTCCCTTGTAATTCCGGCCATTAACCTATTGTTCTGAACTCTACAGGTTGCCATAAGCTACCTCTTGACCTTCCACCAAATCTTTAAAAAAATGGCAAAAAACTATTCATATTCTCATGGCCGGAGGCGGGATGCAAAAAGTGGGAAGGTGAAGAATCGGGTAATAGAGATCGCTGAGGTAGATTGAATATTTTGATGTAGCAGGTTTGTAATTCAAAGTTTCTGTTGCTCTAGCTCTTCCCTACCTTCCGGTCTCTGTCTCTCCGATATCTTGCTTTTTATATATCTCTCTGTTTCCCATAAGAATCGTAGTTAGGCAAGTGAAAAACTTTATGGGGAATTGTTCTTCCTGCTAGTGTGAGTTACCCGGTACCTAAATTTTCCATACCTTCGTCTCTTTGTATTTTTTGTTCGTTGTGAATTGAGCAGCAGCCAAATTTCTGTGAGTATCTTGCTAATTATGACGTGAATCCATTCTGCCTTTTTGAAGCTGAGATCAAATACATTCTTTAGTATCCCTCCAAAATGTTGACTGTGGTAGCTGTTGCATTTTTTCTTCTATTAGTTTCTCTTGAACGTGGTTAAATCGTGTGTCATCAAAACACACACACACACACACACACACACACACACACACACACACACACACACACACACACACACACACACACACACACACACACACACACACACACACACACATGAAACTCTCAAACAATAAAACACGCGCGTTCACAAACCAGTCTACGGGCCAAATATTTGCCAAAAACAAATACGCAGGTTGAAAAAGTATGACTTTAATACTTGTGAGTGGAAATAAAAAAACAACAACAATGACAAACCGACAAAAAACAAACTGACAAACCAACAGTCAACAAAGCAGACAAACACAGCTCAGACAAACGGACAAACAGAGACAAAATCAGACAAAAACAGAGACAAAAAAAGAACAAATCAATGACGACAAACAAACACAGCTCAGACAGACAAACACACGGCTCAGTCTAACAGAGAACTGGCAAAGGGAAGGGGGGAAGCGAAGGACAGGTTCACCTATATTGATTACGCACACACACACACACACACACACACACACACACATATAAGGGGTAGGTGGGTGGGTGGGGATAGGAGGGATGGATTAAATTCCTTTCTTTGCCCAAGTCATTGAACTCTTGATCTCTGCAACGCATCCTCCTGACTGATTTATTCCTTTATCTGGTTTTAATATTTTCTTTTATGTGACTGATGCAAATGATGCCTATATGAAAGCGATCTGAATAGCATACGAGACGATGTTAAGGTGCAATAGGGAGACTAAGGTGTAATAGGGAGACTAAGGTGTAACAGGGAGACTAAGGTGTAACAGGGAGACTAAGGTGTGACAGGGAGACTAAGGTGTAATAGGGAGACTAAATCGTTAAGGAAAGGGTGTTACGAAGCCTCCCCGGTCACTTATCGATCCCACACATTCCTCTCCCCAGCCAAGTCACTGAACTGTCTCCAAAGCTTTCTCCGTTGTAACCATGGTGACGAACAGTTGACTACCCTTTGTTAAATACCCCCTTCCCTACTTAACCACCCCCACCCCACTTAACTACCCCACCCCTCTTAACTACCCCACCCCACTTCACTACCCCCCACCCCACTTAACTACCCCACCCCACTGCACTACCCCCCACCCCACTTAACTACCCCACCCCTCTTAACTACCCCACCCCACTTCACTACCCCCCACCCCTCTTAACTACCCCACCCCACTTCACTACCCCCCACCCCACTTAACTACCCCACCCCACTTAACTACTCCCACCTCACTTAACGACCCCACCCCACTTAACTACCCCGCATCCCACCCTCTCAGGTCATCATGTAAGCTTCCCTCTCCATTAATCATCGCTATCCCCACTACTTTATCCAGCTTAGGGAGAGAAATTAGGTTATGTAGGGGAGGTAGAGGTAGTCTGCTCTCCTAATGGACGCGAGTTCGATTCCCGGCTGGTCCAGGGAGCAGTTAAGTATTTGGATTTCATTAACCAGACTT
>NC_136955.1:97500-195000 GCF_032717465.1 Coenobita brevimanus | reverse complement strand
AAATCGCTAACGAGGAGGTGCTAGGGAGCTTAATACTCGAGTGGTGGTGATGGAGAGGGACGCCTTCATGTGGTGGCACCGATACAGCTAGGGGGTGGGACTGCCTGGTTATACACGCGTCCTTCAACTCCATCCCTAACCATTGTAAAGTGGAGGATGAAAATGTAAAATAGGACGTTCAGCCTGCAGTCCACTGAGCTCCCGTCTAGTTAAGATTGAGACGACAGCAGCAGCAGCAACAACAAAGACAACAACAGTGGCAGAAAAAGACAACATTCCGACCCAACATTCTTTCCGCAGCACTTCTTCGTGACTAGCATCATATTCCAGTGCTAATCTATTGTTGCATCCCAGCATTCGAGACGCACTTGTCCGTTTTTAAGCCAAGTTAGAGTAAAATGAGTATAGGTGAGAAGGAACATACTGAAGCTAACTTAGGAAGCTTCTGTTACTTCTTCATTACTAAATTACCTCTTTATATGACCAATTAATATTTTTCTGCATTATCTGTGTAGTCTGCCGAGGTATTAATAAGTCATTAGCGTGTATGTAGAGTACCGAGATGTAATTTTCAGGATAAGTCGCTGAGAAGAAGGCATTACGGAGCCTAATTCTACTACAAGAGTACGATCCCAGGTCCCACTATAAAATGTGGGAAAGCGATCAATGTGGCACATATATAAGGTAAACACAAAAGGCTGAGTAGCGTGACAGGCACATATAAGAATATACACATGAATATATAACCACATTTAGGCTACAGAAATACGGATGGTGATAGGCTATGTATCTGGCCTTATGACACGGATACACAGGTGAGCAAAGTACAGTATAATCTACCTGAGAGCACTTAGAGAACGCCTACCTCCGCCAACGCCAACAGAATTTGTGATTAACTGAAGCAATTCCTCTTTCCTACCAGACGAATAATCACGGTCCCACATAGTTCATTCTTCGGCCTTAGTCTGCCACGCTACACTTCCTCGGAGAGTGTATACCTCCGTCAGCGCCAATAAAATGTATTATTTATACTTGAATTCAGGCTGGGATCAAACTAAAAACATAATCAAATCTTGCTTGACCCACTGCCCACCTATCCACCAGATTTCACTGAAATCCGATAACAACATTCTGAGATCTTGTATACAAACAGACGAAAAGACATGGATGAATATATAACATCCATTCAACTTCCTTGACGGAGGTAGTGGTAGTAATTCTTTTACATCATCTCTAAACTGTGTTTGTGTATTCCAGTCCATGCTTATTAAATTTCACTACATACCATGTCTTCTCTTTTTCAGGATTGAGCAGTGTGTGTGTGACTGAACAAGTAAACACCAAAACATTCCCCCAGACTACGTCACACAACCGTCACCTTTGCCACCCAGGTCCCTGATGTGATAGTGCTATAATGACACTGAAGCCAGGCGTGCTGATCTTCACCCATCAGTTCAAAGTTGGTGTGTTGAAATAGGCGCAAATACATGGGTGCTTTATATCGTACGTGTTGCTGCTGTGGCCACAGGTTCGACTGGATGTAAACCCAGTGTACTGCAGGCTGAAGTTCCATTTTCTGCTGTCCACAGACCTCATTTCGAAGGATAGGGAGGGAGTATTGACGCCTGTATTATCAGGCAGTGACTCCGTGCGGCTATATCGGTACCACCACGTGAAAGAATCCCTGCCAGTACGGTACACATATGGTTCACTGATAAGGCACCGATTTTAGTACATAAAGGAGGATCATTCTACGTACTATGGGGTGTAACAGCAGTGTATCCGCCGGGCCAGATGAGGGCCAACAAGAGGATAATGAGAGAAGCACAGAAGGAGGCGACGGAGCTCAAAACTCATCAGATCTAGTGGATGTGCCTCTGAATAGCCCTGTTACCAATGCTCCCGCTGCCAGTCAACTCAAGGATTTGGCTGAGGAAGAGGAAGAGCGAGCCTCGACGAAGGAGAACGAGGAGAATAAAGACAAGCAAATCCCCCTTTTAAATGATGCTCTAGAGGACAGACCTGACTCGAAAGGCTCAAACAGGTCATCAAAGTCAGCCAGTTCCAGCAGGTCACGTCCGTCAATAACGCAGAACAGGCACCACTCTGCAAACTCCAGATCCTCCGCGGGTTCACACAAATCGGAGAAACTTGCTCCGCCCCCCACGGAAGTACCATTACCGGGAGCGATACTGGACGATTCTGATTCCAGACCAGAAGACTCTAAAGTCCAAGATCCACAGGTCAGCGCTGAAGACAACAAAGAAGATACACAAGCCATCGGAAAGAACGACGAGCCTGCGAAAACCAACACGGGAGGCCATGATAGCCTGAAACACATGACCCAGACGGAGGAGAGTAAGTCAGAAGAGCCAGTGGGGAAAATGGAGAGAGAAGCCCCGGATGGAGACGAAGGAAAGCAGGAAGTGAGAGAGGAAATGACAGTCAAGGCTGAGGCCCCCATACTGGTAACAACAGTGGAATCCAAGGGGGAGATGGAATCCAAAGGGGAAGTGGAATCCAAGGCTGAGATGAAGACCAAAGTGAAGGGTAGCACTGGGAGTCTGCAGAATGCTTCAGGTCAGTGTCTCCGGTTTGGTTAGTTATACTTGTTGCCTAACACTACATACTATTGCCTAACACTACATCCTGTGAGTGGTGAGCTCAACAATAAGACTTCTAAAAAATTTTCTCCCTTCCAGCAACGGCCCCACTTCCTACAACACATTTTATTGTGTGTACTTAGAATAATATTAATTTGGCATTTGGATATGAAGTGAGGTTTTAATTTAGCTGTGTTGCCAGGATCAGGTACTGAAATTCCAAAATGGTGACATGCGCAGGTGTCTGGTACGTAGGAGGACTGCTGGGCCTTACTGAACAGACTGTCGGATATTATATAAAAAAATCAGTCAATCAATTCCCTAACACATCACCCTCCCTTACAACATACTCGTTCCTTATTTTTCCACCTTGTTCGTGATTTTTCTCCCCTCCTTTCAACCAGGTTAATGCTGGATAAACTGATTCACGTGCTGCTTTACACTCCTGAATGTGAACTTACTGATGCGTGACTTGTTCAAGGAGAAGGTTTGGACTCAGCAGATATATATTGTCTGCCTTAATGACTCTCGTGGAAATAGTAGGCACAAACTGTAGTATTTCTAATTCATGCCACGTTACAAAAACATTAAGGTGGTGAGGTGTAGTGAGTAATGTATATATAATCAACGCATGCAATCCAGTGACTGTTTTTTACAATCCTGCGCAAATCAGAGGGAAGGCACATAAAACGAACACACACACATACGTACACACACACACACACACACACACACACACACACAAGCTATGCCCAGTAAAGTTAGTGTAAGCCTTAAATCGTTCGCCCATGAAATATAAAGAGACTTGAGATGTGCGTGACACGGAGGCGAATGGAATGTGTGTGTGTGTGTGTGTGTGTGTGTGTGTGTGTGTGTGCGTGAGAGAGAGAGAGAGAGAGAGAGAGAGAGAGAGAGAGAGAGAGAGGTGGTGACTTATTCTATTGCCACATTCCTAAGGTGTTTATTGGACTCTGTCGCTTAGCTTATGTAGGGAATTGTGTGTGTGTGTGTGTGTGTGTGTGTGTGTGTGTGTGTGTGTGTGTGTGCTGTGAGGACGTGTGTATGTGCGAGTGATTTTTTCTGTTTATGTGTATCTGTGAAGGGCAAATGAATGTTTGTATGCATGTATGTATATATGTATATATGTGTCTATGCGAGCTCGTGTGTGTGTGTGTGTGTGTGTGTGTGTGTGTGTGTGTTTTTATGTGTTTATGTGTATCTATGAAGGGTAAATGTGTGTTTGTATATATTAGTGTATCTATGTACGTGTGCAGGTATGTATGTTTATGTGCGTGTTCTTGTTGTGTGTGTGTGTGTGTGTGTGTGTGTGTGTGTGTGTGTGTGTGTGTGTGTGTGTGTGTGTGTGTGTGTGTGTGTGTGTGTGTGTGTGTGTGTGTGTGTGTGTGTGTGTGTGTGTGTGTGTGTGTGTGTGTGTGTGTGTGTGTGTGTGTGTGTGTGTGTGTGTGTGTGTGTGTGTGTGTGTGTGTGTGTGTGTGTGTGTGTGTGTGTGTGTGTGTGTGTGTGTGTGTGTGTGTGTGTGTGTGTGTGTGTGTGTGTGTGTGTGTGTGTGTGTGTGTGTGTGTGTGTGTGTGTGTGTGTGTGTGTGTGTGTGTGTGTGTGTGTGTGTGTGTGTGTGTGTGTGTGTGTGTGTGTGTGTGTGTGTGTGTGTGTGTGTGTGTGTGTGTGTGTGTGTGTGTGTGTGTGTGTGTGTGTGTGTGTGTGTGTGTGTGTGTGTGTGTGTGTGTGTGTGTGTGTGTGTGTGTGTGTGTGTGTGTGTGTGTGTGTGTGTGTGTGTGTGTGTGTGTGTGTGTGTGTGTGTGTGTGTGCGCGCGCGCGCGTGGCGTGCGGTGAGCGGATATCTGGTGGAGCTTTCCCATAATTACACGCCAGACAGTTTATATTCCCAATCCACATACCAGGAAAATGACTCACAGAATAACACTCCCTGACTCCTATGGCTCATACTGTCGTCGCTTTAAAGAGTCTCCCTAACACCTTTACTTTAGCGATTTATTTTACTTAACACCTTGGTACTCATTTGTATACTGCTTATATATTTTTACTTCCAAGGTAGATTACGTAAATAAAACACAAATGATTATTAACGAACTATTGGCAGAAATAAATCGCTGAGGGACAGGCGTTTGGGAGCTTCTTTAACTGGTGAGATTACGGGTCTAAATCCTAATCATTATGGAGCAACAGGTACTGATACTCCTATGGGGCAAATATGATTTCATTTTAGCCCATAAGACTCTATTGCAGCTGGGTCGTATTAGGTCGCACAGGAGGCTTCGTAGCACTTGTTCCTTAGCGATTTATTTTGCCTCTTACACCCTAACATCCTCGTCTGTGCTACTCCCCTCCTTTTAATATCTTACACCCTAACATCCTCGTCTGTGCTACTCCCCTCCTTTTAATATCGACTAGATTGCAGCAGTAAGACAGTTAACATTCCAAACTTGCCGTGCATTACAGTGACGGGTGACGTGTTTTATTTACGACAGTTCCAATGTTCAGTGACGCAACACCAGAGGGACGAGAGGAATGCACTGGAAAAGGCACACACGTCACTCAGTTGCGTAATACATACACGCATTCATACACATACACACATACGCAAGCATAAATACATACACACATATCCGTGCATGCGTACATATTTACTAGTACATACACACATACAGTACACATGTACATTCATGCATAAATCCACACACACACACACACACACACACACACACACACACACACACACACACACACACTAAAGGTACACTACGTACACTCCCTAGAAACACATATACTCTCTCTCTCTCTCTCTCTCTCTCTCTCTCTCTCTCTCTCTCTCACACTATTGATGTTGCTATGTGCAGTAAGGTTGGGTAAGCCGGTGCGCAATAAGTGTTAGTCTAGAAACATTAATCACATTTACATAACTTAATATTCGGAATTGGACGAAGGTGTGCGAAAGCCAGATAAAATTATTTCACTCTTGTTTCAACTATAATTTTATAACTTTAGCTAGAGAGGGAAGCCTTCACGTGATGGCATTCATAAAACGGGGCTGCTACGCTGTCAGGTTATGCAACTGCCCTTCACCTCCCTCTCTATCCCCCTGAAATAAGATGGTAGATTGCAGGAAAGAGGCAAATCCATCCTGCAGTCCATCGAGTTCATGTCCAAATAAGACTGCGACCAAAACAACAGCAACTACTACTACTACTACTACTACAGCTCCAGAAAGGGATGCCAGGGAGCCCACTAATGCCACAAAGCCAAATTTCAAACTTTGGTCTGAGAAATCGACTCCTCCTCCCTATATATTTCCTCCCTTTTTTTTTTTTTCTTCCAGGAAGTAACTTGCATAGATTTGCTTCCTTTATTATTACCTTCTAGAATTAAAAACATCAAAAAGACAACAACAACAAAAACAGCAACAACCACAGTTTCAATAGAGTTTTTTTGTCACCATCGTCATACTATAATTTACTGAATATCTGTCACTAAGGTTCACACTCTTCTTCCTTCACAGTTCTTCACTAGCGATTTATTTTGCATATGACGCCTTAATGTCCCCTTGTGTGCTGTTTATAAATATCTAATACTTACAGACTTTGCATCTTGAACAAACATGAGGATAGTAATCTGCTATGGAGAAAATAAATCACTAAGGAAAAGATGTTACGAAATATCCAAAACAACTTCAAATACGACCCTATCATTTATTAAAGATTGGTTAATAAATCATGTTAATTTATCCCCTCTACAGATAGCAATATGGAAGATGCTAAACTGGAGGTCCCCGCTCCAACCACCACAAGGGCCGGTAAATCCGCCAAATCCACAGTGGTATCCATCAGTGACCTCCTGAGCGACAGTGACGTGGCCAGCACAGTCAGTCAGTCCCCAGTGAGAGCCAAGAGCAGTAAAAGGGACAAGGGCAGTTCCAGTAGCCTCGGCAAAGAACTGGCGTCTGTACAAGAATCGACCCCTAAACAAGAATCAGTGTTTGTGACGGCATCGACAACTGGAAGAGAACCATCGCCTGGAAAAGAACTGATTACTGGAAGAGAACCATCGCCTGGAAAAGAATTGACATCTGGAAGAGAACCATCGCCTGGAAAAGAATTGACAACTGGAAGAGAACCATCGCCTGGAAAGGAATTGACAACTGGAAGTGAACCATCGCCTGGAAAAGAATTGACAACTGGAAGAGAACCATCGCCTGGAAAAGAATTGACAACCGGAAGTGAACCATCGCCTGGAAAAGAATTGACAACTGGAAGAGAACCATCGCCTGGAAAAGAATTGACAACTGGAAGAGAACCATCGCCTGGAAAAGAATCACCAGCTGTACAAGAATCAGCTACTGGAGGGGAGTCAATAACTGGAAAAGAACCATCACCTAAAGAAGAATTAATGCCAGAAACAGAATCAACACTGGTAAAAGAATCGACACCTAAAAAGGAATCAGCACCAGAAAAAGAATCAGATCCTGCAAAAGAGTCACCACCAGGGCAGGAACCATCTCATGTCCAAGCCGATGCAATGAGTGTAAAGTCTGCAGCCAAGAACGTTGAGGGAAATTCCGAAACTGAAACTTCAGTGATTCAGAGGGAAGATGCTTTGAGTGCGAAGAGTAGAAGTAGCAGCTCTCTCTCAAACTCGAAGAAGGGGCAGGATAGCGCTAATGGCGATGTGGGCAGTGTTAAGGACCAAATTACGACTGATCAAACGAGCATTGCCACAAATGACACTGGTACAGACTCGGCCAGTGTCTCGGAAGCCAAGAAGGAAGAAGTTTGGAATGCTACACCGTCTAAAGAAACATCAGAATCTCCTCGAGGTGCTGATGATGCTGTCCCAAAAACTACGTCTCCAAGTGCGGCAGAAAAATTCGACCAAGAAAATAAAGAAACCGCAAGTGCTAAGGATCCTGAAATCAAAACTGAAGATTCAAACTCCATTGGTGGCAACAGCAAAGGGGCTGAAGAGACACAAGGAACGTCTAGTGTTGTGGAAGTACAGGATTTAGCTAAGGAAGTACAGTCACAAGGTGCGACTGAAATTGCCTCAGATAGTAATGAAAAGCCCATTGAAAACCAGCCCACGGATGTAACTGAGAACTTTGCTTCAACTGTTGAAGGTGAGGGTACAAAAAATGAAAGTCCTGCGACTGAAACGAGTACAAGTAATGATGGACAAGCTAACAGTAGAGCAGACTCACCAAGAGGGAACGAGGACACAGCCAGCCAAGAAATACCAACAAATGCCACACAAGAAAACACAGGAGCAGATAAGAAATCGATGGATGGTAGAGTTTCCAGCACAGGATCCCATTCCGCTGAGGGTAAGGAGAGTCCTGTCGGACTTGAAGAGAATGGTACAATTATCGAATCTGCCTCTGTGAAAGAAGGTGCAGGTGAGGTGCTGAGAGCAGAAGGGGAAGTGAAAGAAGGGGAGGAAATGGTGAAAGGGGAAGTAGAGGAGAAGGCACAGGCTGGTGAAGAATCAAGGGTAGTCGAGGAAGATAAAGGACTAGCGAATGCAAAGATAGCCGATGAAGTGAAGGAAGAAAGAACAGAGGTAGAAGAGAAGGCACTGGAAGAAGAAAAGCTGACAGAAGAGAAAGGAGCTGAAGAGAAGTCAGACGAAGAAGCGAACACAACAGATGATATAAAAACAAACGATGAATTAAAGTCAACAGAGGAGATGTCAGCGGAGAAGTCGGCAGAAGATAAATCAACAGAGGAGAAATCAGCAGAAGAGAAGCTACTGGAAGAGAATTCAGTAGAAGAGAAGTCAGCAGAAAAGATGGCAACTGAAGAGATGTCAGCAGAAGAGAAGTCTGCGGAAGAGAGGTCATTGAAGGACGAGACACTAGCCAATGAAGAGAAACCAAGTGAAGGAAAGTCAGCGGAAGAAGAGGCCACAGAAGAGAAGGTCGTGGAAGAGACGACTGTGGAAGAGAAGTTTGTTGAGAAGTCAGTTGAAGAGAAGTCAGCAGAAGAGAAGTCAGCAGAAGAGAAGTCAGCAGAAGAGAAGTCAGCAGAAGAGAAGTCAGTTGAAGAGAAGTCAGCAGAAGAGAAGTCAGCAGAAGAGAAGTCAGCAGAAGAGAAGTCAGTTGAAGAGAAGTCAGCAGAAGAGAAGTCAGCAGAAGAGAAGTCAGTTGAAGAGAAGTCAGCAGAAGAGAAGTCAGCAGAAGAGAAGTCAGCAGAAGAAAAGACAGTGGAAGAGAAGTCAGCAGAAGAGAAACCAGTGGCAGAGGAGACAGCAGAGAAGTCAGCAGAGGAGACATTAGCGGAAGAGAAGACAGCACAAGAGAAGTCAACAGAAGAGAAGCCAGCAGAGGAGAAGTCAGCAGAAGAGAAATCAGCAGAAGAGAAGCCAGCAGAGGAGAAGTCAGCAGAAGAGAAGGCAGCAGAGAAGCTAGCAGAGAAGTCAGCAGAGGAGAAGGCACCGGAGGAGAAGTCAGCAGAGGAGAAGTCAACAGGGGAGAAGTCAGCAGAGGAGAAGTCAGCAGAGGAGAAGTCAACGGAGGAGAAGCCAGCTGAAGAGAAATCAGCAGAGGAGAAATCAGCAGAAGATAAGTCAGCAGAGGAGAAATCAGCAGAAGATAAGTCAGCAGAGGCGAAGCCAGCAGAGGAGAAGTCAGCAGAGGAGAAGCCAGCAGAGGAGAAGTCAACGGAAGAGAAGTCAGCAGAGGAGAAGCCAGCTGAAGAGAAATCAGCAGAGGAGAAGCCAGCAGAGGAGAAGCCAGCTGAAGCGAAATCAGCAGAGGAGAAGCCGGCAGAGGAGAAGCCAGCTGAAGAGAAATCAGCAGAGGAGAAATCAGCAGAAGATAAGTCAGCAGAGGAGAAGCCAGCAGAGGAGAAGCCAGCTGAAGAGAAATCAGCAGAGGAGAAGCCAGCTGAAGAGAAATCAGCGGAGGAGAAATCAGCAGAAGATAAGTCAGCAGAGGAGAAGCCAGCAGAAGAGAAGTCAGCAGAGGAGAAGCCAGCAGAAGAGAAGTCAAAAGAGGAGACCTCAGCAGAGGAGAAGTCAGCAGAGGAGAAGTCAGCAGAGGAGAAATCAGCGGTAGAGGAATCAGCGAAGGACGAGAAACTAGCGGGCGAAGAAAAACTCGAAGACAAACTCGAAGATAAACCATCAGACGTGGACGCAAAATCGGAGTCTAGCGCTACTTTCCTCGATGACCAACAGACCGAATCTCCCATGAAGGAATTCCCGACCAGCTTAAAGGAGGGATTCGCCAACATAACAGAGGATTCAGCTAGTATCAAGGACGAGGCGAGGAGCATTCGAGGATTTTCGTAGAAGCGGAGAGGGGAAGGAAAATGAGGAGTGTGGATAGTTTCGTGGAAGTGTGTCGGGGTGTGGTTGTGTGTGTGGGCTAAAGTTGTGTGTGTGTGTGTGTGTGTGTGTGTGTGTGTGTGTGTGTGTGTGTGTGTGTGTGTGTGTGTGTGTGGTTGTGTGTGTGGCCTAAAGTTGTGTGTGTGTACGTGTGTGTGTGTGTGTGTGTGTGTGTCTGTGTGCGTGTGTGTATGTGTGAGTGTGTGGATATGTAACTACTATTTATGTGTGCGTATGTTAACCTTGAACTGTTGTGTTTTTATGTGACTATCTCTGCCCCTTGTGTGTGTGTGTGTGTGTGTGTGTGTGTGTGTGTGTGTGTGTGTGTGTGTGTGTGTGTGTGTGTGTGTGTGTGTGTGTGTGTGTGTGTGTGTGTGTGTGTGTGTGTGTGTGTGTGTGTGTGTGTGTGTGTGTGTGTGTGTGTGTGTGTGTGTGTGTGTGTGTGTGTGTGTGTGTGTGTGTGCAACCTTGAATTCCTCTGAGTATGACTAAATGCTTTTTTCTATGCATCTGAATCTTATCGTGTCGTGTCTGTACTGCATTTCCGTTCGCGTGCATACTGGTATGTCTGGGAGCAGGAAGGGAAGAACAGTGTATTTTTGTGTGTATTTATGTGTGTGTGTGTGTGTGTGTGTGTGTGTGTGTGTGTGTGTGTGTGTGTGTGTACGTAGTGTATGACCATGTTTATGTATTTGTATACGTAGTAAATAGTCATGTATGTGAATGCCTGTGCCTTCTTTTACGTATCAAGATTTAAGATAGCTCGCTGTTTACATTAATTTATTTTGACATACGAAATTGAAATGTACTGGAAAAAGAAAATGTGTTGTCATCCGTAATTATTAATGTTTCTTAATAATATATGGAGTACAGGGGAGTGTTTTGATTTTCCTTGTGTGGAGAGAGAGAGAGATGGAGAGAGAGAATTATACTTATTATTCCTGCACATTTCCTTGTGCTGGGTCTTGAATAATTTGTGTGCGTATACTTATTTGTGTGTGTGTGTGTGTGTGTGTGTGTGTGTGTGTGAGAGAGAGAGAGAGAGAGAGAGAGAGAGAGAGGGAAGGAAAGATTTCAAGCATCATGGACAGTGACTCGGTGCAGAAATGACTACGTCGATACGAGAGAGGGTGAGTGACCGAGAGGACGGAAGGAATATGAGTGGTGGTGGTGGGGGTGGGGAGGGAGTAGGAGTGCTGGGAGTGCAGATGATGTGGGTGGAGAGTCGGTTATGATAGTGGTAGTGGAGGTGGTGGTTGAGGAGGAGTAGGAGTCACTGATGGTGGGTGTGGTGGGGGTCGTGGTGGGTGTGGTGGTGGTAGGTGTGGCAAGGGAACTAAAATGACAATGATTATATCCGCAGCACCTCACCACCACCCTCCTGTGCATTGTAGCTGGGGCAGTGTGTAGTAGCTGCCACTATCGCTGTCACCTGGTTTTTGAGAGAGATTTTTGTTTTTAATACCCTTCTTTCCAATGTCACTAAAGCTGTTCTTTCTGATTTTTTCAATGGGGACTTAGCTGATATTGTACCACCATTATCTCAGCCGACGAAGTTGGGGGAGGTCATGTATTCACCTATGTCTGTCCGTCTGTCTGTCTGTTTGTTCAGACTCTCAATGAAATTTGGTGGAAGGATGGGTCATGGGCCAAGAAAGAATTGATTACATTTTTTTTTTGGGGGGAGGGGTCCGGATCCGGATCAGGATCCTATACTGTATATATTATCTCTAAAAGTTCTCAATGAATTTCAATGAAATTTTGTGGAAGAGTGGACCATGGGTCAGGGAACAAGTGATTAAATTTTGAGGCAGATCCGGTTTATATATACTGTATTTCACACAATATCTCCACAGATCCGCATCCTTTTTAATGGCAATGGCATTGGCGGAGGTATGCACTCTCTGAGTGCTTTTTAGTTATCTTTTTTTCTAACAGTTTTCCCATACAAGCTTTAATCATTACAGTACTCTCACTACTTCGCTTACAATGTCCAGGCATCTGAGAAATTCAATTTGCATCTGGCTTCCGTTTAGTTCATTTCTTATGAAGGAGACAGTTTAGTGGGTTAAATGGTTGCCTCAGGAACTGTCTTGCTCAGTCGGTTTCTCCCTCTCACCATGAATTTTAGACAGTAAATGCATCGGATCCAATAACCTCAAAGCGAACGAATCCCGGAGTTTGTCTCATTTTGTTCAGTCTTCCAGTAATGGGACGTTTCTTACAGGTTGCCAACATTTAATCTTTTCAGCACGAAAGTAGGTATCATCCCTCATTCCTGTCTCTACTCTCACCCCTTCTTCCCTCTCTTTTTTCCATCCTCATCCTCCTCCCTCCATTCCTTCACTCTCTTTCCACCATCCTGTCCCAGCGTCAGAACAGCGTTTAGAATGTTTCACCTCCTTGGGTTGGAAGTTACGTTGGTGGGGGAACAGGAGTATAGTTATTACCACGGCAACACCTCATCATTGGTGGAGGGGAGGTGTGTGTGTGTGTGTGTGTGTGTGTGTGTGTGAGAGAGAGAGAGAGAGAGAGAGAGAGAGAGAGAGAGAGAGAGAGAGAGAGAGAGAGAGAGAGAGATCATAGTGCCTTCATCACACATCTGGTTGTAGAGACAAGTACCTTCGCTAGTAACCAAGGAGACTCATTCCCACCTAACTAAGGCTCTGAGTTTTACACCACCATGACTCAGGATTCAAGTTATGGGGGCGACCTAGTTCCGTCGGATGAAAACAGACCAGCTTTTGCAGGAAGGAATGCAGTAAGTATTTAAATAACATGACATGAACACAGACAAACAACAGCTTAACCTCCTTCCCTGCGAGGGATGTCCACTAACCTGAATTTCCCGTGTCAGTGAGAAGATAAATAGAGATCGTCAGCCTTGCTGTGGCACTAGGTTCTTCTGAAATGTGAACGCGGTGGAGTGCAGGCTGGAGTTGTCCCATTTCTGCAATCCACCATCGTCCTTTAAGGGGATAGGGAGGGAGCTGAGGGGCTTTTGCATTACCAGGCGGAGGAGCCGCCCAGTTATATAGGTGCCACTACATGAAGGCTTCCCTCTCCACCATCTGCCCTCACTGTCACAAAATATAGGCATCTGCTAAGTACATATAAACTGTGTTATCTCTCCAGTGTCACTTGAATCCCAAAATAATCTAAAATGATAATCCTAAAGCATCAGAGAGTAGGACAGAAGCTATCGGCAGGAAGGAATGCACAATTCTCATATATTATTATCATCATTATTATCATCATCATATATCAACAACAACAACATTATCCTCATCCTCATAGCCATCATCACCAACAACATTCTCCTCCTCCTCCTCCTCTTCCTCCTCCTCCTCCTCCTCATCATCATCATCATCAGCAGCAGCAGCAGCAGCAGCACCATCATCATCATCATCATCACCAGGACTTAGCAGAACACAATAAACACAGCAAAATCCAACAAAAACATCATCTTCCATAAAATATATTAAAGCAACAGAAGTAGGACAGGAACAATGGGCAGGAAAGGAATGTGCCAAGTGCATAAACACGGGGTCATTAGAAGCCAAAAATACTGTCTAATAAGGGACCAATTAAGGCAGTTAGTTAATTATGTGCTGTGAGTAATTATCGACAAGTGCAATGAGGAAGTGAGCTTAATTATATACCCTGTGGCCTTGTGGTTAGGGTGCACCGGCCGGGGAGACTGCCTTGCACGGCCTTGGTTTTCGATCACGTGTATGCCACCAAGGGAAGTAAGTTCGTCATCTACCCTCGGGACCCTACGCTCAAGCAGTTATGTGTATAGGAAGTTGTAGCAGTTGTAGTACAGTAGTAATATTGGTAGCAGTAGTAGTAGTAATAGTAGCAGTAGTTGGTGTTGTTGTAGTAATAATAGTAGTAGAAGTAGCAGCAGCAGCAGTAGTAGTATTGGTAGTAACAGAAGTAGTAGTAGTTCTTGTTGTTCTACGAGGTTAGGCTCTATCAAACGCCAGACTATTGTGTTCAACTGGAAGTGGGTCATAGCAGCCTGAGTGCATTACCCTCCCGTGCGATGACCAGCCACAGGTAACTATTGCATCATTGATTGCAATAATTACTCCAAATACCTTTCTGCAATCTAGCATCAGAAATCAATGAACATTCCATCTAAGTCCGATAACGTAGTAAGACAGTGATAAGGACCTGTACTCTATTCGATTTAGGAAGCTCCTTAACACCTTTTCCTAAGCAATTTATTTTGTTTATTACACCTTATTGTCCTATCCTGAGTTCTATGAATCCTTCGAATATCGCCATACTCTGCATAATTAAAGTACAAAAGGATATTAACCAGCCATATCCAAAAATAAATCGCTAAGGAAGAGGTGTTAGGAAGCCTCCATACTCTACGAGAATGCTAGCCAAAGTTTTGCTTCCATAGTCATGCATAGTTTCATTCATTGAATTACCTTTACCCCTTCAGTACGGTGCTGGACAAGGGCGCCTTCACGGTGTGGCACTGGTATAACTGAGCGACTCCTCTGCCTGGTTACACAAACGTCCCTCAGTCTCCTCCCTATCTCCTAAAAGACAAATGGTGGACTGCGGGATGAGGGAAACTTCAGCCAGCATCGTCATAAACAGGTTGAAGTTCAGAGGTTTCGTACTAATGAAGGGAGATCCGAATCCTTTTTATTGATTTTACTGTTATGTATTATTACTACGAACTTATGAAGGGAGATAAGAAAAATTATCATTATTTCACTGTTCTTCATCATAATTTCGAACTGATAAAGGAAGATTTGGATCCTCTTTTATTATTTAATTGTCAGCCATCATTATTTCGAACAGATGAAGGGAGATTCGAATTCTTTTTATTACTGTAGATTCACAAGACCCCACTGCGTTTCGCTTCACGTTTAGGGACAATAAGATTCACTTCACAGGCTCACGTTGGCAGGCAGCATGAAAAACACGCGCGTGTGAGATGGTACGGTGGTCAGATTTCAATTTTTTATGCACAGAAGAAGAAACCAAAGGCCAGGACCCCACAAACCGTTCGTTCCAAGAAAAAACAAAAAACAATACAACAGAGAGACAAATTTAAGATCTGTTCGTTTCAAGATGCCTGGACACACTGCGTTTGATAGACTGGAAATCATAGGAAATAGGAAATACAAACAGAGGGAGACAGTTCCAGGAGCAGTGACCACTGAAGTAGCGATGGAAAAGAGACAAAGATGCAATAGTGCGGCGAAGAGACATTCCTTTTGCTGACCCCCTCTCTTTCTCACAGCTGGCTTCGTGGATGCTTAAATGAGACGTTGTGGACAATGATGCATATTGCCACCTAGAGAAGAGTGATAATATGCTTCTCAGTTTACGTCGCCACTTTAAATGTCTAGAGAGCCAGTGAAATAAAGGAAGAAGAGGCGAAAGGGCTTTTAATTTGACTGTACCTGGACAATGTTTACTATTTATGTTTCGTGTTTCTACCTACTGAAACTAGATACCAGTGCACGAAATTACTGTGACATTATTTAAGCAAGAATTCAAACAGTTTCAGTTGATTTAAGCAAGACTTTACTAGGTTTTAAGTGTTTCAAGCAAAGATATATCGTTTAAAGTGATTTAATCAAGGTTCACAAAGTTTCAAGTAAGAATTCGTCAAGTTCCAGGTTACTTAAGCAAGAAGTCATCAAGTTTCAAATGATTTAAGCAAGTTTCTTAAAATTTCAAGTGATTTAAGTGAGTTTCCTAGTGTTTCAAGTGATTTAAGCAAGGTTCAAATGAGAATTAAGTTTCAAGTGATTTAAGTGAGTTTCTTAGTGTTTCAAGTGATTTAAGCAAGAATTAAGTTTCGTGTGATATAAACAAGAATGCAAGTTTCACGCCTGCTATGTACTGGAAACAGACCGACCGCCAGTACACATGCGAGCAATGTTATATGGAAGTTATAAAAGCTCCCTAACACCTCTTCCTTAGCGATTTATTTTTGGATAGGGCAGGGTAATATCGTTTTGTATGTTATGTGTGCATTGTATGGGTGATATTAGAATGATTTAAGTAAAATAGATGAGGACGGTTAGGTGTACTAAGTAGAATAAGTCGCTTAGGAAAAGGTGTTAGGGTGCTTTCTGAAGTTGCTTTGCGTGTAGTGCAACGTTCTTATCACCGCCAGTGTCATCAGTCTTCGCTACAGCTGATATGGTAAGTGTTTGAATATTTCGCTCTTATTTTCGTTATTTAAGGAAGCTCCCTAACATCTTTTCCTAAGCGATTTATTTTGCTTATTACACCTTACTGTCTTTTTCTTTTTTACACGAATCCTTTCAGTATAGCCAAACTCTGCATAAATAACGTACAAACGAATATTAACTGACCATATCCAAAAATAAATCGCCTAGGATAAGGTGCCCACCTCTCTCTCTCTCTCTCTCTCTCTCTCTCTCTCACACACACACACACACACACACACACACACACAAATCATTCAAGAATCAGCAGTAGGAAATGCTGAGGAATAATTGGAATAATTCACTCCCCCTTCCTCCCTCCCTCCCTCTCTCTCTCTCTCTCTCTCTCTCTCTCTCTCTCTCTCTCTCTCTCTCTTTCTCTTTCTCTCTCTCTCTCTCTCTCTCTGTCCGTACAACAGTGTTACTCAGACACAGAGAGGGAGTATGGATCTGTAAAGGAATGTTTCGTTAAATTATGCAGTAGTGACGCTTAGATTTCGTAACACCCCTTCCTTAGCTGTTTATCCAACAGTCTTACTGATGGATGTCAACATGAAAACATTATATATAAATACTTGTAAATGTTAAGATGTTGCATGCAGAATAAATCGGTAGGAAAGAGAAGCTAGGGGCCAAATTAATCCACTTAAAATACAGATTTCAGTGTTAAAAAAAAGTTCACTTGAAATTTCACCTCTTCTACGTGTCACTTTCCTCTGCTGGCTAATATTCCTAAGCTGAGAGAGGCTTGGTATGTTTCTCTGTAATATTTCACCTCTTCTACTTGTCACTTTTCTCTGCTGGCTAATATTCCTAAGCTGAGAGAGGCTTGGTATGTTTCTCTGTAATTATATCACCTCTTCTACGTGTCACTTTCCTCTGCTGGCTAATATTCCTAAGCTGAGAGAGGCTTGGTATGTTTCTCTGTAATATTTCACCTCTTCTACTTGTCACTTTCCTCTGCTGGCTAATGTTCCTAAGCTGAGAGAGGCTTGGTATGTTTCTCTGTAATATTTCACCTCTTCTACGTGTCACTTTCCTCTGCTGGCTAATATTCCTAAGCTGAGAGAGGCTTGGTATGTTTCTCTGTAATATTTCACCTTTTCTACTTGTCACTTTCCTCTGCTGGCGTAGACGCAGTAGATTAGTAATAGTAAAAGAGTTTTTGCCCCAAACTGCACTAGGTTATTGGATACGCGTCTATAGATCTTTCACCTTAGCTTGGCCCAGATGTTCGTCCTTTTGCAGTTTATTTAACATAGCTCAGTGGCAGAAAAAGACAATGCTACGGCTCTGCAAAGTTTCTTGGTGGAGAGATGGCAGTCATAGTCCAGTTAGGAATAAGCCTTGAAGATAACCATTCTCATCTAGATATTCCCCAAATCTCCTAGAATTTCGCCTATATTTCGTAAATCTTGCTCCTAACTTGGCATTTTCTCCCTAACTTCAATAGCTCCCTAACTCCCTGACTTTTCCTAACCTTTCTTAATAACACTCGGCTCTCTCCCCTTCATGTTCCTTCATTTCCTTTCCTTCGTCTCTTTTCGTTTACTGTCTCCCCTTCGCATCTCCAATCTTCTCTCTTTTGTTCTCTTCTCTCCTTCTTTCTCTTGTTCCCTTGTCCTCCCTCTTCATTTTTGTCCCCAGTCAGTTATTCTGTTTTCTTGTTTCTCTTTCTCTCTTTCCTTTCCCCTCCTGTCTTCCTTCCTGTCCTGTCTTTGCCTTTTTCAGTTTTTTTTCTACAGTTCTTTTCTCATTCCCTTCTCTCGTCTCCTCTCCTCTCCTCTTCTTTCCTCTCGTCTCATGTTCCTTCCTCCTCTCCTCTCACCTATTCTTCTATGCTTAATTCCATCCTCCTCCCATGCTACACCTAATCGATGTATAGATATTCCCTCCCTCCCTCCCTCACTCTCTCTCTCTCTCTCTCTCTTTCTCTCTCTCTCTCTCTGACTGAGTACATTGACAAAGTTGGGTTATTTTCCTTTATTATCTATCTATCTGACACTATATTTATTTACTGCAGAGTGCTAATTTAGTTACATTGCATTGGAAAGCACTACCACACCACACACTGCCACACCACACACTGCCACACCACACACTGCCACACCACACACTGCCATACCACACACTACCACACCACACACTGCCACACCACACACTGCCACACCACACACTGCCGTACCTCACACTATCACACCACACACTGTCACATCGCACTCTCACACAACACACTGCTACATTTAATAATACAAATAAAGCAGCTATATACCGTAAGAGACGATACATTTCTGAAGATTTTTTTTAGCTGATATACAGTACAGTACATATAACTGCGTCGTCGTCAGAAATGATAACTGCGATAATGAGAAACTGAATAATTTCTGAAGTTATTATGTTCAGCGAGTTGTGGCAATAGAAAGTATTTGGTGATCCATTTGCAGCTTGTTTCACGTATACCTCAGTGACAGAAAAAAAAAAAAGTGTTACGGCTCCACATTCTTTCCATAACACTTCGTGTCCCTCAGCGATTTATTTTTGGATTCGGCCGATTATTAAAATTTTGTCCCTTCACAGAATGTGGCGATATTAGAATGATTTAAGCAACACAAACGAAGACAAAAACGTGTAACAAGCAAAATAAATCGCTGAGGAAGAGGTTTTAGGGAGTTTCCTTAACCTAGGAGAATAGGGGCCCAAGTCTAAAGCCGCAGAGACACAGGCCAATATTCTCGCCAGTTAAGAAGCTCCCTAACGCCTCCTCCTTAGCCAGCAGAAGTAGAAGCTGATAAATCTTTGGCTCTCCTGTGGTGAAAAATGGCCAACTCGGCGAGGAAAATTAATGCAGTTGCCAAGTAACTGAGCCCAAGGATGTAGAAGATTCCCTGGACGTGGTCTGTGTTCAGAGGTACTACCCTCGTGTCTACTGCTTCACCTTCGTCATCTACTCCTTCTTCTCCCCCTCCTGCGCCCCTGCCTCCGCTACTAAGCTGGCGCCGCTCCTGAGGGAGATAGAAATATATTAACAACTTGATACTAACCTAAACAAATCTAAACTAACCTAGTCTATCTTAACCTAGCCTAGCTTAACCAAATCTAAGCCCTTCTCTCAATCGTGTGACAATCCCCACTGCAGAAATATAATAATATCTTGATACTAATCTGATCTAATCTAACTTCTCTCGTTTCCCCTCCTCTCTTTCCTTTTCTCTCTTTTCTCTAACACCTCCGAACTTTCTCTCACCGCTGCAGCAATCCTGATCGCCTCTCTGAACCAGTGGTGCACCAATCCAGCTTCTACAGTTCGGTCCACAACCCGGTCCAGTCGGGCTTTGAGAGGGGACATGCTCTGAATACCCACTCCTACGCTGAACGGCCATGTGCACTCCTGAAAAATCATCATCATCATCATCATCATCATCATCACCATCATCACCATCATTATCATCATCTATCTTTATCATTATCATTGTCATCAGTGTCATCATCATCATCACATTCGTCATCATTATCATCACTATCACTGTCAGTGCTACAAGAACTAATACGCTTAAAAGCATGCGAACTCCATGAGAGGAAAGACACACACACACACACACACACACACACACACACACACACACACACACACACACACACACAGGAGATGGGAAACTTAGCAACTCTGTAGATGAAAACTTTTGTGTGAAACCTATGAGCAAACTTTCCACCTAATGGGATGCCACTCACCTTCATGGTTCTGACGATAGGCGTGTGGTGCTCTGCGTTCATAGTTTCCACGGTGTATAGAGAGTTGTGGTCACTGGTTATATATCCTGCCCGACCCTCCCTCACCCACTTCTCTGGATTTGCTTGTAAGGGGATGAACTGGTGGTACAACTCCTGGAACAAAGATTCAGGAGTGAAGATTTGTTTTTCCATGAAGTTAGGGAGTTGGCGTGTGAGAGCTAAAATATTCGTACACACACACACACACACACACACACACACACACACACACACACACACACACACACACACACACACACACACACACACACACACACACACACACACACACACACCACAACACATCACACCACACCCGGCAAAGAAGTATCGTCGAACATTTGCTCTACGTACCCTTAGATATTTGTTTTCCGATTGCTTCATGAGGTTTCCAAAGATAGGTCCAAGTCCAATTACGGTGAGTCCGGATGCTTGAAGGTCTCTGAAGGTGTCGATGGTGCGGGGTTGGCGGGTGATGGTGAGGAAGGCGGTGAGGTTGCAACTGTAGGCCACTCCAAGGACCATGGCCCCCAGACCGACTAGGATCATGGCGACGCGACTCGAGTTCGTGTTGGCTTGAACTGACATTGATTGTTGTAGGTGCATCCCAGCCACGTGTAGATAACCGGAGGAAAGGGTAGGAAGGTAGGATTTCTCTCCCAGGCTGTTGAAAAAATTAGGGTTTGTAGAATGAGAGGACTGTATAGAGTAATTTGACAAGAGAAATATTAGACCGGAAATGAGGTGTTGATGAAAGGCGTATATAGTAATGATGGGGTTATCAAGGTGACTCGCAAAGACGATGGCACTTAAACTAACTACGATCGTGGCGATGGGACTCGGGTTAGTGTTGGGCTCTGGCGAAAGGAGGATAGAAAAAAAAAAGACTAAAAACGAAGTGAGAGAGTATAGGAGGGAAAAATAAATGGAGAACGAAAGAGAGAGTATGAGAGGCCGGCTTTATGACACTATACTCTTCATATTCTAATTTGGCCCATATTTTCCTTGTTTTACTACATATTTCACGTAGTTCAGTGGCAGAAAAGGACAGTACTACGGTTCTACATCCTTTCCATAGCATTTTTTCATGACGTGCATTGCATTCTAGTGCTAATGTGTTCTTACGACTCAGCATTCATGAGGGCGAGATGGCAATTTTAGGCCTAGTTAATGTAAAAGAAAAGAATAGTAAGTTGTTTATCCCAGGCTGTGAGAATATGAGAGATTGATTGATTGATTGATTAAGAGGAATGGATGATAGATAAAGAAAAGGTAGACCGAGAACGATGTGGAAATTTACTATGCTATTTTAGCGGGATTAATAGAAAGATATACGAACGCAATGGTAAGATAAGCCATCCCACCTTCCAAACTCCTACCAGATATATTACTTGAACATGAATGATACATTAGCGAGGAAAAAGAATGAAGGACCAGTGGTAATGAATGTCGGTACAAAGGTGATCCATGCGTCATAACACAAGGTATATGAGAGCAAAACGCAATTCCAGGCCAAGTTAGAGTGGAAATGCTAGAGAAACCTACTTTTTAGCGGAATATATGGCTAGGTAGTAGAGCAGAGGGCCGGTAATTAGCAGGGTCAGTACTAGCGCGATCCAGGTGTCATATCTGAAGGGCCAGAGGGGTGCCATCCAACGAGGCACTGGTGGTGGCACTCTCAGTATGACACAGTTCACCTGTGGAGAGATAGATGGATGGATAGATAGATAGATAAACTGATTGCTTGAATGCTTGTTATGCTGATAGACCAAGTGACTGATAGATATTCAATTAAAGAGGCAGATAAGTGGATTGATAGGTAGGTAGGAAGGTAGGTAGGTGTTTGGGGTCCTAGTCAGTCCATCCCTTTATATCCATGTTCTTTGACGCCTTTACCTGTGTTTCACCTGTAGTTTTGATGGGAGACTTCACTATATACAACGCTCTTCACATCGTTAACTGCCCAGGTACTACTGCTACTACTATTACAGCTATCACTACTACTGCTGCTACTACTACTACTTACACTCCGATGGTAGGGTGAACTAAAGTGCTGGTGATCCCTTCGTCCCATCAGACTGGTAATAAATATGTTAGCTATGCCTAGATCACCAGTTCCTCGCCCCAACATGCCTATTATTCCAGTCCACGTGCCATTGTCTAGTCTTTCTCCCCATACCTCGCCTGGAAGGGTAGATTTGTTAGTCTGGGATAAGAGTGAGTTATAGCTGGCATAGTAGCATATATACACACATACCTAGACAAATGCATAAGCCATCACACACACACACACACACACACACACACACACACACACACACACAAACACACACATACACACACACACATTAGAAAGGTATACAGAACAGGCATTACGGGGAAACGATGGTTAGGTTATGCATCTTTACATTAGAACAAGATTAGTTTAGATTACATTAGCTTAGGCTAGGACACTGACCGTACCTGGGGGCACCTCTATGAAGTTAGGAGTGAAGTTAGACGCCCTAGCAAAGGCCCTGATAAGCTCCACATCCCCTCCGTAGGGGTTCAGACCGCCATTAACGTCCCTTCGAAATATGGTACCAGGGGGGAACTCGAACGTCACGACCTGGGTATGGGACGGAGGAGAGATTGGCACAAGCTTATATAAAAATCGCTGGAGTTGTTTTTATTCCTTTCATCATCGCTGTAGTGGTCGTTATTGTCGCGTCATCATCGTTATATTGGTTGTCATTGTCAGTCATTTTCATCACTGTCATCACTGCCTTGTCATTGTCATTATCTCTGGCATCGTCGTCATCGTTGTCATCATCATCGTCGTCACTGTCGCAATATCATCGTCATCTTTCGTTCGTTCGTCGGGATTGGTCACTTACTGGCGGCCCTCCACTCTGCTCGATCTCTAGCATCCTCTTCAGCACCAGTACAGGGTTGTAAGAGAACTACGTGGAAGAGTATAACAGCACACATAAAAAAATATATCGGTATGCATAAAAAAAAAGAAAAGCAAGGGAAAATGCCACGATGAAAGAAACTAATAGTGCCAAAAAGATTATTTACGTTCAGCGTTGCTCCTTGAAGGTTTGATATCTTGTCTGGGAAGAGGATTGCTTGTGGAGTGAAGCCTGATTGACGCCATCTTGAAACTTCTCTGAGTTGTTGATTGGAGTAGAGTTGGTTTATATAGATTGTCCATTCCCCAGGTGTGTCGGTCTGTGTGTATGAATAAGTGGTTAAGTTAGGTACACATACATAAGTACATACATACATACATACATAGACAGACATACAAACTCGCGCGTTGATTCAGTCTGAGTGTATAGGTAAGAGGTTATAGTGGGTAAAACACACACACACACACACACACACACACACACACATTCGTCCACTGTCTCATTCTGTGTACAGAGGTAGGTGGTTATAGTGAGTACATACACATTCACACACACAAGCTAAGTGGTTTACCCAGACCAAGGTACGGTACATACCCTGAGGAGTAAGCCTGCCTACCTGCCTACCTGCCTACCTGCTTCTGTGTGTCTTGGGGCCGAATTATTAGTACAGTACTGCGATCGTGAAAGGAACACCTAGCCACCCGTCTGTGGCCATTAGTTAGATGCCTACGATCATTTGATATGGTTAGCCTACATTCCACATTTTATAGTGCAAGCTCAATGCTGATCCGGGGCTTGTAGAAAATTGTAAAAAACTAGGGGGGGGGACTATCTTTCTCCTTCACCCTCTAAGTTTAAATAGTTTCTACATATCTATCTATCTATCCATATTTATAGTTAGTAGATAATTTTCTGTGTTCTCTCTCTCATCTTACCAAAGCTGAAGTTAGTCTCGCAATGGCTTCTCGTCTGGATTATGATCATTGGTAAACAGAAGAGATATTTTCATCATCATTCATCATCATCATCATCATCATCACTCTCACCCTAATTCATTTTTCACATGCAAAGAGTTAGGCAGATGAATAACACTTTGATCTGGTTTCCAAAAGAGATCTGATTAATTTCCATTTCATCACCATCGCTTTAAAAATCTGTACCAAATACTCTATAATCCCGGGCTCCTATGCTCTTGATGGGAAAATAAAAGATCGATAAACAGATGGATGGATAGATAAATATGTAAATGAATGAATGAATGAATGAATGGATGGATGGATAGATGACCAGATGGATAGAAAGATAGACAGTTCGTCTGATATTTATATTGCAGAAGAAAAAATATATGTGTCTCAGTAGGGCCTCGACTTTTTCCAAAATCAAAGCAGCTCGTGATGCCCCACTAAGATTAACGTTTTATCATCTAATCTATTTCCTTGGCAACGATACTGGCTGGAAAATGTCAGGAGCAGGCCAGGGCATCCCCATAAAGGCAGTTTTACCACGGGATGCTCTTTGAAGTTAGAATTACAGTACCTTCACTATCCCTACAATGTGCTGCGTTTTCCTGCCCTTCTTGGTCCGGGTCAGAGCCTCCAACTCTCCCTCGCTCAGTCCAACGATTACGTGTCTGTTAGGAAGTGGAAGTTAGGATGAGAGGAGAAATTAGGGTAGATTAGCATTACCTGGGTTAGATTAGACTCGAGTAAGTTAAAGTCATGTCAGGTCCGCGTCAAAGCATCTAACAATCTAACTCGTCTTTGCTCAGTCCAACAGTTTCGTTCTAACAAGAAACTAAACTTGTGTAAAAATTAGGGTAGATTAGGTTTCGTAGGGGTAGCTTAGGTTAGGTTAGGCCTGGACTGAGACTCTTAACTTTTCCGTGCTCAGTCCTACAGTACAATTACATATCTGGCAAAGAGATACGAATTAGAAAGTGGTTAGGCTACGTTAGGTTTCTGTTAATCAGGCGAGGATTGTAGCAAGAAGGTTTAATTACAAGGCGTGTGATTGAGTCAGGGATGATTGGAGGCTTAGGTCTGGTTAGGCGAGATAAAGCTGGGATTAGTTAAGTAAGGTCAGGTTAGGTTAAGGTAGGGTAGGTAATTTAGGTGGGGTCAGGTAAGGGTAGGTTGAGCTAAGTTAGGTTAAGTAGCGATAGTTTTGGTTGGGTTAGGGTAGGTGAATTAAGGTTAGTTTAAGTTAGATAAAGTTAGACTGAGTTTGAAGGCCCAGAGACTTACTTGCCATAATACTCCCACTGTCGGAGATGTGTGTTAGCGAAGGTGAGAAAGGTTTGGGGGTAAGAGAGGAGGAAAAGATGACCTCGGCATAGGGATCCACCGCCCCAGTCTGCTCTTATCAGGTTATCGCTATCATCCATCACCACTACCTGTACCAGCACAAAAAGCGTAGTAGTTGCAGTAGTAATAGTAGTTGTAGTAGATGAGACAAGGAAGACCCCACTTCACACTGCTATCACAAGCTCACTACCACCATTTATCAGGCAAATGTATTAGAATTTACTCGTATAACTATCATGAGGCTGCCTAATGTCTGGCCTGGGTGGGGTGAGGCAGGGTGAGGTTGGTTTAGGCTAGAATAGGTTAATCTAGTTGAGTGAGGTGAAGTTACATTAAGTTATGCTCAATTTCGTTATAATTTATAATTCCTAGCAAACTAATTCTCCTGCCTACTCATCGCTTACAAGATTACCTACCTTCTAACCTGCTTGGGGTGAGGCAGGGTGAGGTTAGTTTAGGTTAGAATGAGTTAGAATATTTGAGATGAGGTGAGGTAAGGTGAAATGAGGTTAAAAGTTAGGATTGTTGTAGTTATAATGTTAATCTCACGTTTTCCTTCATAAACATCATCTTTCAAGGTTGTCTAACTTCTAACCTGCGTGGGGTTAGGCAGGGTGAGGATGTGGGTGAGGATAGGGGAGGATAGGTAGGTTGGGTCCATTGCCAGTAGTAAGGAGCATCCAGATAGTTCAGTCCTTAGTACCTCCCTCAGTAGCAGAGCCAGCTGTGCACTATCATCATCGAGCATTTTCCTCAGCAGTTCCGACGCTCTTAACGCTGCTGTCCTCAGTCTGAAAAAGGTAGATAGATGGATAGATAGACAGATGAACGGATAGATAGGTAAACAGATGGATAGATAGATAGATAGAAAGACTGATAAATTATAAAAAATGGGTACGTGCAATAGGCAATCTCTCATCATCATCATCATCATCATCATCATCATCATCATCATCATCATCACTTCCACCATTCCACACATTACTACATTCACCCTGTACACCCACCTCTACTGCCCTTCACCTGAGAATTATTACCTGATGGAACTGGGTCACCAAACTTAAATTCATCAGCGCAAATAAATAAATAAATAAATACAGTACTCAAGCTGAAAGGGTCCAATATCCAAAAAGCCTTAGAGTGTTTACTTCCCTCTCTGTCTGTCTGTCTGTCTGTCTGTCTGTCTCTCTCTCTCTCTCTCTCTCTCTCGACTATTTTACCATGCTCAAGAGAAAAATCTGACACAAACCTATTAAACAGAAAAAAAAAAAAAAATCATGCTTTTTATCTTGGTCGAGGAGAAAAGAATCTATGTTTTATTTTAGGCAATTATTTAGACAATTTTTAGCATGAAAAATTCCCTCGTATTTTGAAAGCTGAATTGGTCACGTAAATAAAGGAAGTACGATGTCAAGGACCGTCCATCTTATCACAGTGCTTGAGAGATTGCTTATCATTGTACTTATCCAAGGCTAAATCATAACATTACATAGCTCAGCAAGTCCTTAATATCATGCCATGGCCAGATTCACACGATGTATATCTATTACAAGGGCGATTTGTGCTAATACCGCAAAAATAATCATTGGCGATATTTTCAACATCCGTGGAACCCCAAACTTGCAAGTGGTCAATTATCGCTCTGTGGACAAGAGGGCCTGACAAACGTTTTAATAATGCGCCAGTACAGCACTACTAGCAAATGCAGTCTCTCTGTGGCGCGACGTCAATATGTCTGAAAGTAATTGTGTGTGTGTGTGTGTGTGTGTGTGTGTGTGTGTGTGTATCTAGGTCTGTGTATGTTGTATATGTGTGTTTGTGTCTTTGAGTACTGTTTCTGTGTCTGTATCTAGGTGTGTGTGTGTGTTTTTGTGTGTGTGTGTGTGTGTGTGTGTGTGTGTGTGTGTGTGTGTGTGTGTGTGTGTGTGTGTGTGTGTGTGTGTAATTCACCGGGTCGGTCAGGATCACCTGATGGTCGTGAACGTCAGCTTTTACCCTCCCGGAAGGGAGCTGAGAGCTCATATAGTCCGATCTAAGGGCAAGGCTGTGACCTTCACACACGCCTAACTGCATCTAACCCTACCTAATCCTACCCAGTCTCACTTAACCATACCATACCCGACCTAACCCAACCCAGTCAAGCCTAAAATGACCTAATCCAACCGAACCTAACCCAGCCTAACCCAACCAAAAAAAAAACAACCCAAAACCTATCAAAACCGACGTATTCTAAAGCAATCTAACCTAATCCGTCTGTATCTAGTCGAACTGAAGCCAACCCAACCAAAAATTACCTAATCAGACCAAACCCTGCCCAAAGTGACCTAACCTAACTTTCGATCGGCTATAAATTCGTTAAGAAATTTTGCTGCCTGAAAATCTACGGATGTCACATTCAAAGTTTCGCCTATTCTGTGTACACGTATAAGTGTATGGATATGTATGTGTTGATGAATCGACGTTTGTGAAGATGTCATCGTGTATGAATGAGTGAATGTGGGGCTACGTGTGTTGAGGTGGAACAACTTTTGTTAATGTGAGGTTGGGGTTACGTAGGTGGAGGTACAGCTGCGTGTTGAGGTTACATATGTAGAGGAGTGGGTGTTTGTGTGGAGGGATGGCGTGTGTCCTTGGAGGCGAGGCTATGCAGAGCTGTGGCTGTGTGTCTGGAGGTGTGGTAGGATGCTGGTGTGGTTCTATGTTACGTTGTCTTTGTCTTTATGTCTGTGTTTTCGAACGTGTTCATATGTGTGTGTGTGTGTGTGTGTGTGTGTGTGTGTGTGTGTGTGTGTGTGTGTGTGTGTGTATCGGGGAGCGATACGGCGTGTGGAGAGATAGCCGAGTTCATAGTGAGCGTGTGTAAATGGAGGTTTGGGAATGCATGTTAATAAATGTGTGTGTGTGTGTGTGTGTGTGTGTGTGTGTGTGTGTGTGTGTGTGTGTGTGTGTGTGTGTGTGTGTGTGTGTGTGTGTGTGTGTGTGTGTGTACAACAGCCTCTCCTCTTCCCCTTTTACTACAATAATGGGTCGATTGAT
Organism: Coenobita brevimanus; assembly: GCF_032717465.1. Classification (NCBI taxonomy): domain Eukaryota; kingdom Metazoa; phylum Arthropoda; class Malacostraca; order Decapoda; family Coenobitidae; genus Coenobita; species Coenobita brevimanus. Next base: position 166,828 of record NC_136955.1, on the reverse strand, counting down.
TTATTGTCGACGTCGAGTGAGGGAAAGTCCTTTAGGTGACTCTTATGCTCCTTCTATTCAATCTATCTATCTATAACCAGACGCCTTAATCCTATAAGGGGTAGCCACAAACAAATCGCCACCATGTCACCCAGAACTCTATCATCTGGCCGTCCTTCCTCCAACTCACACCCCTCTCTCTCATATGTTTCTCCATTTGATTCCTCCATCTCATCCTCGGTCCCCCTCTTCCGCCTCTCGCCCTCCACATACATCTCTTAAATATCGACATGGTTTGCGACAATAAAAGCAATATGATACTAAGGTGTAATGTGGAGAAAAAGTAGCTAAGGAAGAGGTGTTACGAAATATCTAACCTAAACAGAGAAATAATAAGCGATATATACTGGGTGGATGCGGGAGCATCAGGGCTATAATGCGAGGTTCCACTAAAGGCTATGGGAATGAAGAACCTCGTGTCGGAGAAAATGTTAGTGAGCACCAGACGGACAGGGCCATTCCTTGAGATTCTCGCACATCTAAAACACTATACTTTATCATTTTTCTGCATAGTGGGTTTTTGTATGAAGGAAATAGTCTTAATGTGGGTCACTGTCAGAAAAATGTGATCGTATTTTATTAAGAGATGAAAGTTATGGGAAAAATAGCTCATCTGGACGTAAGCTCGGTGGACTGCAGGCTTAACTTTGTCCTTTTCCTGCAGTCCACAGCCTCCATTCGGGTGATAGGAGGTGAGGGACGGCCAAGTGAAAGGCGGTCATACTCTGATACTCACCTTCGTGCTGTAGGTTTTGTAGCGGGAGTCTGTGGTTGGGTGGGTACGGCTGGAGTTCCTGGCTGGTATGGGCGTGGTGGGTGGGTATGGGTGCGTGTAGGGGTGTTGATGATGTGGGCGTGGGTGGGTGTAGGGGTGTTGGTGATCTGGGCGTGGGCGTTGAGTGACTCTGCAGCACACGACAAGATCACCGTCAGCATCAGTTTGTTAGTCCAGCTTTTCATGTCTCCACTGTCTTAAGGCTCAGGCTGTAGTAGAGAAGATAAACGTCTATACTACTGAATAAAATAACTAACTTTTATCCTGTCCTACAAGTGATTAATACATTGACTGGAGAAGGTTACTATTTTAACTTTTGTATCTGAATAGCTTTGAATAGTTGGCGTGTTTCATACGATAGGAACAGAAGCCTGGATACTCCGTAATGCCGCTTAGATAAATTAACTGTCCACTGTAATAAGTTAACCATTCCCTTCTCCATATTCACACTTACCTTTGTTCAGGAATGGGCAGCAGGGACGTAGCATTTATTTAAGAAAAGGGAAGGGTGGCTATTCCGAATCATGCGGTTGTCCAGGGGCAACTCTTCAGGGGTATTCCCTTGCAAGTTTGGGATGGCGGCTGATGTGGCAGGTATATTTCAGGGGCGGCCAGGTAACTTTGACCACACCTCCGGCTACGCCACTGAGAGGGATAACGGAAAAAAGAATTGGAACCTTCCCCCCTCCTCTCTTTCTATCTATCTCTATTTGTCTGTCTCTGTCTCCCTCTGTCTCCCCTCCACACCTACCTCTCTCTCTCTCCCTCACCGTGGCACACTGGACCCTAAAACGTACTGCATCAAGCATATACCTTCACCGTCTATGTGACCTGCGCACAGTTGATGATGTTTCCTTCCTTACTCTACTACACTGGATCTTATTCTATGTCACTTTAACCTCATCTTGGCCCAGGCATTCGTCCTTTAGCAGCTTATTTCACGCAGCTCAGTGGGAGAATGTCAGCGGTATGTCTCTGCGTCCTTTCCATAGCAATTCATGACTATCTCGTTTCACCTTAGCATGGCCCAGCTTTTCGTCCTTTTGCAGATTATTTCACGTTACTCAGTGGCACAGTAAGTCAATGATATTTTCCTACATTCTTTCCGTAGCACTTATTCGTGATGAGCATCATATTCTATTGTTAATCACTTGTTAAAACTCAGACTTCAAGATGGAAAGGTGGCAATTTTAGGCCAGGTTCCAGTGAAAATAGTATAGTAAGCTTGGGAGGTTCCCTGTTACATCTTCGGAGGCTTCGTTACACCTCTTTCATAGCGATTTATTTTGAATATTACACCTTAGCTTTCCCTTTTGTGCAACTTACATCTCTTTAATATAAACAAAGTTTGCACTGGTCACGTACATTACAAGAGGACATTGGCGTTTAGATCCAAGTTCATGTGACACCTACGACCTTCTTTAGGGTCGTCTTATTTCCATTTTATTCCAAGGGTCTGGCAGTAAATATTTTGGCTCTTCTAGCCGGGGTATAACATGCCTTAAGTGTAAGGCAGATGCAGTGGAATAGTACGTAGACTTGTGACCCTGACTGTAGAGTAGATTTAGGCCAAGTTAAGTTAGAAGGAGCACAGTGAATCCTTCTCCTGATCTATACGAGAGCTGCTTGTCTGATGTTTGCTTACAAGATTGCAACTCTTCTCTCAATGCTTTCAAATCCTGCTTCAGAATTCATGTTTGTTTGGTCAACACGTCACTGCTCTTGTCGCTCCAGATGTCCACCTTAAAGCCTTTGGTTGGCGGGGCATTGAAGACTTCCTAGATATTTATTGCTACGGTTCGATGCCCGTGTGGCGTTGTGTTGGCGTGTGAGTTGACTCTCTGTTTACTGCATGGCTTACTGAATCTCTTATTGAATCGCCTACTGAATCTCTCACTGGATACTTGACTGAGGAAGACCAGTGCTGACGACTCTATTGCGATGAAAAGTTTGCCGACTTACGCTAAACATTTTTACCTGAAGGCAACATGAAGAGCACAGCAAAAGAGTATGAGGAGGAAAAATACTCGCTGACGAAATATGGAAAGAGTTACATGGAATTTCTCTACCTGATAGCAATATGAGGCACACAGCAAAGGAGTCTGCGAGTGATGGATACTCGCCGAAGTTCGAGGAGGAATGAGAAATTTGGAAGGCAAAAAAGCATGAGAAGGAAGGATACTCTGTCATGGGGAAGAATGAGAAGTATGAAAGGTGCCTGGAATATTTTTATGTTATGGCAATATTAAGCACACAGCAAAAGAATATGAGAAGGAAGGATACTATGACGAAATGTATACTCTGTGAGGTTTGAGGAGGAGTGAGAAATATGGAAGGTAGGACAAAAATGCAGGATCGAGACTGTAGGCGAAATTTTGCACATGACAGTACAGTGATGGCGTGAAGGGATACGTGCCGAAAAGTCTGTGAAAGTTGTACATCTATGCTATAATTTTTTTTTTTTTTCATCTTACGGAACTGGACCATTCCCACAACTTGAATACCAAGTGGGAGTTGCATGAAAAATCGATGTACCTTAGTTATGAGGTAGAAATTAGTCTCTTTAATTACTATACAGTTCTTACTTTAACTTGGCCCAAATTTTCGTCCCCCTGCAACTTGTGTCAGGTACCTCAGTGGCAGAATGAGGTAATACTTTGGCTCTACATACTTCCCGTAGCACTGCTTTGTGATTAATACCATATTTTTGTGTTAGTCTCTTGTTACTACGCAGCATTCAAGGTGGAGGGATGGCAATTTTAGGCCAAGTTAGAGTAAACAGGATATAGTCAAATCCAAGCTCCAGTCTGACTATCCGTGTCCACCAACTGACCTGATGTGAGTTGAGGATGTTTGTCAGGGCAGAACAAACGCACTGAACACCCGCCACTCCCACCAGACAACGAACCAGCACTGGAGAACGAAATGACGGCTGCACGCTCATCCCCACTAACTAAACCAGAGGGATCCATACAGGGATGAAAATTGTACACTGCCTCCACCAAACTACCTTCGCGTGTAAGCTGCTTCGACGCAATAATTACATCCCGTTTACCCTAACTTGGCCTAAAATTGCCAGCTCTTCCTCTTCATGGTTGTATCAGGAGATGAGCTCTAAAAATATGACGCTAGTCACGAAAAAGTGCTACTGGAAGGATGTGGAGTTTCAGTACTGTCTCTTTCTATCAATGAAATACGTGAAATAAGCTGCAACCAGACGAAAACCTGGGCCAAGTAAAGGTGAAACAGGGCCCAGATTTTCCTCCTTCTGCAGCTTATTGCACGTAGCTCAGTGGCAGAAAAAGACCTACTACAGTTTTTACATCCTTTCGATAGCACTTCTTCGTGACGAGCATCATATTCTAGTATAAAGTTATTCTAGTGTAATTTTATAGTTACGACTCAGCGTTCAAGGTGGAGAGAGGGCAATTTTAGGCCATATTAGTGTTAAGAGAGAGAGAGAGAGAGAGAGAGAGAGAGAGAGAGAGAAGATAAACACAAAGATCCATACGTTCGATGGCAAGGCTGTGGTGACTTTTACCTGTACTGGGACTGTAACTTGCTTTGGGGAACCGTAACGCCTCATCCTTAGCGATTTATTCTGGGCAGTTCTATCCTCTTGTATATTATTGATGCTGTGTCGATATTAAAACGATAAAGAGGGTGGTTCGTAAAAGCGCTACGCTTGAAACTCGCCTGGCAATGTTTATTGTGTTGCGAGGGCTCAGGCTCCTGGTGTAGGCGTAGGTGTGACAGGGGGAGTAGGAAACGAATAAATGATGCGGAGGAGATTGTTAAGGTGTAATATGCAAACTAATTCGCCATGGAGGAGGTGCTACGTAAGCCTCCAGAGTCACCTACAATATCCCATTACGTCCCGTGGCATCTTGGAATCCACTGTATTGACTCACTTTATCCACTGTATTGACTCACTTTATCCACTGTATTGACTCACTTTATCCACTGTATTGACTCACTTTATCCACTGCATTGACTCACTTTATCCACTGCATTGACTCACTTTATCCACTGTATTGACTCACTTTATCCACTCTATTGACTCACTTTATCCACTCCATTGACTCACTTTATCCACTGTATTGACTCACTTTATCCACTCTATTGACTCACTTTATCCACTCTATTGACTCACGTTACGCAGCACCGTTATGGATGAATATGTAACGTCACTCAAACTCTACCGTTTTACAAAATGTCTTTCCTTCCATATCTCTGGTGTAGATAGATAGGTAGGTAGGTAGGTAGGTGGGTTAGTAGGTAGGTAGGTAGGTAAGTAGGTAGGTAGGTATGTTGGTAGGCAAGAAGGCAGATAGGTAGGTGGGTTGGCAGGTAGGTAGGTAGGTAGGTATGTTGGTAGGCAAGAAGGCAGATAGGTAGGTGGGTTGGTAGACAGGTAGGTAGATAGATAGATAGATAGATAGATAGATAAATAGACAGATAGATGGACAGCGAATGCGTAAAGACAAAACTTTTTAAGTAAACGAACAGACGAACATAAAAGATATATATGATAGCCAGAGTAAAAGGGCTTTAATAGACTTACCAAATGTTAGCGACCAGTCCCATATATCAGCACTCAGGCTCCTACGACTCACGCCTAGATGAACGAAATCGTGAGGAATTAGCTGGCACTGAACACAAGAGCTGTCTGAAACATGAGGGAGCTGAACATTGCCGCTGAAGGAAAAATGGCGACTTGAATAGCGCTACGTTCAATGTACATGTACTAAAAGCTGCTATGTTATTAATTTCTTTCTCTTTTTTCCTTACAGACTTGATTCTTTGGGCTTGTGCTTAATGGGAACGTAATGTCACAAGGCACTCATGGTTTTATGCAGTCACCCATGTAAGTATATTGTTAATGCTTATTATTATTTTTTTTTTTTTACTGAAATAATGTTACTTACAGTACTGTTAGTACGCACACATATAGGGTATAAACTCTCTCTCTCTCTCTCTCTCCACATGCACACATACATCCAGGCCAACCCCATCCTGTCCCACCCTACCCTGCCTTGCCCTACCTTCCCCAGTCCTACCTTACCTTGTCTTACCTTGCCCTGCACTGCCTTGCCCTGCCCTGCCCTCCCTTGTCCTCCCCGGCCCTTCTCTGCCCTTTTCTTCCCGGCACTCCTTTGCTCTGCCCTGTCCTGTCCTGTCCAGCCCTTCCCTGCCATCGCCTGCCCTGTCCTGTAGGCCATGTGGGGGAAAATGTCATGTATAATTATCATGTCTTTATTTTATGGGGCTGGACCACTCTTAAAACTTGAATGCTAAGTCGTTGCTCATGGAATTTGATGAGCCATAATTATGAGGTAGGAATGAGTCTCCTTGGTTAGCAGTCAAATTTATCCTTTAAATTTTCACTACACCTGGCCATGAACTGAGCTGAAAAGGTTACATATTACTGTCATATGAAAATAAAGCGATCATGGGATACTTTAGGCTAACCCCTTGATCCTGGGGACTTGTTTTATGGTTTGTTCCTGCTGTCTCCAGACGATTTGATTCAACTCACTCGATGTGGTGCTCGTTCAGGTGGCTCTGACTGACAAGCCAGGTGGTTATCTGTAACCCAGGAAACCATTCACTACGTTGGGTGGTTACCATATAGCCAAATGACGCAGGCGGTTTAGTAATTTAAGGCACTCCAGCTGGATGGAGGCAACTAAGACTCTACTTCAAAGGGGTGGGTGTGATCTACAGTTAACATAATGCCATTCAGGAACGAGTGAGTCTGGTTAACCTTGCCTTAAATGTCATGAGTAAATAGTCAAGCCCAGGGCTGCTACACTTCTGATGGGCTTAACTAGGTCCGACGTTTAAGATGAAGGTGACCAACCTCACTTTCCTGAGCGGCATTTTGCAAGCACCAGACGCCAACCGCCCTTAGCATGTAAGCCTTAAAGGTTCCATCCGAGAGTAGTGGCTAAATGACCCAAGCAGCTGGGTAGGTCAGAATTTCGTCATATAGAAAAGTGACTAAACCACTATGCATTATTTCCCTATGTGGTTACACCCGGACGAAGTAAATGGTTTCCTGGATTACTAGAAATCATTTGGCTTGGCACTCAGTCTAGAGTCACCTTAAGGTTGCTCTTCATCGTGTGAGCGGATGGTACTGTTAATATCAGAAAAGTATATTGAAAAGCTGAGTAATAAGTAAGATTTATTGCAAAAACTTACATCATAATCCTAACCTATTATACTGCTATAGTTCTTTCACCTTGACCTGGCCCTGACTTTTGTCGTGCTGCCGCTACTGTCGCGTGGTTCAGAAAAGAGAATGCAACGACTCAATATCCTTGCCATAGTAGTTCTTCGTGACTAGCATCATACTATAGCGTTAAAATATCACTATAACTCAGCATTTAAGATGGAGAGATGGCACTGTTAGGCCAAGTTAAAGTAAAACAAGTATGTACACTAAATGGGATGAGAAGGATGTTGTCTTAGGAATAATAATAGGCAGCTTATTACATACTAAGACGTCGACGTTCAAACTTTTATAATTATTTTCACTCCAATGTTATTTATATCTTACTAACATTGCCATAGTTTTATAAGAAAGATACAAAAGAGTACAGATATTATATGCAGAATAAATCACTAAGGAAGAGTTACTACGAGGCAGTCAATCCTGCTTTATTATAGAGGGTTACTTTGTCCTGTGCTATTTATGTTATACTAATAATAATGTGTGTATAAACAATATCTAAGATTATATGAGTGTAATGTGTAGGATAAGTTGCTTAGGAAGAGGTGCTAAACTGCCAACAAACCTACAGTTATGTTTATATACATATTTGCGTTCTGTCCTCACTGCTGCTGATCTGTTACATCTGATATATGTGAGAGAGTGGTGAATAGTTCCCTGGATAGCTGCATAAATCACAAATAAAAAGGTGTTTCGATACGCTGTGTCATCTTTTTTACATACCACCATCATCATCATCATCGTGAGTCATTCCACCGCAGGATAAAAGACCCATTCCATCTTTTTCCACTCTGACTTACTGCTTGTTTACCTTTTCCATCTAGTATCACCAGATCTCCAAATCCCACCTCATCACCTCGTCCACTGCCTCTTCCTCTCACTCCACCTCTGAGCTGCCACTCAGATACCCTGTTTGTCGGTTTGTTATCAGTTGTGTGAAGGGTGTGACCTGCCCACATCCAAATATGCTTTTATTTTGACGATTATATCCCCTACTTCCATTTGTTGCCTTATCCAGGACGCTTTTCTTTTATCTCTCCATGTCACCACTAACATAATCCTATCCATCGCTCTCCATACTCAGATTTTTTTTCTACTCGTCCATTATAGACGGCAGGTTTCTGGTATACATGTTTGATGGCCGTGGGTAGTTCGCTCGAGAGTTCCCCATTGCGTTGCCAGGCTGGAGAGAGTGACGCTTTGATGGGTCGTGCCGGCTGTAGGGATTGCCTAGCATCGGTTCTGATGGTCTGCGGTAGGGATTTGGTCCGCTTGGTGTCATAGCGCCATATCGGTTTGAGTTACGTCTTGGGTCTTGGGAATAATGTCCTAGCGCGTTCCCAGGTCTTCCTGCGTCGTACGAAGATCCTCTTGGTAGATTACTGGGTCTGCTTACATCGTACGAATAACGCCTTGGCTGGCTCTCAGGTCTGATATTGTGTGAATAGCGCCGGTCCTCAATTCTGCGTGGATCCTGAGAATAGCGCCTGTCCCCAGCCCTACGTGCAGCCTCACTGGTCAGCCTTTGTTCATAATGTTCAGGGAACTCTTGTGGACTCTTCATTGGAATCACAGGATGAACAGAGTGACGCCTACGTTCAATGTCGTGCGTCCTGCGAAGATTATCCTCCCTACTCATACCGACCCCAGCCTGAAACGATCTGTTTCTAGGAATATCACCCATCTTGATCATCTCCGGCTCTCCCTGTGTGGATTTCCTCGCTCCCAGCTTCGGTATGTCATTTACCGAATTCAGTCTGGGCAGAACTCCATAATCTCTGAAATTGTTCTCCATTTGAAGTGATTTCTTTCGATCCTCGTCGATTTTCTCGGTCGTGTTGGTCGGCTGTGGCTGATCACTTTCCCCTGATCCATATTGCTGGTCTGAGTACGTTTTCTGTTGCTTCTTGTACCTGTAGTAAAGAATCATTATTATTATTATTATTATTATTATTATTATTATTATTATTATTATTATTTATTATTATTATTATTATTATTATTATTATCATCATCATCATCACCATCATCATCACGACTTTTTTCCCACCTAAGGATGGGATGAGGTAGGATCGAAAAGTAAAGGAAAGAGAAATGGGCCACACACTCATTCACACATCATTCAATCCCCAGGAATCCTGGCACCACCTCACTAGTCTAACCATCCACATACGTCTTTTGCGACAGGAAATCTGTGAGGGGCGTGTGGAGCTACGGGAAGTAACAGACAAATGAGGAAGTTAAGGAGAGTTGTGGTGTTGACGTGGCTGTGGAGCATGTGGCGTTAAGTGGAGAGAGAGACAAACAAATGTGGAAGTGACGGTGCGTTGCGGTGTTGATGTGGATGTGGAGCATATGGAGTTACGTGAAGACAGACAAACAAATGGGGAAGTTAAGGAGCGTTTTGATGTTGATGTGGATGTGCTGGAGAGTGTTAGGAGAAGTACGCCAGGATGGTCTGGCTATGTGGAGAGAACGGAGAATGAGAGACTGACTGGGAGTGCATGTGAGTGAGGTGGTGGGGGACGGGAGGGAGAGACTAGGGATGAGATGCAGGAAGTGATGAAGAGCTGAATGAGTGAGAGTGGTATAAGACTGAGGAAGAGCAGCCTAGTGTCGCAGGGCAGGATGACATTGAGGTGATTTGTCTGTGGCTACTCCCTCCATGATTAAGGCTTCTGACTAACAGATAGACAGATAGAAAAACAGATAGTGATAGATGGTAATTAGTTAGGTTGCTATGTACGTATGTAGGCAGACAGACACACAAGCTGACTGTGTGTGTGTGTGTGTGTGTGTGTGAAAGAGAGAGAGAGAGAGAGAGAGAGAGAGAGAGACTGAAAAGTTAACAGATACACAAACTCACATCTCATCACTGTAACTATCATATTCCTTATTTGTTTTTCGGTCCACGTCATCTCCACTTCTCTTATTCCTCCTTCCCGTCCTCCTTCTGTAGTAGAAGTACCCTCCTCCAGCCAGCAGAACCACCAGGAACAACGTTCCTCCCACCGACAGACCGATAATAAGACCTGTATTGGGCTCAGTATCGGAAGAGGTGGTTGCTCTTGTCTGTGTAAGAGTCCCGTTGCCTGCACCGTTGATCGCCTGAAATTATAGGGTTGGTGTTTGGGAAATGGTTGAGGATTGTTGCTATTATTCCAGTGTTTATTATTATTATTCTTTCTATCTAATGCCAGACGCCATAACCCCGTAAGGGGTGGACGTTTGTTTTTGTGTTAGTTGTATTACGGGGAGGGGCATTAACCCTCCACCAACCCACTTGCTGGCACATAGGGAACACGTACGGGTTGGCCATATGGTTACCACCCAGCACTGTAAATGGTTTCCTGGCTTGCAGGAAACCATTTGGCTTCTCACTTAAAGTAAAGTCTTCTGAAAAGGAAAGAAGAGTAATAAAAATTGACAGGAAAGATGGGAGAAATAGGAAGAGAGGAGGGAAGGCAAAGAAAAAGAATGATGAAGGTGAAGGAAGTAGGTGGCACGACATGATGAGTGGATGATGGTCGCCACCACCTACCAATATTATTATTATTATTATTATTATTATTATTATTTATTGATGTTGTTGACGTTTGTCAGTAGTAGTAGTAGTAGCAACGGTAACAGCAGTAGCATTGGTGGTAGTAGTAGCAGCAGTAGTAGTAGCAGCAGCAGCAGTAGTAGAAGTAGTAGTTGCAACCCCAGACTCATCATGCTGTGAACCCGATGGACTGCAGGCTGAAGTTGTCCTTATCTTGCGGCCCACTTTCGAGGCTTAGGGAGGAGGACGTTCGTATAACCAGGCAGCTCCACCACCCGATTATATCGGTGCCATCATGTGTTGGCGTCCCTCTTCAACATTACAGCTTTGGTAAAACTCACACAAAAGTACTTTACTAAATAAAAAAAAAAAAAAAGTCTGGTAACAGGAACAGTAAAGTAACTGAGGATCTCACAAGCTAAATAATGACATCACAACCTAAATACAGCAATGATGTCATAACCTAAATAATGACGTCACATATTAAATGGTGTAGGTGAATCGTTTAATAGTTTCAAAGAGTCACCAACGGGACGGGAGAGAAGGCAGGCATGTAACAAACAGTTCAGTTGAAGTTCGTGAAAGGAGATGTTACCAACAGCCACTTTTAAATGTCCTCCACGAATCGGAATCGAACCCTGGCGAGACGAGAATGCTATCCACCGAAATTCCACAGACGAACATACTAAAGACAACAATGACGAGCGAAAACACTAAGAGAAAGAACACAAGAGAGCGAGAATTACCAGGAGACTGATTGTGTAGGTCTGTCCAGGGCTGAGGTCGGCACAGGTGTAATTGGTGGCCTCCTTTCCCAGCTTCACGGAGACACCTTCTTGGCAGGAGATAAGCCAGCCTGTCACTATTCCGTTTGAACACTCCATAGGGGCCCACTTCACTGACAGGGAAGTCTTGGTGTGTTCTGTCACATTTAGGAATGGAGGGGCGCTGGGCACTGTGGGGTGTAGTAGTAGTAGTAGTAGTAGTAATAGTAGTAGTAGTGGCAGTGTAGTAGCAGTGTAGTAGTAGTAGTAATAGTAGTAGTAGCAGTGGTAGTAGAAGTAGTAGCAGTAGTCGTAGTAGTGGTTGTATAGTAGTAGTAGTAGAGCATCCTTACCCCTTTTCCGATCTAAGGATGGGGTGGAGGAGGCTCCAGAGAGGAAGAGAAAATATGTACAGAAGCAGAAAACCAAATCTTTACAATATATACGTCAATCAGTACCCAAGTGGTGGAAAGTGACCAAAAACATACCATCCTCCTGTGTGACGTTACTGCAGCACACGGGCCTGTCCAGCGAACCGTTTATACTGAGGCAAACTTCGAAGTCGGAATAAGCTTTAAGGCCACTCAGCGTGTAGTCAGTCGCGTCCCCTTCTGTTGTTCGTTGGCCACTGCCTGGGGGGATGGAGGGAAGAGGTGAATATTCTCTCTCTCTCATTTATATCCATCCATCCGTCTATCCACCTGTCTGTCAATCAATATATATTACTTTATCCATTTCCATCTATCTACCTATCTGTTTATCTAAACGTCTATATCAATCTCTACTTCTAAATCCATCTCCTGTCTACTTACTCATCTGTCTATCCATCTATTTATTTGCTACCAGACAACCTTATTCAGTAAAAAGATAGGTCACAGGAGCCTGAGACATGCCATACTGACCTCCCTCCCCTGGGCAGCGAGGAGTGTAGGAATAATTCAGGAGATAGCCAGACACTGCACACTCACTGGTCTCTACTGCCAAATCCCACTGTAGTTGTGTTGAATGTATGTCGTCACCGCTACAGCTTAAGCCACTCTTGACTGTTGGTGGAGAGAGAGAGAGAGAGGGAGAGAGAGAGAGAGAGAGAGAGAGAGAGAGGGGGGGGGACGGGGAGAGCAAAAGTGGGGAGATGGGGGAGTCATAGGGGTATTTACAAGTAGAAGGATGAATGGATAAGGTGAGAGGTTGGTAGGTTGATGGATAGATGGAGATGGATAGATAGATAGGTGGGCAGAGATAGAAATGGATGTACATTGAGAGAGAGAGAGAAAGAGAGAGAGAGAGAGAGAGAGAGAGAGAGAGAGAGAGAGAGAGAGAGAGAGAGAGAGAGAGAGAAAATTACATGACAGTTTCTTGATTCTGATTACCATTGCACAAACTTAAATGCACTGAATTACGATACTTAATATGCCTTGATTATTTCCTATATTACTATAGAACGAAAGAAATCATTTTTTTTTTTAAATATACGTGGCTTTCTTTGCTCTTGTTTCGTAATTAATCCAAAAGCATTATTAGGAAGGGTTCAGTTTTGTTTATTCCGATAATGACCTTCTGTTATACTCTACATAATTTTTTTTTTTTTGAGTGAAAGGAAGAGGGAACCAAAGGCCAGAAGCTCGCAAGATTGTTCATTCCAAGAAAAAATATAAACAAGATAACAGAGAGCCAAATTCAAGATCGTTCATTTCGAGACCCCTGGACACACTGCGTTTAAAAGACTGGAGGTCATAGGTAGCAAGAAATACAGACAGACACCTAAGGGCTCTGTGATATTAGTTAACTTCAATGGAGACTGGTTTATTTCTGTCATATACTCACTAGAATTGGTAACAGGGGCGATGAATTGGGTCTCATCCCCTGAGCCTCCTTCCTCAGTAACTCCCGTCACCGCAACATCGTAATAATGACATCGATCAAGGTCAGTAATGGTGTAGGAGAAAGTCGAACTGCTAAAGTTCTTGAATTCTTCGCTACCCGGCACGTTCCGATCTTGCCAAGTGACTTCATAGGAGATAAGGTTGCCATTCTTCTCCTCAGGCTCATCCCAGGAGACGATTATGGATGAGTTCTCAGTGTAGAGTTCCTTGAGTGGAGGCTCCGATGGTGCTGAAGAGAAGCAAGAATGATGTAATTATGACGTATGTGTGTTGCTTGGCTGGATTAATAATGTCCGAAGCAGTACACGGTATAGGTCTGACATCCAAGTCTTTCTTGCCAGTTCTCTTATTGACTATTTGACAACTATTGCGAAACTCATCTGTAAAAAATATACAGACTAATCTATTTATCTCTCTGTCCATCTATCTATGAAACTTAAATGTGAATTAGTTCCCCAGTGTCATGATATTTACTTTCCAACGTTGGGTCTGGTTAGTACTTGGATAGGTGACCGCCTGGGAACACCAGATGCTGTTGGCATCCCTACGTGTCAAGTGGGGTTGGTGGAGGATTAGTGCCCCTCCCTGTAAAACAATTTACTCTAAGCCCTTGACCACCCCGTTTGGGATACATGGCGTCTGGCAATGGATGAATGAATGAATGATGACGATGATGATGATGATGATGATGATGATGATGATGGTGATGGTGAGATAAATGTTCAGGCCTTCCATCTATACATCTCGTAGACAGACAGACAAGCACAGACAGGCTCATTTCCTTCTAGTGCTTGAATGACCCTCTGCATCTTAACCAGCAGGGACTTGAATGGTATAGGTAGGTAGGTAGGTAGGGAGAGAGAGAGAGAGAGAGAAAGAGAGAGAGAGAAGAGAGACTCACCTCCTTGCAGTGTCTGAAAGCTGCAACTACGGCCTTCTATGTCCTCGCTAACAGTGACTTGTATTATATAGCTTGTATAAGGAACGAGACCATCCACTTCCTGGCTATAGTTTCCCGCGTCGCCAGGTACTGATATACTGCCACTGTCTGTGGGGAGGATGGGGATGTGAGGTTAGAGATAGTAAGATAAGGAAACGGGAAATACGTATGAGTTTGATCTCTCTCTCTCTCTCTCTCTCTCTCTCTCTCACACACACACACACACACACACACACACACACACACACACACACACACACACACACACACACACACACACACACACATCTCAGGGCTACAGCTGCAGTAAAAAAACACACACACACACACACACACACACACACACACACACACACACACACACACACACAATACTACCTCGAAACTGGTCCATTTCGTTCGACCAGAGAAAATTATTTTCCTAAGTGAGAAACTAGAATACAGCGCAGTGCAGGAGAGATTGTTAGTGATGTCATAGAGTAAGTCGCTAGGGAAATTATGTTACGGGATCAGAGCACTCATGGACTCACCTATTCCGTCAGACCAGAGGATGTCCCCGGTCCACTTGATGAGGTATTGGGACACTGGGCAGTTCTTGGCAGCAGGAACCCATGTTATTTCGACAGATGTCTGGCTCGGTTCGTCGCACGTCACCTCATTTGGTGGGACTGGAGACAAGAGGTGAGGTTAAGTGGATGAGTGGATTATCTGTCTGTTTGTCTGTCTACTTATCTATCATTTTGTCTCTCTCTCTCTCTCTGTCTCTCTACCTAGCTATATATCTTTATATCTATCTCCCTGTTGGCAGACTCCTCCATCCCGTAAAGGGTTGTCACAAACAAATCGCCTCCACGTAGCTCTGTCCTCTGCCATTTGGCTGCCCTCCTTCCCAAGGCATATAGAAGGTTAATGGATGCGATTATTTAATGGACATGGTTAATATAATTATCTGACATTTAGTTAATACAGCAGCACACGAGGTTCTGGCGTAATATGCAAAGTAAATCGTCGAGGAGGAGGTAATAAGTAGCCTCATATGGTAGACAATACTGGCGTTTAAACCCTTCAGTCTGGTACTGTGTGTGTGTGTGTGTGTGTGTGTGTGTGTGTGTGTGTGTGTGTGTGTGTGTGTGTGTGTGTGTGAGTGTGTGAGTGTGTGTGTGTGTGTGTGTGTGTGTGTGTGTGTGTGTGTGTGTGTGTGTGTGAGTGTGTGTGTGTGTGTGTGTGTGTGTGTGTGTGTGTGTGTGTGTTTTCTTTATATTTTTACTTTTCAAACGCAACTTTTCAGCTTTTGGAAGACTTTTCAAGCTGATATAGTCGAGGTGGCACTGATCTTGCCGTGCATATCCACTGCCAGGGTATACAAACATCCTTCAGTTCCTCCCTGTCCCCTGAAATGACAATGGTGGACTGGAGAAAGGCAGTGTTTAGGTGAATCAGGGTGGGAAGGGAGTTTTTGGACATCTGTATTAACTGGCAAAGGATCCGCCTTGTTATATCGGTGCCACCACGTGAAGGCGTAGAGTAGGGATCAACAGTTATGTCCCCTCTCCTACTTTTCTTTCCATGAGCTTTGGAAATCGGTGTGGTGAATCCGCAGTTTGGATTACTTCATATAGCTCCAAATCAGTGTCAGGAGCATCGTTTGTATATACAGTAGCTCCACCACACTGATATTCAAAAGTCCGTGGAGAGAGAAACACGAGAGGGGAGAGGACTTGTGCTACCGGCAGTACCTCTCCAGCAGCCCTTACCATCACCGACAAGCACAAATGACGTAGGTGGACCGTCGTCACCAGTGCCGCCACCATTTGTGGCTTTCACGGAGACACTGTAGTTCGTGCAGGGGATTAAGCCAGTCAGCTGGGTCTCTAGGATTTCTCCGTCAACAATGGTGTCATCTGAATTGCCATCATAGGCCAGGGTGACGGTATAATATTGGATTTTACCGTTAGGTGTGTCAGGGGGAAGCCATTTCACTGTTACGCCTCCTACTTCTTGTATCACTTCAGTAACGTTGACCACACCAGGCTCTGTAAGGAATTATAACTGCATCATTTTTCTCTCTCTTTCTCTCTCTCCACACACACACACACACACACACACACACACACACACACAGTACACCGCAGCCTGTAAAGTATAGTCATAACATAATGTGTTACAAAAAATGCCATCTAAAGTACTACTATTTCACTGCATTACCTTATACATCTCTCATCAAGTGTAAACTGTCTTGGCGTTCTAGTACTTTGATGAGTTCATTATTCATTGTTCACATTCTCTAAGCTTCCTAGGAACATTGCAAGGTTCTATGGTACTCTAGTTCATTCACTTCCAGGCTGAGAACTTTTTCCTCTTGCTTTCTATTTTCTGAAGCTCTGTGGCAGATTAAGACGTGGCATGATACTCCTTCCATTACACAGCACTTGTTCATGTCTATCACCATTTGCTAGGATTAATCTCGGTACAGTTCAGCATTCAAGATGGAGAGTTGATAATTTTCCTCTTAGTGCAAGTGAACAGAGTGTAGGATATGAACACGTCCCTGTTGAAGTGACGGTAACATAGTCTTTACTCAGTAACTCCTCCCTTCACAATACACCGCCCGCCTTCCTAATGTGGATAACATCAATGACATTAAGTGAACTGGGCTGTGTGTTAGTGCTTCCTACGTATTACTTACTTGTTTCATTTGTGGTCTGAGAGCAGACTAGAGATGGGCCATATCCGGCATCTGTGCCACCAGCGATGAAAAATGTGTAGCTGGTGTATGGAGTAAGATTACTGAACCTGTAACTGGTAGAAACTGAAAATTTTTCATCCAAGGAGCCCACTTCATCTGACCACAGCACCTCGTAGGTCGTGTTGATGGAGTAGTTCTTTGCAAGACATGTGCCGGGGTGGTTCCAAGACACGGTCATCGAGGTGGGGTAAATGTTGGAAAAGCTACAGTCAGTCGGAGCATCTGGCACTGTCAGAAAAATAATTTCATCATCATCATCATCATCATCATCATTACAGTATCTTCCCCCCCCCCCAAAAAAAAAAAAAAAGAAGAGAGAGAAAGACTAAAAGCAGGTTTATGATTACTGACATCCTCATTCCAACCCTAATTCCCATCTAAGGCTGCAGACACACTAGTAGCGGGTGGGTGTGGGCAGGTGAGAGTCGGGGTATCATGGTACTGCAACCCATACAACTGGATGTACCAGCAGCGGCCTGCTGCGGTCCAGAATGCGGACTTGGGCTGCTTTACACAAGAGATGGCACTTAACTTTTCTGCTACAATTCGTGCAAACAGTGGCAGAAGGATATTAGGCTGCTCATAGTTAATGTTTCGCTCAAACCTACTATTTGATGCAGTGCCAAACATTGTGACAGAATAAAACCACAGCGTCACTTGCGTAAAGCTGCCCTCTTCCCCGCCTGCTCACCGCAGCCCATTCCCTATATACCTGCGGTAATGTGGAATCCAGATATAAAGAAAGAGAAGGAGAACTACCATCATCACAGGTCCTCTTTCCACCTAAGAGATAAGGAGAAGCTTTCAAAGCTGATTTGTCTGCATCTCAGTGAAAATGGTCCACGTCATGGTAAGCTTCACCGGGGAGATACTGGGTTAACTACTGTTGGCACGGAACCTTCCTGATAATTCTTATGTTAATTGTTAATGATCCGTATTCTCGCAGTCAAGTGGTAGGTGGTGGCGACCATCATCCACTCACTTGATGTAGTGCTGCCAGCTGCTTTATGTGGCTCTGCACTGAAACAAACCTAATAGTTTCCTGTAACCCATGGAACCATTTATAGCCATGGGTGGTAACCATATAACCAAATAAGAGGATAATATGGAGCCCACTGTGGTGTCTGTTAACTGGGTGGCGAGATGCAAGTGCAGCATACATCCAAGAATCAAACCTCCACCCACTTCCTCGCGGCTCGCCATAGCTAGGTGCTGTCCCACCGCAAGGGAACATAGGTTCACTGCACGGGCCAGCCCTGTAGGGGTGATTGTTTACCTTCTGTTGATGGGTTTGGTCGACCAGACAGATCGGGTTTGATGCACTACTAGTACTACTACTAGTCTCGCAAACAGAGGGGTGAAGATATTTTCCTTGACTAGCATCGTAATGAAAAAAAATGTGGCAAGTAAAGCTTCACTATAGTTCGATTAGGAAATCTTTGGAAGCCGAAGAAAAAAGTACAGACATGCAGATCTTTCACACAATAATAGCTCAGTAAAGGATTTGATGCGGTAGCCAGACTTACCACCGTCAGTTGTTCCACTCGTATCTACCCCCTTTATCAATGAGCCGTAAACAGCTGCAACCTTCATTTTGTAAGACTCGCAGCGTTCTAGGCCTTCTATAAGAGCGAAATCATCTGAATAAACAATTTCGTCAATGCCAGAACCGTCAGTGGACTTCACTGTATAATGATCAGGGACTGTCGGAGGAGGAGTCCATGAGACATTGAGTTCGGTGCCAGACACAGCTTCAGTTGTCACGAAGTAGGGCGGCATGTACTCTGAAAATGAACATTCATATAGGAACCAGTGCCGGATCCAGCACTTTGAGAAAAGGTGGGTGGGTGGGTAAGAGGGCAGAACTGCCACTTGATGAACTTTTATTTTACTTGTTTTAATCACAGTAGCATAATAATATAGACCAATGCTAATGCAAAAAGATATTTAGTGCATTGATGTTGCTAAATAACATTGTTCTTCTATTATAGGTAATCATTGGTCTGCCGAAGATAGGGCAGCTAAACCCATGTATGGGAACTGTTTGTTTATAAGAGATGGTCTGTAGACGCACCCTTCTTGAAATTCACCTGGAGGTATCTCATGTCTTGCGAGAACGGCTCTGTCTGCTGGTGTGAGGAGGGAAAATATTTTGACTGCTCGGAATATACTTAATCAGCCGTACGATCAGTGAACACAACATTGCAAACA
Organism: Coenobita brevimanus; assembly: GCF_032717465.1. Lineage (NCBI taxonomy): Eukaryota > Metazoa > Arthropoda > Malacostraca > Decapoda > Coenobitidae > Coenobita > Coenobita brevimanus. Next base: position 147,688 of record NC_136955.1, on the reverse strand, counting down.
CTATAAATTATAATGGGTTAAGGGCATGTGGAGAGGATGGGGGTTGACCATTGGGTCAAGCAGTGAGAAGTGTTGACGTTGTGGGTGGGGTTGCGAGAGGCAGACCGAAAAAGACCTGGGACAAGGTCATTGAGTGTGGCATCAGAGATAAGGGACTGAGTAGGGATGCTGCCAGAGATCGAGCAGCATGGAGAGCAGTCATTAGGTGGCCAAAGCCGACGCATACAAGCAAGTTGGAGCCTTTATCAACGAAACGAAACCAATGCATACTGAGCCGTTCTCGCAAAAAACGAGAAATTACAAGCTGAGTGACAAGTGGGGCACAATTTATACACTACCTTGTATGAAAACAACGATTGCTTTTGTTTTTCACGTCATATATAAGGCAAAATAATCTTAAAATTATGTTACCACATTCTACCTTTTCTTTTCCTGGTTCTCTGGACCCAACCTCATCTTACCTTGAGGGGGGGGGGGAAAGGAGGTCTGGATGATAAGGATGATGAGGATGAGGATAATGATGACGAAGAGGGGGCATGGAGAAGGAGGAAGGTGAGAATGATGATGATGATGATGCTGATGATGATGATGATGCCAGAGCACACATCATATGTTACGTATACACACTCCTGACGGGGCCAGAAATGAACTGAATGACGGATCGATAATGTAGATTCTTCCACAACTCACCATCTTCCTCGGTGGACTCAGAGCATACAAGAGGATCCGTTTCGCCCTCATCTGCTACTGCGACGATGCTGAAGGTGTAGTTGGAGTAAGGGGTGAGATCGTTAGCTAGAAAGGACTCAGTTACGGTTGTCTCACTGCCAGTATCACCCTCGTCGTATGCCCACAGCGCTTCCCCGGTCCAGCTGAGTGAGATGGGGAAAAATGTTCGCTTTATTTGCATTTTTTTTTTTTTTTTTTACAGAAGATGGATACCCTCGTTTATAAAGCCTCCTACATGTTTACATGTGTCGGCCTTGGTCATCTAATGGCGGGTCTCCAAGCTGCTCGATCTCTAGCAGCCTCTCTATCCAGTCCTTTATCCCTGAGGTCACTCTCTATGACCTCGACCCTAGTTTTCTTTTTTTATTTGTCTCTCTCGTATGTCAACCCTCAACGTTCACATGCCCAAACCATTTCAGTCTACCCCTTTACATCACAACATTAATACATTCAAGTCCCATCCTTCTTCTCAGCTCTTCATTCACAGGGGAAGGATGAACTGATTTAATACAGAAAATATATATTCATTTTTTTTTTTGTAAGGAAGAAGGAACCAAAGGCTGAAAGCACTCAAAATTGTTCCCTCCAAGAAAAGTATAAGTAAGGAAAATAAATAAATATATAAATAAACAACTAAATAAATAAATAAAAGCCGAATTCGAGATCCGTTTGTTGTTGTTGTTGCAGTAGTCATTGTTATTAATTATAATTTTGTTATTGATGTTACGGCTGGTGTTATTATTAATGTTGTTGTTGTTGTTGCTGCCACTGTTATTGTCGTTGTTGTAATAGTTGTTGTTATTATTATTGGTGTTATTGTTGCTGTTATTGTCGTTGTAGTTGTTATTGCTGTTGTTGTTATTGCCTTTGTTTTTGTTGCTGCTGCTGCTGCTGTTGTTACTGTCGTTGTTGTAATTGTTATCATTTTTATTAACGATATTATTGCTGTTATGATGTGGCAGGGGTAAACCAGTTCTGCTGTCGGGCCCTGCTGCGGATGTCACTGATTGCATTGCGCAGTTGACCCTTGTGCGGTGTGGTGCGGTGAGGATCTGTCCGTTCTCCCCTTTGGGGCTAAGATGCGAATGAATGTGTTTGAATGGATGAGTAAATGGGGAGTGTGTCGTCCTGTCTCGGCTACCTCCCTTTCCTTGGGGGAAGCAGCCTAGGTATATAGATAGATAGATTGCTGTTATTGTCGTTGTCGTTGTTGCTGCTGCTTTGCTATTATGCTTATTGCTGCTGGTGTTTTCATCACCATCGTCCAATCTCATTTTGCTCCATATAAACAGAAGCGTAGGGCCCCGGGGCTAGGCTACTCGGTCCCAACATTTAAGGTAACGTTGACCAGCCTGACCCATCCCTGTGTGGCATTACGTGAACGAGACACCTTAACCACCCCTCGGATAGAACCCTTTGCAGGCTCGACTTGGCTCGAGCACCTCAGCCCACTAAACCACCTGGTGTCAATTGGTTATATGATTACCACTCAGCGTAATAAATGATTTCCTTGGACAGCAAATAATAATAATAATAATAATAATAATAGAATAAATAATAATAATAATAATAATAATAATAATAGTAATAGTAATAGTAATAGTAATGATAATAACAATAATAATAATAATAATAATAATAATAATAATAATAATAATAATAATAATAATAATAACAACAGCAACAGAACTAATATTTACCTAAGCGAATATTCAGTGACTGGACAGAGTGTATCTGGTGGCTGCCATTCAATCTGCATGCTTGTAGATGTGATGTCGTCGATTGTGCACTCCTGTGGTGGTGGTGGCACTGTTGAGAAGAGAAAAAGTCACATGAACTGTACACACACACACACACACACACACACACACACACACACACACATATACACACACACACACACACACACACACACACACACATATACACACACACACACACACATATACACACACACACACACACACACACACACACACACAACTCCTTTACCTTACTAATGCTCACAAGGAAACCCTAACATTGGCATCCTTCAGCCTGATCTTGGCATTTTCGGCTCTGATCTTATATCCTTCACTCTTAACCATGGTATCTTCCTGGCATATATTTAATATCTTTCTCCCTGACATCAAAATTCCTGTTACGTTTTTTTAAATAGATGATGAACAGGGGAAGAAACCATATATTTAAAAAAGAATCCATACGCCAGACTTCAAGTGTCCTTCATTCAGAAAAATAAAAATAAAATGTAACAGGTGGACTTGAAATGGTATGGGTTGAATTTTGGGAGAAACTAATTCAGGGAAACGAGTTACAGGTTGAACCTAGTCGGGGAATAAAGGAATTATGATGAGTAGAAGTTCTGCAGTATGGCAGTGTGACGGTAGAGTAGTCTAACCCAACCATGAAATCTACATCTTTCATTCCTAACTTTGGCATCCTTCGGCCCTTAAAAAATGGTTAATTTAAACTTAGAATTACTGTCGGCCATGACTCACACCCTTCCACACTTGTCCACACTCCCTCACTCAAGCTCCACTATCTGTAACTATTTTTCAAATCAGAGTTATAGTTATCGGCGATGGAGTTAGTTCGAGGGAGAATGGCCAACTCACATTCTGCAAGAGTCGTTCCGCTGACAGTATCTGCTGGGTAACACTCTGGTACACTGTTGAAGCAAGAGCTGACTTCCACATCGCATGTCTGGCAAGGCTGTAGGTTATCTATTTTGTAAACTTTTTTAGAAGTTTGGTTGGTTTGTTGAGGGTCAGGAGGGCACGTATAAGAAATTCTGTAATAATCTGGTGGGTCGTCTTCCGGAGGTTTCCACGTCACCTCCAACACTGAGGTGGAGATGGCATCAACAGCCACTTCCGAGGGTGGACCTGTGGGAAGGGGTTAGGTCAGCTTACATTGGGTTAGATTAGTTTGTAGTTTGCTGATCCTGTTCAGCATCGGGTCACGTAAACACAACACTGTAGTGGTGTGGTTGTCTGTCTTCCAACGGTGGGCTTGTAGGGAGGTTATAGGAACACATTTGGGGGGAGGTGCTTTGGGGCATATGTCCCTCCCACTTTGGCGGAACAATAATTGTAAAAAATGAAAAGAAAAATAACAAGGTTATTTACTAAAAGACATAAAATAAATATCTCATTGATTTGCCAATGTTATTTTGCTAATGTGATTCAAGTAAGTAAAATAAACGTGTATTTTGATTTTTTTTGTATTATTTAAATATACTGAGTGGAAGTTCTGCTAGAAGTATCACCCCTCCCCTTTTCCGAATTGCTGGATCAGGCCTTGGGTGATGTTATATTATGTGAGATTAGCACTAAAAGGGTTAGGTGAAGAAATATGAGAGAGAGAGAGAGAGAGAGAGAGAGAGAGAGAGAGAGAGAGAGAGAGAGAGAGAGAGAGAGAGAGAGAGAGAGATTTATATATCCCTGTGTCCGCCTATATCTACCTATCTATCTTTATATCTATCTATTGACAGACGCCTCAATCCCGTAAGGGATGGTCACAAACAAATCGCCTCCACATCGCTCTGTCCTCTTCCATTTGGCTGCCCTCCTTCCCAAGGCATATAGAAGGTTAATGGATGCGATTAATTAATGGACAAGATTAATATAATTATCTGATATTTAGTTAATACAGCAGCACACGATGTTCTGGCGTAATATGCAAAATAAATCGTCGAGGAGGAGGTAATAAGTAGCCTCATATGGTAGACAATACGGACGTTTAAACCCTTCAGTCCGGTACTGTGTGTGTGTGTGTGTGTGTGTGTGTGTGTGTGTGTGTGTGTGTGTGTGTGTGTGTGTGTGTGTGTGTGTGTGTGTGTGTGTGTGTGTGTGTGTGTGTGTGTGTGTGTGTGTGTGTGTGTGTGTGTGTGTGTGTGTGTGTGTGTGTGTGTGTGTGTGTGTGTGTGTGTGTGTGTGTGTGTGTGTGTGTGTGTGTGTGTGTGTGTGTGTGTGTGTGTGTGTGTGTGTGTGTGTGTGTGTGTGTGTGTGTGTGTGTGTGTGTGTGTGTGTGTGTGTGTGTGTGTGTGTGTGTGTGTGTGTGTGTGTGTGTGTGTGTGTGTGTGTGTGTGTGTGTGTGTGTGTGTGTGTGTGTGTGTGTGTGTGTGTGTGTGTGTGTGTGTGTGTGTGTGTGTGTGTGTGTGTGTGTGTGTGTGTGTGTGTGTGTGTGTGTGTGTGTGTGTGTGTGTGTGTGTGTGTGTGTGTGTGTGTGTGTGTGTGTGTGTGTGTGTGTGTGTGTGTGTGTGTGTGTGTGTGTGTGTGTGTGTGTGTGTGTGTGTGTGTGTGTGTGTGTGTGTGTGTGTGTGTGTGTGTGTGTGTGTGTGTGTGTGTGTGTGTGTGTGTGTGTGTGTGTGTGTGTGTGTGTGTGTGTGTGTGTGTGTGTGTGTGTGTGTGTGTGTGTGTGTGTGTGTGTGTGTGTGTGTGTGTGTGTGTGTGTGTGTGTGTGTGTGTGTGTGTGTGTGTGTGTGTTCTTTATATTTTTACCATTTTCAAACACATCTATTCAGCCTTTGGAAGACTTTTCACGCCGGTATAGTCGAGTTGGCACTGACATAACCGAGCATATCCACTGCCAGGGTATACAAAATCCATCAGCTCCTCCCTGTCTCCTGATATGACAATGGTGGACTGGAGAAAGGCAGTGTTTACGTGAATCCGGGTGGGAAGGGAGTTTAGGCACGTCTGTATTCCCTGGCAAAGGATCCACCTTGTTATATCGGTGCCACCACATGAAGGGGTACAGTAGGGATCAACAGTTATGTCCCCTCTCCTACTTTTCTTTCCATGAGCTTTGGAAATTGGTGTGGTGAATCCGCAGTTTGGATTACTTCATATAGCTTCAAATCAGTGTCAGGAGCATCGTTTGTATATAGCTCCACCACACTGATATTCAAAAGTCCGTGGAGAGAGAAACACGAGAGGGGAGAGGACTTGTGCTACCGGCAGTACCTCTCCAGCAGCCCTTACCATCACTGACAAGCACAAATGGCATAGGTGGACCGTCGTCACCAGTGCCGCCACCATTTTTGGCTTTTACGGAGACACTGCAGTTCTTGCAGGGAAGTAGGTCAGTCAGCTGGGTCTCTAGTTCGTAAACTATCTATCTATCTATTACCAGACGCCTTAATCAGGTAAAGGGTGGCCACATACAAATCGCCTCCATGTCGTCCTATCCCCCGCCATTTCACTGCCCTGCTCCCAGCTCACCCCCCCCCCATCTCATATACCTCTCCATTCCATCCATCCAACTCATCTTTGGCCTCCCCCTCCCTCTCCCCCTCCACCTCACTCACATACACTCTCCTCATTAGTTTCTCACTCTCCATCCTCTCCACATGGCTAAACCACTTCAGTATGTTTCTCCTAACGCTTCCTATCACATCGATATCCACACGACAACGCTCCTCTATTTCCTCATTTGTCAGTCTGTCTCTCCATGTGACTCCACTTGATCCTCTCAAATAACTCATTTCCACTGCTCTCACTCTTGACTTCTGTCCTTCCAGCAAGGTCCAAGCTTCACTTCCATGCGTTACATTTGGTATTACAATACTGTCATGTAACTTTTTCCCTTCCATGCTCACTTCCCTGTTTCTTATCACTGCTTTCAAGGAACCAGCAACCTTTCTTCCTTGTTGTACCCTTTCAAGCACTTCGCTTCAAAACTTGCATCCTTACTCATAACACTACCCAAGAACTTAAACGCACTCACATTTTAGATTTCTTCCTCATCAAACCTCACTGTACATTGACTGACTTCACTTCTCTCGAAGACCACAACTTTACTCTTCCCTACATTCACCTTTAAATTCCGTTTCTTACACACTCTCCCAAACTCATCCACCAAACCTTGCAGCTCTCCTTTGTCTTCACTTAACAACACAGTATCATCTGCAAACAACAACACAGGGAGTTTCCAAACACTGCCCTATTATTAGGGTCACTCCAACATCCACTGCCCTACCTTGTATCTCTTTTATAACCCCATCCATATACAGGTTGAACAAGCATGGAGACGTAACACATCTCTGTTTCAATCCAATCTTCAAATAGAAAAATTCAAGCAGATCACCATCCACACGCACTGCAGCCTTATCACCCTCATACACACTCTTCATAGCATTCAACAACTTCCCATCTACTCCATATATTCTTAATACTTTCCACAGTCCTTGTCTATCCACCCCATCATATGCTTTCTCCAAATCCATGAAGGCCGCATACAACTTCTTTCCCTTCTCTAGAAACTTTTCCACTAAAGATCTAAGAATGAATATCTGATCTATACAACCTCTTCCTTCCTAAAACCTCCCTGTTCTTTTCCAACTAATTCCTCTGTTATTTTCCTAACTCTGTCGATAAGTATCCTACCATATACTTTTCCTATTACACTAAGAAGACAAATGCGACCATGATTACCACACACTTCTTTTACCCTTTTCCTTTGTACAGGGGAATAATTATACCTGACTTACAATCCTCTGGGACTCTACCTTCCTCCCAGGCCAATCTGCACATCTTCCACTTCCATTCTACTACTATCTCTCCCCCATGCTTCAGCATTTCACCACACACTCCATCAATTCCTGGGGCTTTCCCCATTTTAACGTTTTTCAATGCTTCCACCTCTTCCATCCTACTGATTTCTTCCTCTCTTCTCACATCCCTCCGTTTCCCAGCCATTCCCCATCCACTTATACGCACATTACTTTCATTCTCTATGTTCAACAGTTTCTTAAATTGCTCTCCATCTACTCACTTTTTCTCCGTTCTCCACTAGTAATCTACCATTTTTATCTATCACTTCCCAGCTAACTTCATTGGCACCCTGTGTAACTCTTTTTACCTCTCTCCAGAACATTTTCTTACATTCCCTCCACTTTACACTCAAATTCCTTCCAAATTCCTCATCCACTCTCTTCTTACTCTCTCTTTCTAATCTTTTCACCTCTCTCTTCCTCTCTACATATAACTCTCTCTTCAGTCTCTCAACTTCGTCCACGCCCGTTTCTCAGCCACTCACTATACGCTTTCTTATTTTGAGCCACAGCCTCTCTCACCTCTTCATTCCACCATGCTGTTCCCTGCACGCCCTTTCGTCTTCTCTGTACCCCACACACCACGTCACATTCTGCACAGATTTCTTCTGTGAATATCTTGCACTCTCTTTCCACGTCCCCCATCTGCTCCAATCCATATTTGCCCAATCGCTCCTCCACCTCCTTTTCCCTTCCCTTGTAAACTTTCCACCCTCCTTGTATGAACTACTTCCTCCTGTCCTTCCCTTCTTCTATTTCTCCATTTCGTTTGAACATTGATTCTCACCACCACCAAGTGGTGGTCAGAAAGTCCACTCCCCCAAAGTCTATAGATTCTTGCATCCGTTACACACCTTCTCATCCCGTCATCCACAAATACTCAATCATTGCCTTCCGTTCATTCAGATCACCATCCATCCTTCTCATCACTCGCCCCCTATACCTATGGATCATTTTGTGCCTGAAGAGGGTATTGGCTATCACCAATCCCCTCCCGGCACATATGTTCACTAGAGCACTGCCATTCTCATCCATCTCTGCAGGCACACCCCATTCACCAACTACTCCATCCACCTTCACATACCCTACTTTTCCATTCATATCTCCAATCAAAAACACTCTCTCATTTCTTTCAAACTTTTCCATGCACGCTTCCACATTTGTCCAGAACTCTTCTCTCACTCTGCTCGCATGATCTTGCGTTGGCTGGGTATGGGGGAAGCCATTTCACTGTTACGCCTCCTACTTGTTGTATCACTTCAGTAACGTTCACCACACCAGGCTCTAAGGAATTATTAGTGCATCATCTCTCTCTCCCTCTCTCTCTCACACACACACACACGTACACACAGACACAGCAGCCTGTATAGTCTTGATATAATGTGTATAGCAAAAATGCCATTTCAAGTACTACTATTTCACTGCATTACCTTATACATCTCTCATCAAGTGTAAACTGTCTTAGCGTTCTAGTACTTTGCTGAGAGTATCATTTATTGTTCACATTCTCTAAGCTTCCTCGGAACGTTGCAAGGTTCTATGGTACTCTAGTTCATTCACTTCTAGGCTGAGAACTTTTTCGTCTTGCTTTCTATTTTCCGAAGCTCTGTGGCAGATTTAGACGTGGTATGATACTCCTTCCATTACACAGCACTTGTTCATGTCTGCCGCCATAGGCTAGGATTAATCTCGTTACAGTTCAACATTCAAGATGGAGAGTTGTCCGCTTAGTAAAAGTGAACAGAGTGTAGGACATAGACACGTTCCTGCAAGAGCGACATCTCTACTCAGTAACTCCTCCCTTCACAATACACCGCCCGCCTTCCTATGTTGGATGACATCGATGACATTAAGTGAATTGGGCTGTGTGTTAGTGCTTCCTACGTATTACTTACTTGCTTCATTTGTGGTCTGAGAGCAGACTAGAGATGGGCCATATCCGGCATCTGTGCCACCAGCGATGAAAAATGTGTAGCTGGTGTATGGAATAAGCTCAGAGAACTTGTGGCTGATAGAAGCTACAAATTCTTCATCCAGGGAGCCCACTTCATCTGACCACAGCACCTCGTAGGTCGTGTTGATGGAGTAGCCAGTTATATCACACTGTGTGGTCGGGGCGACCCAATTCACGATCATCGAGGTGACATGAACGTTATCAAAGCTACAGTCAGTCGGAGCATCTGGCACTGTCAGAAAAATAATTTCATCATCATCATCATCATCGTCGTAATCACTATCCCAAGGGGAAAAAAAGGAGAGAGAGAAAGACTAAAAGCAGGTTTATGATCACTGTCATCCCCATTCCAACCCTAATTCCCATCTAAGGCTGCAGACACACTGGCAGCAGGTGGATGTGGGCAGGTGAGAGTGGGGTTATCATGGTACTGCAAGTCTGCAACCCATACAACTGGACGCACCGGCAGCGGCCTGCTGCGGTCCAGAATGTGGACTTAGGCAGCTTCATACAAGAGATGGCACTTAACTTTTCTGCTACAAATCGTGCAAACAGTGGCAGAAGGATATTAAGCAGCTCATAGTTAATGTTTTGCTCAAATCTTCTGCTTGGAATGCATCCCGTACCAAACATTGTGACAGAATAAAACCACAGCGTCACTTGGGTAAGGTTGCCCTCTACCCCGCCTGCTCACCGGAGCCCATTCCCTATATACCTGAGGTAATGTGGAATCCAGATATAAAGAAAGAGAAGGAGAACTACCATCATCACAGGTCCTCCTTCCACCTAAGAGATAAGGAGAAGCTTTCAAAGCTGATTTGTCTGCATCCCAATGAAAATGGTCCACATCATGGTAAGCTTCACATGGGAGATATTGACCTATGGTAACCACTGTTGGTACGGTGACCTTCCTAAAAATGCTCATGTTCATGGTCAATGATTCGTATTCTCGCAGTCAAGTGGTAGGTGGTGGCGACCATCATCCACTCACTTGATGTAGTGCTGCCAGCTGCTTTATGTGGCTCTGCACTGAAACAAACCTAATAGTTTCCTGTAACCCATGGAACCATTTATAGCCATGGGTGTTAACCATATAACCAAATAACATTGTGATATGGAGCCTAGTATAGTGCCTCTGTTAACTTGGTGGCTAGATGCAAGTGCGGCATACATCTAAGACTCAAACCTCCACACTCTTCCTCACACCTTGCCATAGCTAGGTGCTGTCCACTGCTGGGGAACATCGGTTCAGTGCACTGTCCAGGCCTGCAGGGGTGATTGTTTACCTGCTGTTGATGGGTCTGCTCCACTGGACAGACAGGGGTTTATGTACTACTAATACTATTACTAATTTCGTAAATAGAGGGGGTGAAGATTTCCTTGTGTTGCATCACTATGAAAAAGCTGTGGGAGGTAAAGCTTCATTATAGTTCGATTAGGAAATGTTTGGAAGCCGAAGAAGAAAGTATAAACATGGAAATCTTTCATACAACAATAGTTCAATAAAGTTTATGATACGGTAGCCAGACTTACCGCCAGCATCAGTTGTTCCACTCGTATCTACCCCCTCTGACACTGAGCCGTAAACAGCTGTAACAGTCATTTCATACGACCTGCAGGGTTCTAGGCCGGATATCAGAACGAAATCATCTGAAGAAGATGCAGTTTCATCAATGCTGCCGTCTTTGGACTTCACTGTATAATGATCAGGGACTGTCGGAGGAGGAGTCCATGAGACACTGAGTTCGGTGCCAGACACAGCTTCAGTTGTCACAAAGTAGGGCGGCATGTACTCTGAAAATGAACATTCATATAGGAACCAGTGCCGGATCCAGCACTTTGAGAAAAGGTGGGTGGGTGGGTAGGAGGGCAGAACTGCCACTTGATGAACTTTTATTTTACTTGTTTTAATCACAGTAGCACAATAATATAGACCAATGCTAATGCAAAAAGATATTTAGTGCATTGATGTTGCTAAATAACATTGTTCTTCTATTATAGGTAATCATTGGTCTGCCGAAGATAGGGCAGCTAAACCCATGTATGGGAACTGTTTGTTTATAAGAGATGGTCTGTAGACGCACCCTTCTTGAAATTCACCTGGAGGTATCTCATGTCTTGCGGGGACGGCTCTGTCTGCTGGTGTGAGGAGGGAAAATATTTTGACTGCTCGGAATATACGTAATCAGCTGTACGATCAGTGAACACAACATTGCAAACACTATAAATTATAATGGGTTAAGGGCATGTGGAGAGGATGGGGGTTGACCACTGGGTCAAGCAGTGAGAAGTGTTGACGTTGTGGGTGTGGTTGCGAGAGGCAGACCAAAAAAAGACCTGAGACAGAGTCATAGAGTGTGGCCTCAGGGATAGAGGACTGAGTAGGGATGCTGCCAGAGATCGAGCAGCATAGAGAGCAGTCGTTAGGTGACTAAAACCGACTCATGCAAGCAAGTTGGAGCCTTTATAAACGAAACGAAACCAATGCATACTGAGCCGTTCTCGCAAAATACGAGAAATTACAAGTTGGTTGACGAGTGGGGCACAATTTATACACTACCTTGTATGAAAACAACGAATGCTTTTGCTTTTCACTCTATAGATAAGGCAAAATAATCTTAGAATTACGGTATCACGTTGTAATTTTTTTTTTTTTTTCCCCTGGTTCTCTGGACCCAACCTCACCTTACGTTGAGGAGGAAAGGAGGTCTGGATGATGCTGATGATGCTGATGATGATGATGATGCCAGAGCACACATCATATGCTACGTATACACACTCCTGACGGGACCAGAAATGAACTGAATGACGGATCGATAATGTAGATACTTCCACAACTTACCGTCTTCCTCGGTGATCGCAAAGCATACGAGGGGATCCGTGTCGCCCTCGTCCGCTACTGCGACGATGCTGAAGGTGTAGTTGGAGTAAGGGGTGAGATCGTTAGCTAGAAAGGACTCAGTTACGGTTGTCCCATTGTCAGAATCACCCACGTCGTATGCCCACAGCGCTTCCCCGGTCCAGCTGAGAGAGATGGGGAAAAATGTTCGCTTTATTTGCATTTTTTTTTTTTTTAACAGAAGATGGATACCCACGTTATCTATGTTTATAAAGGTTCCAACAATGCTTACATGTGTCGGCCTTGGTCGTCTAATGGCGGGTCTCTACGCTGCTTGATCTCTAGCAGCATTTCTAGTCCTTTTTCCCTGAGGTCACACTGTATGACCTCGACTCTAGTCTTTTATTTGTCTGTCTCTCTTAGCTCAACCCTCAACATTCCCACCCTTCACCCTCCACACCCAGCTGTCATCCTCCATCCTCTCCACATACCCAAACCATCTCAGTCTACCTCTTCACATCACAACATTAATATATTCAAGTCCCATCCTTCTTCTCAGCTCTTCATCCGCAGGGGAAGGGTAAACAAATTTAATACAGAAATACGGGTATATATTCAATTTTTTAAATGAAAGGAAAAGGAACCAAAAGCTAAAAGCACTCAATATTGCTTCCTCCACGAAAAATAAAAGTATGAAAAATAAATAAATAAATACATAAATAAAAGCCAAATTCAATGTCCGTTTCTTGTTGTTACGGTTGCAGTTGTTGTTCATTAATAATGTTTTTGTAATTGATGTTACTGCTGGTGTTATTATTGCTGTTGTTGTTGTTGTTGTTGCTGCTGCTATTATTATTGTCGTTGTTGTAATTTTTATTATAAATGATGTTATTGTTGTTGCTGCTGCTACTGTATGTTATTATGCTTATTGTTGTTGTAGTTTTCATCACCATCGTCCAATCCCCTTTTGCCCCATATAAACAGGAGCATAGGGCCCCGGGGCTCTGTTACTCTGTCCCAACATTTAAGGTAACGGTGAGCAGCCTCACCCGCCCTTGAGTGACGTTACGTGAACAAGAAACCTCAACCACCACTCGGATAGAACCCATACATGCTCGACTTGGTTTGAGCACCTCAACCCACTAAACCACCTGGTGTCATTTGGTTGTATGATTACCACCCAGCGTAATAAGTGGTTTCCTTGGACAGCAAATAATAATAATAATCATAATAATAGTGATAATAATATTAATCATCATAATCTCATCCAATCCTACGTTGCCCCATGAGGAGCGTAGGAGCCCGGGGCTAGGCAGTTGGTCCTGACATTTAAGATGAGAGTAACCAACCTCACTCATCCCTGAGTGCCATTACGTGAGCAATAAACCCCAACCAGCCCTTGGATATAAACCTTCACCGGCTCAATCCGATTGGAGCACAATAATTACCCACTAAACCACCAGGCGCCAAAATTTGGTTATATGGTTACCACCCAGCATAGTAAATGGTTTCCTGGTGTACAGGAAACCATTTGGCTTGTCACTCAGTGTAGAGTCACCCACAGGCAGAAGGAAGAGGAAAGAATGAAGGAATGAAAGACAGAAGAGGTAGCGTAAAGTCACCCGTAGGCAGAAGGACGAGGAAAGAATGAAGGAGAGAAAGATAGAAGAAGATGGAAGGAAAGAAGGATGGAGGAGAGGACAGGGCAGACACCCGAGAGCAGCACTACATTGAGTGGATGGTGAGCGCCCCCACCTACCACATAATAATAATAATAATAATAATAATAATAATAATAATAATAATACAGCAACAGAACTAATATTTACCTAAGTTTATATCCACTGATTGGACAAAGCGTATCTGGTGGCTCCCATTCAATCTGAATGCTTGTAGATGTGATGTCGGAGAATGTGCAGTGCTGTGGTGGTGGTGGCACTGTTGAGAAGGGATAGAGTCACAGGAGCTGTACACACACACACACACACACACACACACACACACACACACACACACAGGCCTTCCATGACTCCTTCACCTCACTAATGCTCACAAGGAAACCCTAACATTGGCATCCTTCAGCCTGATCTTGGTATTTTAGGCTCTGATCTTTATGTCCTTCACTCTTAACCATGGCATCTTCCTGGCATAAGTTTGATACCTTTCGCCCTAACAGGAAAAGGCATGTTTATTACGTTTTTAAAAACAGACTGACGAAGAGAGTGTATGTGAGTGAGGTGGAGGGGGGAAGAGGGAGGGGGAGGCCGAGGATGAGATGGAGGGATGGGGTGGAGAGGTGTATGAGAGAGGGGGGGGGTGAGTTGGGAGCAGGGCAGTGAAATGGCTGGGGACAGGGCGACTTGGAGGCGATTTGTTTGTGGCCACCCCAAACGGGATTGAGGCGTCTGGCAATAGATAGATAGATAGAAGATGAACAGAGGAAAAAAACAGATATAAAAAAAAGTCCATGCACCAGACTGCAAGTGTCTTTCATTCACAAAAAGAAAATAATGTAACAGGTGGACTTGAAATGGTATGGGTTGAATTTTGGGAGAAATTAATCCAGGGAAACGAATTACAGTGAGAACACAGTCGGGAATAAAGCAATTCTGATGAGTAGAAGTTCTGCAGTATGGCAGTGTGACGGTAGAGTCGTCTAACCTAACTATGAAATCCACATCTTTCTTTCCTAAATTTTGCATCCTTTGACCCTAGGAAAAAAAAATGTTAATTTAGAATTAGAATTACTGTCGGCCATGACTCGCAGCCTTCCACACTTGCCCACACTCTCTCACTCTAGCCCCACTATTTGTAACTATTGTTCTGATTATACAGTAGTTACTGTTATCGGCGATGGAGTTAGTGCGAGGGAGAATGGCCAACTCACCATCTGCATCAGTCGTTCCGCTACTAGGATCTGCTGCATAACACTCTACTTCTTTGACGCTGTAGCAAGCGAAGACTGTCACATCGCACGTCTGACAAGGCTGTAGACTATTTATTTCGTAGTATGGGATATCACTTTGATCGCTTCCTTCAGAATCAGGAGAGCACGTGTATTCAACTTTGTAATAATCTGGTGAGCCCTCTTGCGGTGGCTCCCACGTCACCGCCAACACTGTGGTGGACATGGCATCAACAGCCACTTCCAAGGGTGGACCTGTTGGGAGGGGTTAGGTCAGCTTACAATGGGTTAGATTAGTCCGTAGTTTGCTGATTCTCTTCAGGATCACGTCACGTAAACACAGTACTGTAATGGTCTGGTGGTCTGTCTTTTAACGGTAGGCCTGTAGGGAAAGGTTAGGTTATAGGCACACATTTGGGGGGGAGGGGCCCCTCCTACTTGGGCGGATCAATAATTACTTGTAAGAAAAGAAAAGAAAAGAACAAGGTTATTTGGGAAAAAATATGAAATATATATCTCATTGCACATGTATTTGCCTATGTAATTTTACTCCTATGATTAAACTAAGCAAAATAAAAGTGTATTTTGATTTTTTTTTTACTATTTAAATATACAAATTGGTAGTTCTGCTAGAAATAACACTCCTCCCTTATTCCAAATTGCTGGATGCAGCCTTGGGTGATGTTAAATTATGTGAGATTAGCACTAAAAGGGTTAGGTGAAGTTATATGAGAGAGAGAGAGAGAGAGAGAGAGAGAGAGAGAGAGAGAGAGAGAGAGAGACACAGACAGACAGACAGACAGACGGAGACAGAGACAGAGACAGAGACAGACAGACAGACAGACAGACAGACAGACAGACAGGAGACAGAGACAGAGACAGACAGACAGACAGACAGAAACAGAGATGGAAATAGAGATAGAGACAGAGAAATTTGATCATCACGTCTCAGAAATTATCTTCCATCGCATACTTCATATATTAAAGCTTGTCAACATCGCCAAGGGAATGCAGAATGATGTCCACACGGCTGTTGTGCACCGAAATGCATCTGTGCCAACTGCCGTGAGGATTAATGAACATACAACAGTAGGGAATACCAATATCTGAGTGTTTGTGCGCATTGATCCTTGACTCCACAGAGATTTATTAAAAAGCAATTGTTGTTGTCGTCGTCGTCCTTGTTGTTATCGCTTAACCTTGGTCTGTCTGGTCGAGAAAACCCGTCGACCACATGTAAGCAACTGCTTCTGTGTGGCCGTCCTACAGGATTTCCACCATGTAGGGATCCGGGGCTCCCTTGTGGCAGTCAGGGCCTCACCAGGGTTGGGCCAGGGTCCATCCCACAGCAAGACAGAGGACGCCGCAGCTGCCTCACACAGGCGGCACTGCCATACCATACGTAGGTCCCTCGTCAGCACTAGGTCTTATATAGCAACAATATGCTCTTGCTCGCGAATAAGACAAAGAGAGAGAGAGAGAGAGAGAGAGAGAGAGAGAGAGAGAGAGAGAGAGAGAGAGAATAGAAAGGAAAGGAAAGGAAGAGAAAACCGAAATAAAGGGAGAGCTGCTTAAAGGAACAACTGTGCCAAGTTTGAGGCGAATTGGTGAACAGATAAAGGAATGGCGCCAAAATGAAAAAAAAAAAAGAGTATTTGTAAGAACGAAGCTCAGGAAATAACAGCAGGTCTCGTCACTATGGCTTGGAGATCTATATATATTAAAAAAAAAAACAGAGGGGGGAAGGGGTGGACCACACATTTGCGCATTTAGCTTTGATAGTAATGTTCGTTGTTCCTCAAGGCCCTCTCTGTAACCTCCCACCAGCCAGATTGAGTGGAAGATAAAAGATAACAGCGAGATAACATGACCCTTGGAAAAAATTTTTTGTGAATGATGAGTGGGGAGGAGAGATTAGATTTGTGGTTGTCCGTGTAGAGCCACTCCAAGGTTGAAGCCGTTGATTATTATTATCATCATCATCATCATCATCATCATTATTATTATTATTATTATTATTATAGGACAGTCATCATCATCATCATCATCATCAAAATCTCTCGTCTGGTATAATTTTTAACGCCACTACAGTTTTAGTTAAGAAAGACATCTATACTCATTTTACTTTAACTTGGCCTAATATTGACATCTTTGAGCTGTAGCAAGATGACCCTAGAATGTGATGTTACTCACGAAGAAATGCTGTGGGAAGGATGTAGGGCCGTAGCATTGTCTTTTTCTGTCAAAGTGCTGGGTGAAATAAGCTGTGTGCTTGTGTGTGTGTGTGTGTGTGTGTGTGTGTGTGTGTGTGTGTGTGTGTGTGTGTGTGTGTGTGTGTGTGTGTGTGTGTTCAAGTACATAATGCTAAATCCCGTTACTCTAAAGATTTTTCAATTATCCATCCACTCATTTGCTGTGGCTTCTAATTCGTGGAAAATGATAGAGTTCAATGCATAACCGTGATAAACCTGGACCTTCTGTGTTGCCTGATAGCGCTTCTTGGTGACTAGCATCGAGGAATACAATGGTTGATCAGCTCAATAAACCACAGCCTAATCTAACATAGCCAACAGTTCGTTTATTTTAAGCTGGCCCTGTGTATCGTTCATTTGCAGCTTGTTTCTCGGCTCTACATCCTCTCCCTAGCACTTCTTCGTGACTAGCAGCATATTCTAGTGTTAATCTCTTATAGCTTATTAACAGACTGACAGTACTACAGCTCTGGATCTTTTCCATAGCACTTCTTCTTGACTAGCACTATATCTAAATCTTCGCTACAACCCAGCATGCCTGGTAAAGGGAAGCCAATTTGACGCCCGGTTAAATTGGAGTGAGAGAGAGAGGGAGAGAGAGAGAGAGAGAGAGAGAGAGAGAGAGAGAGAGAGAGAGAGAGAGAGAGAGAGAGAGAGAGAGACAGACAGACAGACAGAGACAGAGAGAGACTGATAAGACAGATAGAATATATTACACCACACATATAAAATAACTTGGCATAAAGATAGATTGCTAGACACTGAAAAAATATGACAAACAGGCAGACAGATAGACAGATAGAAGGATAGCTATAGACATAGATAGGTAGATATAGACAACAAAATAGATAGACAGAGAGAGACAGACAGGAAAAAAGGTAGAGACAGACGGAGTCAGACTGAGAAACAGGCATGACGATCGACAAACAGAGACAGACAGACAGACAGACAGATAGATAGTTATACAGACAGATAAATCGATGGATAGATAAACAGACATGCACAGGCAGATAGATAAGGCCAACTGATACTTACCTACACTGGCTCTGCTACCCACATCTCTTTCTTTAGCTTCTTTCTGAAAAAAAAAAAAATGAAATGGTTACTCCTGTCCTGGAAAGAGAGAGAGAGAGAGAGAGAGAGAGAGAGAGAGAGAGAGAGAGAGAGAGAGAGAGAGAGAGAGAGAGAGAGAGAGAGAGAGAGAGAGAGAGAGAGAGAAATACATAGTTCATGAAGTCCTTTCTAAGTAGTAGTAGTAGTAGTTGTTGTTGTTGTTGTTGTTGTTGTTGTTGATGCTGTAGTCCCAGGTTCATCTGAAAAGTGAACCCACTGGACGGCAGATTGAAGCTGCACTCCTCCTTTAGTTCTTCCTTCTCCTTTCGGGATACAGGAAGGGATGTGAGGGACGTTTGTATAATTGGACAGTGGAGCCAACTGGTTGTATTGGTGCACCTCGTGAAGGCGTCCCTCTCTAGCATCATAATAATACTATGGATAATTCTGCAGGAGACGGACACCTTCACGTGGTGGCACCGATGCACAAGTTATATAAAGATCCCTCAGCTTCCTCCCTGTCCTCTGAAGGAAGATGTTGGACTGCAGGATAAGGGGAACTTCAGCCTGTAGTCCACTGGGTTCACCTTCAGATGTACAGTCATAGAAACAATTATCTTCCCAGTCCCTCCTGAAGAAAATTTACAACTAACGAAATACAGTGAAAACCCTATCTCTACCAGTGCGTGTTTCACATGCTTCGATTTTTCCCCTATGTATCCGTCATACTTTGGGAATATGCTTGTGTCTGTGCCTGTACCTGGGACCGTAACAGTAACAACTATGGGTAAGGCATAAAATCTCACTATAGTCTGTTAGTTTTCATTCGGCGGAACTGGACCAATGTCACAGCATGAAAAGTAGTGATTGCATGAATTTGTGGGAGTCTTCATTAGGTGAAAGGGCTGAGTCTCCTTGGTCACTAGTCAAATCAACCCTCCAGTCTCACTTTACTTAGCAATCACCTGAGCTGGAATTGGTTAGGGATCTTGGCCAGGTTAAAATGAACACACTATAGAAAGCTACATTTCGCAACGTCATCGTGAAAGCAAGAATGGGAACACCAATCAGTTTGTCTATTCACGTTTGTGTCAATATTGCTTCGCGAGGGATATCTGTCTGTCTCATTACTGTTTTACACGGAATCTGTCTGTCTCCTGTCTGTCTGTTGCTCTGCTCGGAATATCTGTGTATCTGTCTGTCTGTCTATTGTTTTGTGCGGAATATCTGTCTGCCTGTCTGTCTAACTATAGCCAGTTGCCCTAATCCCCAAAGTTGTGGCCACAAACAGACCTTCTCCATGTCACTCTGTCCTCCGCCATATGGCCGCACTTTCTCCATCTCACACCCCCCTCTCTCATACATCTCTCCATTTCATCCCATCATTGCATCCTCGGTCTGCCCTCCACTCCACCTCATTCACATGCATTCCTCAAGTCAGCCTCTCATTCCCCATCTTCACGTGGTATTTCTTCTAATACTTTCAGTCACAGCCACATCAGTACCAAAACACTACTAATAACTGCACAGAACTGAGCTTGGAAACGTTGACAATCTTGTTCATTATTTTTTTTTTCCTCCAACCATATGATTTTATTCTGTTTAGGAGAGACTATTTTCAAAACGTACCTCCACTCTTTCCTTCCACTCTTTCTCTTTTCCTCTTTTTTCTTTTTTTTTTTCCTCCGTTACTGTCCCTCACATCATGACTTATCATGATTAAAAAAAATAAAAATACATATATGACGCACAATTAAACAGTTCCCCACCTTCTCCCTCTTCCCCCATCCTTTCCCTTGCTCTCTCCCTTCCATTTTTTCTCTCCACCAACCTTACGTTCCTCCACAGTGATTAGCTGTGATTTAAAGACAGGAAGAAATAGGAAAAAGAAAAAATGGCTCACACAGTACCACAATAATTATCTGTCGTTCAGCCGCCCTTGCTGCGTTCATCCGTACCAACACTCCTCCACTTCCTCCCCTTTCCTCAACTCTTTCCCTCTTTCTTCCACCCTTTCTTCCCATTTTCCTCACGTTGCTCCACATCGAGATTGGTTAATGAAAAGAAAAAGTGTATTCACAGGAAAACAACAATTCTCGTTCATTCACAGCAACCGTTTCAACCGAACGCTGCTCCTTCACGTCCATCTCTCTTTTCCTTCACTCTCTCTCTCTTCCTTCCACCCTTCTCTCCACTTACCTCACGTTCCTCCACATCCAGACAGGAGGCAAAGGCAGCCAATAACACCACCAGCAATACCACTCGTTTGCCCGCCATACCATCTACACCAACACACCATCCGGATACCCCCCTCAACGGTTAATGCAGCAGGAGCGTATCAAATGCTTTATCTCTGTCCCTGTTATCTGTCATATCGAAGAGAAGGGCTGGCTGAGATAATAATGGCCTGCGACGGGGTTTTGTAGTGAACATGTTGACTGATTGCCGGCTATCTCTTCCCTCTGGCATTTCCTGGCTCCTATATCCCACTCCTGGCTTGATAAAATCCTATGGCGTCAGCTGGAGCATAATACTAAAGTTGCTATGACATTTTGGAGGGAAATAGAAGGTAGCACTTCTTCCTTAGCGATTTATTTGTGGATATGGCTGGCTAATATCCCCAGGTACGTCGTTTATGGAGAGTATGGCAATATTAAATTGGTTTATTTAACAAGGAGAAGGACAGTAAAGTGTAATAAGCAAAATAAGTCGCTAAGGAGAAGGTGTTTGGGAGCCTGCTTAACCAATGAGATTACGACCCAAAGTTAATGATAGCGCTATTGATACGCTTAGGCTCCTATGACTCACTCTCATAAGATACGAATAAGTCTCCTTGGTTACTAGTATACTATATGCACTGAGCTATGGTTGCATGAAATTTGATAAGCTTCAGTTGTGGGCTAAGAATAAGTCTCCTTGGTTACTAGTCTAACATACCCTTCATTCTCATTATACTTGGCCATTAGCTAAAAAAAAAAAGAGGTTAGGGATCTGTCAGGTTAGAGGGAATGCACTATAGTTGCCTCGATCATGAAATATGTACTAGATTATGATGCTGGTCACGAATAAGTGCTGTGGAGATGATTAGAGTCACAGTATTGTTTTTTTTCTGCCACTGAGGTACGTGAAATAAGCTGCCAAAGAAGGAACATATGATCCAAGTTAGGTGAAATAATTTTGATCTATCTATCTGTCTATTGCCAGACGCCTTAATCCCGTAAGGAGTGTCAAAAAAAAAGAAAAAAAAAATCGCCTCCATGTCGCACTGTTATCCTCCACTTCACTGCCCTGCCCCAAGCTCACACATCCCTCTCTCACATAATTCTCCACTCCATTCCTCCATCTCATCCTTGGCCTCCTCCTCTCTCTTCCCCCTTCCACCTCACTCACATACACTTTGATGTTGACAGTAATAACGCTCTCAGGCTACGGGGACTCACTCTTGGAAGACCGAAACGCTCTGGTGTGAGATGGGACAGAATGTGTATGCATGTGTAATTCTATATTTAGCACATACATTCGCATCAACGTCAGCCTCAGAAAAAGGATAGGTAAACACAGGCAACCTCAGAGTTCCGTTGTGGTCTGGACATGTGGACTGTCACTCTCCCTTGTTAGGTATGCACTGCTACACCTCAGGCCTGTCTCTCTGGCGGGTATGGATTACGAAGCTACTGTGGTCGAGAACATGCATCAGCGATTCCAATAAATTCATTTTTTTACAAGCACTGTAACGACAGTTAAAAAAAAAAATTAAAATGTAGTAGCATATGGTTAGTAAGGACGGTAGTTAGCGAGACTGGATCCAACAGACTATTATTATAATGACTGTTAACCTTTACATTACAACTCCAAATGGTGATCTGTATTATGAAGGCTGCTGTTGATCTCACTAGAATTCCCAAACGGATGGAGGTGATTTGTATATATGTAAAAAAAAAGGTGGTAGTAGTAATAGTAGTAGTAGTAATAGTAGTAGTAGTAATAGTAGTAGTGGTGGTGGTGGTGGTGTTAGCAGCAGTAGTAGTAGTAGTAATGGTAGTAGTATGTAGGGATGTAATATTGTCTTTTCTGCCACTGAGCTACGTGTAATAATTTGCAAAAGGAAGAAAATATGGACCAAGTTAGAGTAAAGAGAATTATAGTTTGCAATGAAGAGGCCCGATCCTCTTTCTTTAAATGACAGGATAACCTACGCCACTATCCATCTATCTATTTATCTATCAGTCAGTCTGTCTATTTATTTATCTATTTGTCTATAGCCAAACGCTTTAATCCTGTAGGGGTGGTCACAAACAAAATCGCCTACATGTCGCCCATCAGCTATTTCACTGCCTTTTCCCAACTTACATCCCTCTCTCTCATATACCTTTCTACTCTATCCCTCCCTTTCATCCTCGGTCTCCCCCTCCATCTCCCCCCTTCACCTCACTCACATATACACTCCTACTTAGTCTCTCACTCTTCATCCTCTCCACATGGCCAAACCACCTCAATGTATTTCCCCCGTGTCTGCAAAATCATCGAGATAAATTTTATTCTTGTGATTGCACTTTATTTGCGAGGTGCCCCTTAAAAATAACCATGCTCCAAAGAAAACGCATTTATATTTGGGTAAACTTTCACACGACATGTATTATTATGTATGACTTTGTAACTGCTAACACTGGTATCAAGTAACATTCCTATAACACTGGAAGCACTGTAGATATAGTACTATAAGTATAGACTACTTCACTCCCTTTGCTAAGGAGAAAAAAGTGACGAGATGATGATGATGATGACGACGATGAAAATATTGTGGTAGTACTGAAGGGCGTTAATATGTTAACAGGCTTAAATATTAGCCGTAAATAACATGTCTAATTATACAAGCATCCTCTGATAGTGCTTCGAGTACATAATGGGTTAACTAAGGACACCAGAGTTTAAAGACAAACCAAAGAAAAGCCAGCGAACTCAGGCATGACCAAAAGCACCCTACATGGCCTCCCTAGCATTGGAGTACTGGATATGTTGGTACTCCACCGTCTGTGTTAGTCATGAAGGCTGTAAATTCAGTTGTACCCTTAAGACAAACTACTATATGAAAATCTGGTCGGAAAACTTTGAGAGCTTTGAAGTGTAGAGATGCCAAGAGCTGAAATAATGCTCAAAATGTCGTCTATTGAATTAAAAGGAACCAATCAAGTCATACACAGCTCACATGTCGTAACTCTAGCCTGGAGTTTCCATAATATTCGTCAATGAAATCTGGAATGCTGATCTCTCAGACTATTATTATTACTACTACTACTACATGTAAACTCCCAGCCCAAAAGCAGTCAAGATAGAGAGATCCCAGTTCCTACATCACTTCAAAATCTCATTACATAATATCTAGTGTCCAATGAAGTGCAAGATTTTCGCATAATACTCTGTAAATAGAACGAATAAAAAGCTAGTTTATGGAATACAGGAGTCTGCCACAACTCTCCATTTGCGGAAAAATGGTTAAAGGAAAAAATCTAGACATAGGCCGGTGGGAGAAGGCTGAGGTATTAGACTGTTGGAGAGTACTATCGATATTTTCACTGCCTTTTTCCTTCATATAGAAAATGAAACTAAAGCTATATTAATCCCCAAATAATCAGATCATTGTTAACTAACCTAATCTAGTACGAGTAAGGTTGAAAAAAAAAAATAGGTAATGAGAAGAGCGACAAAAAAAAAAAAAAAAAAAAAAAAATCTCGTTTTTTCTCTCAGAAGGGAGAAACTGCAGTGGTGTGGTGAAGTGTGCAGAGGTTACTATTTTAAGACATAAAAGTCTCGCTCTATCCAAGGCAAGACTATGAGTATTCTCCACTATACTCTTTCTACACTAACTTGGCCTAAAACTCCCATCTTTCCATCCTGAATGCTGAGTTGTAGCAATAGATGAACACTGTAATATGATGCTGGTCTCGAGAAAGTGCTGTGGAAAGGTTGTAGAGCCATAACAGTGTTTTTTCTGCCACTAAACTACATGAAATAAGATCTAAAAAAAAAAAAAAGAAAATGTGGGCCAGGTCAAAGTGAAAAGAGTATATCTCCGGCAGTTTATATAGAATTCACTTGTACGAATATTTTTATCAATAGTTACCGTTTTTTCTCCCGTCACAATACGTAAGAACGAAGTCGAATCAAAAGTGTTTGAAAAGATCCAGGAATACTAGAGTTCTCTACTGTAAGAAATGAAAGAGGAAAAGTGTGTTTGGTGTTGGCGGGGCATTGCGGTGAGATGTGCAGGCACACGCATGTCTGGATACACACACACACACACACACACACACACACACACACACACACACACACGAAACAGAACCCACACAATCCCCAAAAAACACCCTAAACAAGAACCCAAACAACATGCCCAAATACAACCCAAAAAGAACCCACAACCCCCCTCCCAAAAACATTCCAAACACACCCGAAACAGAACCCAAATAACACCCAAAAAACACCCCAAATAGAACCCACACAACCCCCGGAGACACACCAAAAACACAACCCAAACACAACTCACACGATCACCCCAAACACACCCTAAACACAACCCACGCAACCCCCCCCAACACACCCCAAACACACCCCAAACAGAAACCACAAAACTCCCATAACAGAACCCACACATCCCCCCAAATACACCCTAGACAGAACCCACACAACCCCCCAAACACACCCCAAACAGAACCCAGACAACCTCCCAAAAACACCCCGAACAGAGCCCACACAACCCCTCCAAACACACCCCAAACAGAACCCACACAACACCCCCAAAAACACCCCAGACAGAGCCCACACAACCCCCCAAACGCACCCTAAAAGCATCCCAATCACCCCTCAAACAGAACCCACACAACCTCTTCAAACACACCCAGACAGAACCCACACAACCCCCCAAAAGCACCCCAAACACACGCCAAACAGAGCCCACACAAATACCCCAAAGCACCCGAAAGACTCCAAACAGAACCCACACAACCCCCCCAAACACACCCCAAACAGAACATCTCTCTCCCTCCCTCCCTCTCTCTCTCTCTCTCTCTCTCTCTCTCTCTCTCTCTCTCTCTCTCTCATCAGTGCCATCACGTGAAGGTGTGTCTACAGTGGTTGTGGTAAAAGCCTACAGACAAACAAGGTACGGTTCATGTAAAAAGTCTACGGATAAAGCGACCCAAGTTTCACTTACTAAATTTTACTATGAGGGGTGTGTCGGACTCGGGAGGGTGGGCAGGGGGGCTGTATTAGGTGTATTTATGGAGTGTATTTGGGTTGTGTTTGGAGTGTGTGCTTGGGGTGTGTATGGAGTGTATCTCGGGTGTGTTTGGGGACGAGATGCCAGAAGAGACGGGGTGGGGACGCGCCTGACGTATCATATTCTCTCGTCTGGCGCGTCCCCAGCCCGTCTCTCAGACTCTCGTTCCCAGCCACTCCACCCCCCCTCCTCTCTCTCTCTCTCTCTCTCTCTTTCTCTCTGGATGGGTGACTATTAAAACGTACACACACACACACAAACACACACACACACACACACACACACACACACACACACACACACACACACACACACACACTCAACGGCCTTCCTCTCTCTCTCTCTCTCTCTCTCTCTCTCTCTCACGTGCCGTACTGTATGAAAACGTAGAGCTTTAAGATAACGTGTATACACCTACATACGTACATACATACATACTCACGCACACACTACATGCAGACACGCACACTCTTCATACACACGCACACACTTCACACACATACACACACTACATACACACACGCAAACACTTCATACATACACGCACACTTCATACACACACGCACACACTTCATACACACACACACACACACACACACACACACACACACACACACACACACACACACACACACACACACACACACACACACACACACACAAGTATTCTAAGGTAGGACTTGTTGGTGGGGGAAGGGAGTGTGTGTGTGTGTGTGTGTGTGTGTGTGTGTGTGTGTTAACCAAGCCGCAGTCTGACCAAGGCAAGACTATTAATATTGTCCACTATACTCTTTTTACTCTAACTTGGCCTAAAACTCCACTATTGCCGTCCTGAATGCTGAGTTGTAGCAACAGATGAACACTGGATGATGATGCTGGTCACGAAGATGTGCTGAGGCAAGGTTGTAGAGCCATAGCATTGTACTTTCTGCCACTGAACTACATGAAATCAGCTGCAAAAGAATGAAAATCTGTGCCAAATGAAAGTGAAAAGAGTATATATCCCGCAGTTTATATATTATGTTTTTATTCGAACATTTATATCAACAGTTACCTTTTTTCCTTCATAATATGTAAGAACGACGTCAAACCAAGTTTTTGAAAAGATCCAGGAATGTAAATGTTTTCTGTGTAAGAAATTAAGGAGAAAAGTGTTGTGGGTGTTGGCGGAGCATTGCGGTGAGACGTGCAGGCACACGCATGACTGTACACACACACACACACACACACACACAATACTTTCTGATGGAACTTGCTGGTGGGAAAATGTGTGTATGTAACTGGTGGTGAAAGAGGTTGCCATGGTAACACACAGGCACCTCCCACTAGTCAACCAAAGACTTCCTTAGCGATATATTTTTGGAAAAGGCTGATTAACATCCTTTTGTACGTTTTTCTATGCAGATCATGGTAAAGCTTGAAGTATTTATACAGCACAGATGTAATAAGCAAAATAAATCGCCAAGGGACTCGGTGGCAGATATAATTAAAAAGGCGCATCTTACGTAGAGGTTAATGGATGCTGATGCTATAAGCGATCATTTTCGACAGTTTTTACTCTAGATAATTAAAATCGTCTGACAGTAATATGAACAGAGGCAAAGAGACGTTCTCAAAGTGAAGTGGTTAATGTAAAGATAATGATAATGTTTAAGTATATAACACATAAGTGAAAAGAGTATAGTTAAAATGAAATATACAGTAAAGCAAATGTTACCGAGCATGATTGAAATGAGTCTTCCGTCTCGAACTGGAACTCTGTGAACCCTTGAAGCTCCGAATCCCATCAGTCACCCTCTAACCGAGAAAGGGGAGGACGCAGGTGCTGTGTGTATATTAACTCAGTGATAGAATTATAGTGTGTAAACAGCTTCCCCGTCTTCTTGAGGTACAGAAAGGTAAGCGAGGATACTGTTCATTCGTTCTTTGATAGCTACGAGTTCTCTCCGCTGCGCCAAATCGTCTGTATTAATCTGAAAAAGTAAAGATGTGCTGTGGTGTTGATGTGGATGCGCTGGAGGGTGTTGGGAGAGGTACCTTGAGATTGTTTGGCCATGTGGAATGAAGACTGAGAGATTACCTATAGTTCTTCCACCTTAACTTGGCCCAGGTTTTCGTCCCTTTGTAGCTTATTTCATGTAGCTCAGTGGCAGGAAAATATAATACAGTACTACGGTTCTACGTACGTTCTTACCATGATGCTTGTTATTTATTTATTTATTTTACGCGTCATATTCTGGTATTCGTATTGCTACAGCTCAGAACTGAAGACAGAGACAGTAATATTAGGACAAGTTAGAGTGAAAGGAGTATAAGAGAGTGTATGTGAGTTAGGTGGAGAGACGAGTAGTGGGAGACCGAGAATAATGAGGTGGAGGGATGCGGTGGAGAGGTATGTGAACGATGCTGGTGTGAGTTGAAGGAAAGGCAGCCTGATGAGGCATGACAGGGTAACATGGGGGCAGTTTGTTTGTGGTCACCCCTCCAGAGATTAGTTTTAGATATAAGAAAGAGCACCGAGATATAAATACATCCATAGTAGCGAGTCAATTGATTTTTCTTTTCTGTTGCTCTGTAAGGTCTTCTCTCAGCTTAACATAATCCTGGAGTTTTTCCTTGAATATATATCTTTATTAATCTATGCTACGTTCAGTGTAGGGTCGGACCTTACAGTCGGAGGGAGAGTGATAGCCAGAATTAACTACCATGCTGACGAGGTGCCAGTGGGAGATGGGTGTCCGTAGGAGGGATGATGCATATGAAAGTGGAGAAATATGAGGGAGAGTGAAAGGCAGAATTAACTACCACATGCCGGCAAAGTACATCTGGGAATGGGATGGGTGTGTAGGGAGTGTGATGTTTGTGAAAGTGGAAATATTGTAAAATATTGGTTATGTTTATGTGTCAGAGTGTGTGTATGTCATTGGTAGAAGTAATATGGTGTGAATATATGTAAGTATATATTATCTTTATTGATAGACAGTGGGTGATTCTGTACTTAGGAAATAAGAGGCTTTACGAAATGTTGATATACATATTTAGACACCACATTATGGAGATGGTTTGTGTAATATCCTACAGAGACACACAGCCACACCTCCATACACAGGCACACCTTCATACACAGCCACACCTCCACATACACAGCCACACCTCCACATACACACACACACACACACACACACACACACACACACACACACACACACACACACACACACACCTACACACACACACACACACAGCCTCTTCCCTTCAGTAGAGCTTCACCCATCTTAGGAGAAATCTCTAGACGCTGGCAGGAGTAGAGGAGACTGTTGACAACCCAGGTACCTGCATAGATCACATCTGAGCCAGTTATAATCATCAGGTTGTACCAGTTAAATAATAATAATAATAATAATAATAATAATAATAATAATAATGATAATAATAAGAAGGTGTCATGATGTTGAATAAATAAAGAATTTTCACATAAAACCATCACTGATATTATGCACCTGTACTGATGTGTTGATTTTACCTGTATGATATTTTAATTAGCAACTCAAAATGTGGCATGCAGGCTAATAAATCTGATCCCTGCTAGTCTTACATTAGTGACCGTCAAAAACTGAGGTCTTTAATTCTCCTTTGGTCTCATAGTTTTAAGATTAAGGACTAAATTAAGACGAAGTATTGAAGGAGTCTGTATTATTTCTGTGTATTTTTTTAATGCAAGGAAGAATGAACCCAAGGCCATTTTTCCTGGATACCTCTATGACAGGTTTTCCTCATTTATTTATACAGTTTTCTTATCTTTTTTATTTTCATTACCATTTTCCTGATGTTCTCTGCGTGTTCCTCTCCGCCAAATTCCTAACAGTAAGTGCTAGCAATACAATATGCTTAACACTATTTAATTTTTCAGAGAGAAGGAACCAAAGGCTGAACACCAACGCAAGATAGTCAAACAAGCAAGCCAACGTCAAGACCATGCTGTACCTGGACACACAGCGTTAGAAAAATGGAGGTCGAAGGCAGGGGTAGATGCACACCAAGTAAGAATGCTCAAGAGATAGAATTTTGGCAATGCAGGTGAGTGATTACAAGATCACTCCCCTTAAAGCCATACAGATTCACACTAAGCATGTCGCCTATGAGGAATATTATTCTCTCCAACATGATTCTTTCCATCATTTTTGAAAAGCATGATGTTAGTGAGACTGGTCTGTTTCCTCCAGTCTCTTTGGGGACAGGGATGATAATTGCTTTTTTCCATGCTCTCGGTATTCTGCCCTCCCTGAGACTCATATTATACAAGTCTAACAGCGGGCCGTCCTCCATGCTGGCCAGGCAGTTAATTATCTCATACCTAATTCCATCCTCACCAGGAGTTGTAGACCTTCCATTTTTAACTGCACGCAGTAGCTCATCCCTGGTTATGTCTGTGCCTGTCATGTCTTCGGTGTTTAACGCAGTAACAATGAAGCTTCTCCTATTGTCCTGCCATGCCTCTAATGCCTCCCTCACGTCGTGTGGCAGGCATTCACTGCTCGCCGCAGATGCCCACAACTTCATTAAGTCTTCAGCTAATTTTTCTGGGTGTGGGTGTGCTACGTTTATCACCTTTCTCCCTCTTACTTTGTTAACTTCTTTCCAAATTTCGGTTATGCTCTTACTGTTGCCTATCCTGTTAGTGAAGCGTTCCCAATACTCCCCCCTTACTTCCCCTTTGGCCTGACTACAAATCTGGGCCAGTTCCTTCATTGCGGCTTTGCTTGCGTCACCCCTACCCATTTGCGCCCATTTTCTGTGAGCTAGTCTCATCATTTGCGACAGTTGTTTTAATTCTTTATTGTTATGGTATTTGTCTGTATGGTATGAGCAATTTTTCTTCAAGCGCTTTTTATGATTGAGTAATTCGTTAATAACCTTAACTAGGTCTTCGTAAAACTGGTCTACACTGCTCGGATGATAGCCACTATACCATTCCCGCACACCATCAATAAAGACATCAACTTTATCTTTGGGTAGTGTTAATCGTTTTCTGCTATGTGTGATTTTTCGTTTTCCCAGTGGTATAGTGATAACAAGGGAGAAGTGATCACTTAGCAAGTCTGGTGCAATTTCACATTTTCCCTCTAGACCCTGACCATTTAGAATCACAGCGTAGTCTAATCTCCCTCCCTTGATATGTGTCGCCTCCTGTGTCCCCAGTATTTTGGATTCAGGGTAATCTAATATAAACTGTCTAAATCTCACGCCATTAGTATTGGTCTTTCCCTCTGTCTCCAAATCTTTGTGACGAGCATTAAGGTCCCCAGCTACTAAGGTCACTTCACTAAAAACAGTATCAGGCAGAGAGCTAACGGCAAAGCAATTTTTAGAAACATACAGGTTAATTACGTTCAGCACACCCTCACTCAGATAAATTTTGACGGGTCCTGCTGATGACCTCCGTAAACCCGGTATCCATATCTATTTCTTCCTCGTTGTCACCCAAGGGGGCCTCCCTTCCCTCGTTCATGGCCATGGCACTAGCCATTTCAGGGGACGTTGGTTTTGTAGTGCATCCGATCAGTTTCAACTCAGTTGTTAAATTACTGTGTGATGAAGCGCTCTCGGAAGCACGTCTGCCTGCCGCGGAGGTCAAGGACAGAATGAAGAGGGTGTATGTAGGTGAAGTGGAGGGAGGGAGAGGGAGGGGTAGACCGAAGATGAGGTGGAGGGATGGAGTTGAGAGGTATATGAGGGGGGGGGTGAGTTGGGGGGAGGGTAGTCAAATGGTGGGTGACAGAGCGACTTGGAGGCGTTTTGTCTACGGCCACTCTTTGCGGGATTAGGGCGTCGGGCTATAGATAGATAGATAGATCTATCGGTGGATAAATCAATAAATATATGGTGTCACGGTAGGGTCAGGCTCCATATTACCTCACCCTTACCAGCTTACTTCGGCATTTGTCAGGTTAATATACATAATACATTCACTGTTATGTCCATCCATCTCTCTCATTCTCCTCATCTCACCCTGTTTACTCCCCTCTCATCATCATCATCATCATCATCATCATCATCATCATCATCATCATATTTCCCAGTTCTGTATTATATAACCATTTTTTTTTTTTTTTTTTTTTTTACATACTACATAAATGTAAGATGTGTTGTACTTCATGAATATAGGATATGGCTGTATGATAGGCCAGCCAGTTGCAAGTAATGGTGTGTGTGTGTGTGTGTGTGTGTGTGTGTGTGTGTGTGTGTGTGTGTGTAATTCACCGGGTCGGTCAGGATCACTTGATGGTCGTGATCGTCAGCTTTTACCCTCCCGGAAGGGAGCTGAGAGCTCATATAGTCCGATCTAAGGGCAAGGCTGTGACCACACACGCACACATCAGTCCCCTTGCTCAAGGGGGACAGTAACCACCCACTTCGTCAGTGAAACTTTTCGCAACGTGTGTGTGTGTGTGTGTGTGTGTGTGTGTGTGTGTGTGTGTGTGTGTAAACTTAACCCATTAGCTGTGGTGGCTTCTCTTCAGTTAACATAAAATCGCTTACTATATGCTGAAGTATATATACATATATATTTATTTTCTGGTCACAGCGTTCATTTAGCACGTCATATACTGTTCAGTTCTGCCGAGTTGCTCTTAGCTGAACGTATCGATGTAACGTTAGCCAAAACAAAATATCGTCTTTGTAACTAATTCGCATCTTACAGTTTCGATATCTAATCTCATTGTTCGTACATCACGATACTTTAGGCAGACAAGAAAATAATCTACCGAAATAGAAAACGCTAGTTACATGGATAACTGATATATTTTTCGTTCCTGGACTAGGCACATTTTACCCCTCTCCTATTCTGTCCTACTTTAGCCTAAACCAACCCATCCTAACCTACTTTTCTCTGCCCTACACTACCCTACCCCAGCCTACCCTGCCCTAGCGTTCCCTACCCTATCCTACCGCTGAGGTCTCCTGTAGGGATACTCGTTCTTAGGTTTTTGCCAGGCTTAGGGAGGTGGAGGAGATTAAGGTGTTGGACATCCGTTCTGGGGGCGGAAAGACTTACAACATCCCTTTGTCTTGTTGTAAACTTTGGTCTACCCTTTCCCTGTCATGACACTTCTCCGGAGTCGATAATATTCCCCATGCAGTGCTGAGGTACCTGGATGATGAAGCAGTGTTTTTTTTTTTTTTTTTTTTATAGGAAGGGGGGGGAAGGAAGGTTGTGTGGAGGGGAAGGGAAAGTGGGAAAGGAGGAAGGAAGGAGGAGTGGAAAGATGGTGGGCTGGCCACCTTGCTTTTTTTTTCATGGTTTGTTTGTTTAATGGTTTGTTTGTTTATTCGTTCATTTATTTAATTGTTTATTTGTTTAATAATTTTATTTGTATTTTTATTTATTGTATTTATAATTTTGTTTTATTTATTTGTTTGTATAACTAGCCAGCTAGCTAAATGTTTCGTTGTTTTTTGTGGTTGATGTCGGGTGGTTTGTTGGCGACTAGCAACAGTATTGCAGTCTTTTGTGGACACTTGTCAGTGTTTGTTGGTAGATGCGGGTACTGTTTGGGTAACTTGTTTGAGTTCATTTCGTTCCCGTAGAGTTTCATAGGGAGTGTATGGGATGTGGGTCGTTGTGAGATGCGGGACTCGCTAGCGGGAGTTAGGTCGGGCTGGGATTGTAGTTCTGGTGGGAGATTTAGTAGATGGGGACAGGGTCTGGGTTTTCTGCTATGGTTTTTAGGCAGCTTGGGAACCATTTGTGTAAGATGAGGTTCCTTTCCTCAGTGATGTTTTTTAAGGTGTTGTACGTTTCGTTATCAAATTCTTCGATTTTTCCCCATATTTTTTTGGCTTGGTTGTGTACTCTAATATTCAAGGGTTTGGTTTTGGTGATTGTATGTATTTGTTCTGTAGTTAAGGTGTAGGGGTAGTGTTGGTTGGTTGCAAATCGGAGAGCCTTATTTTGGATTGTTTGTAGTTTCCTTAGTTGAGTGTGGCTGAAGGTGTGTGTAGGGATGGGTAGATATTCGAGGATGGGAAGAACAAGTGCTTTGACTAGGTGGGTTTTAATTTTTATTGGCATGTCTTTGAATCTGTATAATCGACTGAGTGCTCCAGTGGCTTTTTGTCTCCTGTCATTTGTGCTAGCGAGGTAGCCTGTTGAGTTGATCTTGAAACCTAGTATTTTCCCTTCCTCTTTAAATTCAATTAATTCGTCATTAATTATTAGTGGCTCTTTTCTTTTGTTTGCTAGTTGAATTACTGAAAATTTATTAATGTTTGTTCGTATTTTCCACTGATTTTCATAAGCGTTTATTTTCTCAGCTTCTTGTTTGGTTCTGGAATTCATAACGTTCCTTGATGGGCCTGGGTAGTTTACGATCTGGGTAATATCGTCGGCATAACTGATATTTATGCCGTGTGTTGCTTGAGGGGTGTTACTTGTGAAGATGGTGAAAAGAGTTGGGGACAAGACACTTCCCTGGGGGACACCACAACCCAGGGCAAAGCTGGCACCAGTGTAATTATTTATCTTAATATTGGCTTACCTATCATCTAAAAAATCCCATAGGATTTTCTCAGTTATTGTAGGGAGGTTAAGGTGGAGGAGTTTGTGTTTAAGACCGAGGTGCCACACCTTGTCGAAGGCTTTCGTGATGTCCCTGAGGACCACGTGACACTGACCCTTGTTGGCTTTGTTTATTGCAATATGTTCTGTTGCGACGGCGATAGCATGTGTGGTGCCTCTGTGGAATCGGAACCCGTATTGGTTTGTGTTGTATAAGTCATTGCTTTCTAGGTGTATTCTTAGTCTATTGTTAATTATTCGTTCTAGGATTTTTCCAGGGACTTCTAATAGAGATATTGGTCTGTGGTTTTCTACTAGATGAGGATTTTTATTCTTTTTAGGGATTAACTTTATTGTTGCTTCTTTAAACTTGTCTGGGAAATATCCAGCTGAGATGGTTGCATTAAATATGTGTCTCAGAGTTTCTTTGGCTATGCTGGGGAGGTTGGATAGAATAGTTTTGTTGACTCCGGTTTCTCCTGGGCAGGTTTTTTTTCATGTTTTTTATGATGGCAGTAATTTCTCCTTCCGTAATGGGGGAGGTAAAGATTGTGTCAGAATCTAGTCTGGCTGGGTCTGCTGAATGATATGGAGTGAGTCTGTCGTGGTTGTTGATTAGATATTCTCTTACGTTGTTTTCGTGTGTTTGGTCGTTTTGTTCTTCGTCCTATTCTTGAAAAATGGATTCCCAGTGTGATCTGTGGGTGTTTTCTTGTTCTGAGGGGGAGTGTTTTCTTTCTCCGTGGGGGTCAAGTATGTAATGTGGGTCGGGGTTAGAGTAGCCTGAGAGAGTTTTTATTTTTCGCCAGAAGATGGTGGGGTCGTTGTATGAGTTGGCGGTGTTGGTAATGATGCTGGCCCATTGTGTGTTATGTTCTGTCAATAAGGATGTGTGCAGCTGAGCTTGGAGCGCTTTGTATTGTGTGAAGTGTGCTCTTGTCCAGCCGTGTGTTTGGGAGTGTGATCTAAGTGCATTGTATTGTTGGATGAGAATCTGTGTGTCTCTGCTGTGTTTTGGATGTGTTATTGTTCTGTAAGAAGTTGTGGGGATGTTGTTATTGATTGCAGATTTGATTGAGGAGTACCAACTCTCGAGGAACTGATCTATGTCTTCGAGTGTGCCTTCTTCAGGGTTAGGGAAGTTTGTAAAAGCTGTACACAATTCTTGTTTGAAATCTTCCCAGTTGGCCAAGGAGAAATTGGGTCTGGGTGGAGTGGGGACAAGTACTGGGGCAGAGGAGATTGTAGCAATGATAGGGGTGTGGTCGCTGGTAGTGAGAGGCCCAGGGGAGTAGATGTTGTGATGTGCATTCATGTTACTTAATGCTATGTCTGGGGTGGTGGTGGAGTAGTGGGAATAGTATGTGGGAAAATGGGGTCCTATAAATCTTATTGTGGTGTCAGAGATTAGTCTGGCTAGTTGTCTCCCGACGATGTTCGAGTTCCTATTATCCAGGAGATGGTGTCTGGCGTTGAGATCTCCTATAAGATATACAGGAGTGTTCCTTCTGAATAGGTTTATGAAATCCGGGGTTGGGAGGTATGGTCGGCTAGGAGGGAGGTATGCTGTGGCAATGATGATTTTGCCCGTGTGTGTTTGGATTTCTGCAGTGTCCTTCCTCCAGAGTCTTATAAATAGAATTTGGAGAGATTCGTCCACTCCTGCTTCTTGGCGGGGGGCTGTTGTCCTACCGTTTCACAAGCCAGGTATTGCAGGTCACCATCTTGGTTTGCGTGGTAGGTTGCCTTTACTGATTATGGAATTTTTCCGTATTGGTGCCACCTTGTTTCCCTCATATCCTCAAGAGGAGGGAGTGCCTCAAACTAGTGTCCTTAGTGTCACCGTCTTTGCTAAAGTTCAGGAAGATTTTGTTAGCTCTGTTCCGGAGGGAGTGTCTGCCTCGCCATATCCTCGCTATCCACATCCGTTTGGGTACAGGGTGAAGGCTGCCATGGGGGATGTGGATGTTCCAACCTTTCTTGTTTGTCCTGTGCGTGTACCAAGGATGGCTCCCTGGCTCCTCTCAGGGGTGCAACTGTGTGTTTACTTTCCTGAGAGAGGGGCCTTTCTTTCCTCACAGGCGGCTCTTTGCTATTTTTTTAGAACATGCTTCCTCTCACAGTGTCTCGATTCTCGTATGTACTGATGGATTGAAATCCCGTGAGGGGACAGTCTTGGGTGTTATATTTCCCGATTTCATTCGTGGTAGTAGTCTTCCCCCCATCGTATCTACTTTTATCGCAGAACTTACTGCTATTTTACTCGCAGTCAAATTGATATTTAGCTTCCCTCCTGTTTGTTATACAGTTTTTAGCGACTCTGCCGATCTCCATTTTGTGTTTTCCCGTCCAATCCTCTTTTGTTGTCTACAGTGTTTTAGAATGGCTGTGCTTGCTAGGGACTGCTTTGTGGTTTTGTACCATTGTGGGCAGTGAGCCTGCTGATGCTCTGGCAAAGGCTGCTGCCTCTCGCCCATCCTCACCTCTCCCCTGCCTCGCTCAGTGATATTCATCTAACCACTCACTGTTTGCTCCCACTGGCAGAGTAGGTGGGATGCGGTGGGGGCCAACAAAATGTGATATTTGTGGGTAAACGGGCCCCTTCATTTGCCGAGGTCTGAATGCAGGTGGGAGACGGCTTTATGCTGGCTCCGAATGGGCCATTCCTGGTTCTCTCATTGATTTTTAATGGAGGACTCTCCCCCTACTTTCTGTGTGGAATGCTTCGTCCCCCTGACTCTTCGGCTTTTGCTGATGGTGTCCACTGTTGGGGAATTGCGCCATCGTTACCTCTCTGAGCACCGAGCAGGAGAGGGATTGTAGTCTTCTGTTGGTACTTGGAGAGGATGCTTGTTGTGGTGGAGGGGGAAACCTTTGCTTGGTGTAGGCAGCTGCACTACCGTGTAAAATTTAGTATACAGTGGTTTTAATGTTCTTATTGTTTTAGTGTTTTTCTTGTTTTAATTATCAATTTTATTTTGTGTGTGTGTGTGTGTGTGTGTGTGTGTGTGTGTGTGTGTGTGTGTGTGTGTGTGTGTGTATTTCATCTTTTCGAGTGCTTTTATTCTCGTTGTCGTCCGGCGGCATATGACCCTGGTTGTTGTATCGCCAGATTTTATTGTATATACTTATTCAGTTCAATTTACCCTACCCTACTCTTCTCAACCCTACACTAGCCTACCTCAGCCTACCCTACCCTACCCTGCCATTGCCGACCCAACTCTACCCTACTTTAACCTACCCTCCCCTGTACAGCCCTTTCACCACTACATTACTTTTCTTGTTTTCTTCTCTCTACCTTCGGATGATTTTCTTCACCTCTATAGTAGAGAGAAATTTCGAACTGGAAGGGTTAAATACTGCCATCATCAACCCCATCTCTATCAGGGGATCTCCTAAGCTGAATAAAATCATGCGGTCAGCTAGGACAATGTAAATAAGTTGTTCTCGGCTTGAAAGATTAAATGATTCTGTCCCGTCATCCTAAGAGGGTTTTCTGAAGCTGTAGGATATCGTCAGAAGCTAGCAAAGTGTAAAAGTGACATCCGCAGACCGGGAGCTCCGCATCCAGTGCTCCGCGGTTCAAGTCCCAGAGGAGGACAGATGTTTTGACGTGTAGACGTTACCAGGGCGTAGCTTGGTGGCCTACCCTTTAATATTCTGGACTAATGGTGGTCTAGCCTCGTGCCCCTGTGCTCCACCACATAAAAAAAATAAAAATAAAAAGGAAAGTCAAGGGTCATGAATGAATTAAAGGACTGAACTAAGCAGGGAAGAACAAAAATCGTGGAGAAGATCGCCCCAAATTTGATGAGACAGTGTAGTATAACTGAGTGAAATAGGCGTTGGATATGACGGAACTATTATGATTTGTAATTATAATATGGAGTCCTAACACCCTGTCCAAACCGACCCAATCCTACCTCACCCTGCAAAAACCGACCCAATCCTACCTCACCCTGCCAAAACCGACCCAATCAAACCCCACTCTGCCAAAACCGACCCAATCCTAACCCACGCCGCCAAAACCAACCAAAACCTATCCTATACTCTGTCATAACCGACACAATCCTACCTCACCCTGACAAAACTGACCCAGTCCTACCCCACCCTGCCAAAACCGACCCAACCTTACCCCACCCTGCTAAAACCGATCCAACCCTACCCCACCATGCCAAAACCGACCCAATCCTACCCCACCCTGCCAAAAAAGACCCAATCCTGCCCCACCCGGCCAAAACCGACCCAACGCTACCCCACCCTGCCAAAACCGACCCAACCCTACCCCACCCTGCTCAAACCGATCCAACCCTACCCCACCATGCCAAAACCGACCCAACCCTACCCCACCCTGCTAAAACCGATCCAACCCTACCCCACTCTGCCAAAACCGACCAAATCCTAACCCACGCTGCCAAAACCAACCAAAACCAATCCTATACTCTGTCATAATCGACACAATCCTACCTCACCCTGACAAAAGTGACCCAGTCCTACCCTACCCTGCCAAAACCGACCCAACCCTATCAAAACCGATCCAACCCTACCCCACTATGCCAAAACCGACCCAACCTTACCCCACCCTGCCCAAAAAAACTCATCCTACCCCACCCGGCCAAAACCGACCCAACGCTACCCCACCCGGCCAAAACCGAACCATTCCTACCACACCCTGCCATAACCGACCCAGTCCTACCCCACCCTGCCAAAACCGGCCCAATCCTACGCCGCCCTGCCAAAACTAACCCAACCTTACCCCACCCGGCCATAACCGACCCAACGCTACCCCACCCTGCCACAACCGTCCCATCCCTACCCTACCTTAACCAGACCAGTCTTATCTAACTCATTGTCGACATTAACACTTTTTTCGATTTTCATCTTTCTTCCTCCAGACGATTTTCTTCAACTCTGGAGAGAAATTTCGTACTAGAGGGGTTAGATACAGTCACCATCAACCCCTTCACTACGAGGGGATCTCCTAAGCTGAATAAAATCGTCCGGTTACCTAGAACAAAGTAACTAAGTCATTCTCTGTCTGAAGGGGTTATTGTGTCTGTCCCATCATCCCGAGAGGGTTTCTTTAAGCTCCAGGAAATCGTCTAAAGGTAGCAGTGTAAACATGACGTCAGCACTTGGTCTAGGCGCAACAGATCGAATCCCGGAGGTGAACAAAGGTTTTTATATCATATAGACGTTTTATATTTTATATTTTGCAACTTTCAGAGGCATTTACTCAGCTTTAGGAGTCTTATGGATAGGCTTAATCAAACGTATCGAACCTCCTATGTTAGAAAAAATAGCTTACAGAAATGCGTCCTCGTACTGAAGGGGCGGAATGGACAGATCGAGTGACTAAGGTATTGAATTATGTATAAGACTGGTTTTGTTGTTATTTCTATTATTATTATTATTATTATTTCAGGCAAATGTCCCAGGCTTTTAGACTGGCTGACTAGCGAATATTATTAAGTCTCCCGTGGCTCCGTGCTCCTTCCACTCAAGAGCCTGCACTTCACGCATTCCACGCACAAGATGGCGCCACCGCTGCATTCCTGCGAAGACGAGAGGTCAAGAGGACGACACTTGCTTTTTGTTTGTTTGTTTACTGTAATTGCTTAAAGTTGTGATCCCTCCAACTTGAATGCTCAGTTGTAACTATAGATAACTAGAATACGATGCTAGTCACGAAGAAGGTGCTATGAAAAGATACAGAGCTCGTAGTATTGGCTGGATGAATCACTCTTGCGTGATAATCAAAGACGGTGAATAAAACCAACACTTGTAGACGAAGAATATAATTACCAAACAGTTTCGGTGGACACTGCCACCATCTTCAGTGGTCAAGATAGTGAGAGGGAGTGACATACTGCCTATACAAGGGTTCCTTTTTATGCGTGTGTGTGTGAAAGGGTGGGGTAGATTGTAAGCGGGGATTAACCCAAGGGGGATTTTGGGGGGGACATTACCGGACAGGTCAGGTGTAATTCCTATCTGACCCTTCCTGCTACGACACAGGTAAAGTCAGATAGGAATTACACCTGACGTGTCCGGTAATGTCCCCCCAAAAATCCTCCTTGGGTTAATCCCCGCTTACAATCTACCCCACCCCACCTCACCTTTACCCCACCCTTCCACACACACACAGGCATAAAAAGGAACCCTTGTATGGTCAATATGTCACTCCCTCTCATTATCTTGACCACTGAAGATGGTGGCAGTGTCCACCGAAACTGTTTGGAGGGAAGGCATTTTGTATTTTGTTTGTGATGTTATAATGTCTCTCAGGATCCTAGGATCCTCTCTCGGCTGAACCAAATTGTCTGGCGTCAGCTGGAACATGATGCTAGAGTTATGTCGGTCGTGAGGGGGTTAATGGTGACGGTATTGACACTGTCAGGCTCCTATGACTCACTCAGTCGAATAAAATCGTCTGAGTCAGCTGAAATGGGACACTAGAGTTGTCCCAAGCACCAGAGGGTTAAGAATCTTAAGAATCTTAAGATTCTTAACCCTCTGGTGCTTGGGACAACTCTAGTATTCCATTCCAGCTGACAGACGATTTTGTTCGGCTGAGTGAGTCATAGGAGCCTGACAGTTACTACACTGTCACCATTAACCCCCGCATGACCGGCATAACTCTGGTATATCATGTTCCAGCTGACGCCAGACAATTTGGTTCAGCCGAGTGGGTCTGGGGCCTGGGGGGCACTAAATGAAAATATCCAAAAAATATTAAAGGGGGGGCTATATCCATTTTGCCACAGGAGGTATACCAAAATTGGACTTTTTAATAAAACCCCCTCCTCTTTCACTCCCTGTGTTTTGTATATGTCCCTTTCTGTCTGCCTGTGGTGTGTCTGTCACTCTCTGTCTGCCTGTGGTGTGTCTGTCACTCTCTGTCTGCCTGTGGTGTGTCTGTCCCACCGTCTCTGTGTGTGGCGTGTCTACTGTGTGAAGGTGGACTATGTACGTGTAGTAGTGTGTGTGTCTTGATGTGTGTATGTAGTAGTGTGTGTGTCTTGATGTGTGTATGTATGTAGTAGTGTGTGTGTGTCTACTGTGTGAAGGTGGCTGTGGCTATGTACGTATCTTGTGTGTGTGTCTTGATGTGTGTATGTATGTAGTAGTGTGTGTGTGTGTGTCGATGTGTGTAGTAGTGTGTGTAAGTGTCTTGGTGTGTGTCTGAGGTGAAATGTAAGTATGGGGCCTTGTGGTTTTAAGGAAAGCCTGCTACGCAAACTTCCCTCAGCCACATTTTAAAGAAACCTCTATCACACCGGGACTTGAACCCGGGTCTTCCTGATTAGCAAGCCAGCACCATGCTGACCCTGCTACCGCGGCCCCACAGGGATAACGGCTAAAACTTCTACTGTATTTTATTTCTTTACATGTTACAAAAAATGGGAAATTGGACAACATGCATAGACTTAACTAAATTTTCATGTACCTATTAATGTCGCTTTAGGAGGAGATATCTCGAAATTTCCTGAGTTACTTGGAATACCTAAGCCTGCAGTTTAATGCTAATCATGAACAAGTGCAATGGAAAGAATATAGAGCAGTTGCTACTTATATAAAGGGAGAAAGTAAAAACTTAGTCTGCTACGAACGGCAGGACTTAAACGATTAACCATATATTACATAAACTTAACACACTGAGTGACACAGAAACTAAACATATGATACAAATTCTTTAATGAAACTTATATGAGAGTACAAATGACAAAATATACACTGCACAGGAAGACAGTACAGTACTCATTGGTCATACCTTCCGTGCGAACTCAGAGAATGAAAGCCTATCTGTTGTACCGAACCATATAGACTACATGTCCACCCTAAACTGACAAAAACCTGGCATCTCTCCACCTTGAATGCTGAGCTGTTTCTAGAGATAAAGACTAGATTATCATGCAAATCACAATGAAGATCTATGGGGAGGATGCAAAACCATAATACCGTCTTATTCTGCCACTTAGATACAGGAACTAAGCAGCAGAAGGACTAAAATTTGTCAAGGTGAGCCAACTA
The DNA here is from genome assembly GCF_032717465.1 of Coenobita brevimanus. Classification (NCBI taxonomy): domain Eukaryota; kingdom Metazoa; phylum Arthropoda; class Malacostraca; order Decapoda; family Coenobitidae; genus Coenobita; species Coenobita brevimanus. Next base: position 105,529 of record NC_136955.1, on the reverse strand, counting down.
CAATGACACAGATGAAGTCTGAGATTATATAATGTGTAATCATGAACTGATTGCATCATTCAGTAAAGATTACAAAAGGAAAAGCTATCAAATCTGAAAGTGTAAGTACTATACAAGATATGATTAACCTTGTACATCCATATTCTGAGATATGCTTCCTATATCATAGCCTACACACAAATTCATCCCCCTCAACAGTAATGGTATATTCCTGCTGTCTCCTGACTTCCAATCAACTTATGAAACCTCTCTCCTAATTCTAGAAGGTATGTTAAGAGAAAATGTGAATATTGATGAGATACAGTTTGGGTTTATGTCAGGCAAAGGGACCACAGATGCCATATTAATTGTTCGACAGTTTCAGGAAAAAATATATAGGAAAGAAAAGGGAATTGTACTTTGTTTTTGTTAATTTGGAGAAGACCTTTGACGGAGTCCCTAGAGAGGTGATGAAGTGGGCAATGAGAAAGTTTGGGATCAAGGAGTGGCTGGTTAGGGTGGTTATGGCCATTTATGTGGGTGCTCACACCCAGGTAAGTGTGAATGGAAATTTGAGTGACAAGTTTTCCAAGAATGCTGGCGTGCACCAGAGGTCAATTTTGAGCCCCTTGTTGTTTATCATGGTACTTGAAACCCTCTTATGTGACTTCAGAAATGGACTCCCGTGGGAGATGATGTATGCTAATGATCTGGTGTTGATTACAGAGAATGAAAGGAAGGCGGAGGAAAGATTTGGGAAGTGCAGAGATGGTATGAAACACAAGGGCTCAAAGTAAATGCAGATATTACTAAAGTGATGGTGTATAGGGCTGGTGGCAGTACTGTCAAAGAAGAGGGAGAGTGGCCATGTGAGATCTGCCACAAGGCTGTGGAAAGTAAGTCCATCTTGTGCAGTCTGTGATAAGTGAGTGCATAAGATATGTAGTGGTACTAGAGGTAGACTGCAAGATAATGCTGATTTCATGTGTGCCGTGTGTCGGGGAGAGCAGGTGAAGATTGTCAGGCATGGAAGGACTGACCTTGTTGGTGAGTCTCTCGAGTATGTGGAAGAGTTTTGTTATTTGGAAGACATGTTATGTGCTGGAGGTGTAGCTGAAGCTAGCTCTGTGGCTAGAGTGAGGAGTTGTTGGAAGAAATTCAGTGAGCTGTTGCCTCTCCTGACACTGAGAGAGCTTTCCTTCTGTGCTAAGGACCTCTGTATGTGTCATGTGCCAGGAGTGCAATACTGTATGGTAGTGACACTTGGGCAGCAAAGGAAGAGGATATTTGCAGGCTTAAACATACAGAAATGACAATGAGTGGGTGGATGTGCAGTGCGTCCTTGAACGCGAGGCCTTGGGGGGCTAGGTTTATGACTGAAGAGTTGAGAGCAAGGATGGGACTGGAGTGTGTTGTTGTGATGAGAAGGTGCTGACTGAGATTGTCTGGACATGTGGAAAGGATAGGAGCTGACAACTGGGCGCAGAAAGGGATGTGTAAACGTTGGGGGTAGGGTTCCGAGAGGCAGACCAAAGAAGAGCTGGGATGAGGTCAAAGAGTGTGACCTCAGGGATAGGGGACTGCATAGGGAAGTTGCCAAAGATCTAGCAGCATGGATATCACTAGCACTCAGAAATTTTATGCTATCCTTAACCATGCTATACCTAGATCTAGGTTTGACTGCAATTATTTGGAGAGGGAACAAAATGATGAAAATTCCAAACCTGAACACTGACAGAAGAGCCAAACCCTCCTGTTTTGTGCCCATTTTGGGCCTGTCTGAACCTGAATCCCTGGGTTACCCACAGCACATCCTACCAACTCAGTTGCCTGGCCAAAGCTACAATTCCCTACATCGTCATCTGGAAAAATTTGGAAGGAATGAGAGAGTGTTTTTGATTGGTGATATGAATGGTAAAGTTGGGAATGCGAAGGTGGATGGAATAGTTGGTGAGTGGGGTGTGCCTGCTGAGATAGATGAGAATGGGAGTGCGTTAGTGGACATTTGTGCTGGGAGGGGGTTGGTGGTAGCCAATACCCTCTTCAGGCATAAAATGATCCACAGGTATACATGGCGAGTGATGAGAAGGGTGGGTGGTGAACTGAATGAAAGGAAGGCAATGATTGATTATGTGTGTGTGGATGAAAGGATGCGAAGATGTGTAATGGATGCAAGAGTTTATAGAGGTTGGGGGAGTGGACTCTCTGACCACTACTTGGTGGTGGCCAGAATCAAGGTCCAGTTAGAATGGAGAAATAGAAGAAGGGAAAGACGAGAGGAAGGAGTAGTTGCAAGGAGAGTGGAAAGGTTACAAGAGGATGAGAAAAAGGCAGAGTATAAGAGAGAAGTGGAGGAACGATTGGGCAAATATGAATTGGAGCAGATGGGAGACGTGGAAGGTGTGTGTAGCATATTTACAGAAGAAATATGTGCAGCATGTGATGTGGTGTGTGGAAGGAAGAGAAGACGGAGGGGGGTGCAAGGAACAGCGTGGTGGACTGAAGAGGTGAAACAGGCTGTGGCACAAAAGAAGAAAGCGTACAATGAATGGATGAGAAATAGGGGCGTGGAAGAAGTTGAGAGACGGAAGAGAGAGTTATATGTAGAAAGAAAGAGAGAGGTGAAAAGATTAATAAGAGAGAGTAAGAAGAGAGTGGATGAGGAATTTGGAAGGAATTTGAGTGTAAAGTGGAGGGACTGTAAGAAAATGTTCTGGAAAGAGGTGAAAAGAGTAAGACAGGGTGGAAGTGAAGTTAGCAGGGGAGTGAAAGATAAAAATGGTAGATTACTAGTGGAGAAGGGAGAAAAAGTGAGCAGATGGAGAGAACACTTTAAGGAATTGTTGAACGTAGAGGATGGAAGTAATGCGAGTATAAGTGGCTGGGGAATGGCTGGGAGAAGGAGGGAGGTGAGAAGACAGGAAGAAATCAGTAGGATAGAAGTTGTGGAAGCAATGAAGAAAGTTAAATCTGGGAAAGCCCCAGGAATTGATGGAGTGTGTGGTGAAATGCTGAAGCATGGGGGAGAGATAGTAGTAGAATGGATGTGGAAGATGTGCAGATTGGCCTGGGAGGAAGGTAGAGTCCCAGAGGATTGGAAGTCAGATATAATTATTCCCTTGTACAAAAGGAAAAGGAGAAAAAGAAGTGTGTGGTAATCATAGGGGCATTTGTCTTCTTAGTATAATAGGAAAAGTGTATGGTAGGATACTTATTGACAGAGTTAGAGAAAGAACAGAGAAATTAGTTGGAGAAGAACAGGGAGGCTTTAGGAAGGGAAGAGGTTGTGTAGATCAGATATTCATTCTTAGATCTTTAGTGGAAAAGTTTCTAGAGAAGGGAAAGAAGTTGTATGCGGCTTTCATGGATTTGGAGAAAGCATATGACAGGGTGGATAGACAAGGATTGTGGGCAGTGTTAAGAATATATGGAGTAGATGGGATGTTGTTGAATGCTGTGAAGAGTATGTACGATGGTGCGAAGGCTGCAGTGCGTGTGGATGGCGAACTAAGTGAATTCTTCTCTTTGAAAGTTGGGTTGAAACAGGGATGTGTCATGTCTCCGTGGTTATTCAATCTGTACATGGATGGGGTAATAAAAGAGGTACAAGGTAGGGTAGTGGATGTTGGAGTGGCCCTGGTGAGAGAGGATAGTGTTTGGAAACTCCCTGTACTGTTGTTTGCAGATGATACTGTGTTGTTGAGTGAAGACGAAGGGGAGCTGCAAGGCTTGGTGGATGAGTTTGGGAGAGTATGTAAGAAACGGAATCTGAAGGTGAATGTAGGGAAGAGTAAAGTGATGGTCTTTGAGAGAGGTGAAGTCAGTGAATGTACAGCGAGGCTGGATTGTGAGGAATTGGAAAATGTGAGTACGTTTAAGTACTTGGGTAGTGTAATGAGTAAGGATGGAGGTTTGGAGGGTGAAGTGCTTGAAAGGGTACAGCAGGGAAGAAAGGTTGCTGGTTCCTTGAAAGCAGTGATAAGAAACAGGAAAGTGAGCATGGAAGTGAAAAAGTTACTACATGACAGTATTGTGATACCAACTCTAACGAATGCAAGTGAAGCTTGGACGTTGTTGGAAGGACACAAGTCAAGAGTGAGAGCAGTGGAAATGAGTTATTTAAGAGGAGCCTGTGGAGTCACGTGGAGAGACAGGCTGACGAATGAGGATATAAAGGAGCGTTGTGGTGTGGATGTGGATGTGATAGGAAGCGTTAGGAGAACACACTGAGGTGGTTTGGCCATGTGGAGAGGATGGAGGGTGAAAGACTGACGAAGAGAATGTATGTGAGTGAGGTGGAGGGGGGAAGAGGGAGGGGGAGGCCGAGGATGAGATGGAGGGATGGGGTGGAGAGGTATATGAGAGAGGGGGGTGTGAGTTGGGAGCAGGGCAGTGAAATGGCGGGGGACAGGGCGACTTGGAGGCGATTTGTTTGTGGCCACCCCAAACGGGATTGAGGCGTCTGGCAATAGATAGAGATAGATAGAAGATTAAATAACTAAAGCTAACACTGATTTGAACTAATACACATCTGGTCCACAGGTCTTGCTGGAGTCTGCTGCCTTGACGCTGCTTCCTTGCCACTCTTGTCATACCCTGCTGAAGTTTGGTCTGCCCTGCCGTGAGAAGCCTGACGGTGGTGTGGTGTCTTCCCCGCCTGGTGGCGGTGGTGGTGGTGGTGGTGGTGGTGGTGGTGGCGGTGGTGGTGGTGGTGGTGGTGGTGGTGGTGGTGGTGGCGGCGGCGGCGGCGGCGGCGGCGGCAGGGTGTCGTGTCTTCCCCAGCCGTGAGATGACTTGCTGCTGCTGCTGGTGATCTGCCCTGACCTGCCGAGAGAAGCCTGGTGGTGATGGTGTGATCTGCCTTGCAAGTCGGGTCGCTCCCATCCAGGATGTTCTGTGGACAAATGCTACTTTTGAATGCATATTTTATATTGCTGTCTCTGTTAATGTATTCTATACTGAAGTATTAATAATGAAAATTTAAATTTTCTGTCTTGTTTCATTACCTTTTAAACTGTGGCTTTGACTTAATATAGGTGATAAGTATATTGCGCTCTGCAGTCTTGTGTGTTGTGGGGACGGCTTTTGTGATGAGCTAAGACATTCTGATCGCTTCAACAAATTGCTACTCAGCCTTGTGATCGTGGACATAAAAGATTATACAATACAATGATATACAGCTAAGCATAAAAAAGGTTATGGGAATTCTCCACCATGCAATCAATGGACCTAAATTAAAGCCTATATTATAAAGCTAAGCCTGAAGAGGGTTGTGGAAAGTAGATAATGATGCAGGATAGACACTGGCAATGTTCACTGAGCCGTGCCCGCAACACACAAGAACTGGGTGGAGTAATATATGGACCACCTTGTATAATGAGAGGCCGTAAGTGTGTGCTGACCCACAAACTTGCCATCAATGCCCCGTTATAACTATTACTGTGTCTTGTAGGAAGCACAAAGAAAACAGGCCACAGAATACCTCCTTGTCTCTTGTTCCTCCTACACAAACATACACGCCTTTCACTTTAACTTGACACAGAGTTTCATTTAAAGCATATGAGAATGTCACGCAGACCAGTAGCAGAAATAGACAATACTACAGCCCAACATCCTTTCCACGGCACTCATTCGTGACTACCATCATATTCTATTGATAACTATCGCTACTACTCGGCAAACCGTATGGAAACTATAAGCTATCTGTCTATCCATCTATCTATAGCCAGACGACTTAATCCCGTAAGAGGTGGCCACAAACAAGTCGCCTCTATGCCACCCTGTCCCCCGTCATTATGCATCACTCCCCCTAATTCACACCCTCTCTCATATACATCCCAACTCCATCCTCCACTTATAAGTAATACATTAAAACAACCGTGAATTACTGCCGCACAAGCTGAGCCGTAATCATATCCAACACAAACACGAAGGAGCTTTAAAGAACAGAAAATAATACCTTGATAGCAGAAGACACTAAGACCACAAGTACTGACAGCCTACACCAAGAAACATAACTAATTTCAGTCAGAGACCAAGTGAATATGAGAGGCACACGGTTCATCACTTCAGCTCAAGATCCGTCCTACCTTTGTAACCTTATGTTGCATCATCCTCTCCACAAACAAAATCGAACAACCGCCCAACACTACACAGAGTATCTTTGCAACATATCCCTTCCTCCACCCGACTCTACACTTCCCAGACACATTCACAAACTCACAAACACCCCAGCCAGCCAAAACTTTCTGCCAAACACATACATAAACACACAGACACCCCAGCCAGCCAAAACTTTCTATACCAAACACATACATAAACACACAGACACCCCAGCCAGCCAAAACTTTCTATACCAAACACATACATAAACAGACACACACCCCGGCCAGCCAAAACTTTCTATACCAAACACATACATAAACACACAGACACCCCAGCTAGCCAAAACTTTCTACCAAACAGCATCCTTCATGTGCCACCACCAGACATACACCCTTCAGACACTACCGAACCCAGAGACACGAGTACACCAACCTTCCCTGCTACAATACTAACACAAAATATAACACACATACAATCCCCTGTGATCATACCGCAAAGTGGCACCCCTACACCACAGCACACCCACTCACTTCCTGCACCACACCACCACAACACAGACAATCCTTCAATATAACGCAGGGTTCACATCCAGAGGAGCCTAAGATGTAACAAGAACAACAACAACAACTCAGGCCAAGTTAAAGTGAAACGAGTCTAGTTACGAAAGGAAAATTATTTCAAGTTATTTTTTAAGCGCTTCGGGTACACAAAGTTACAAGGCCACAGGGAACGAACTGCATACCGAGGATGTAATACTACGGCGGCTTAGGGGGCTTTATACCACCTTTTCTTCAGTGATTTATTGTTCAACCGAGCGAGCGTAGAGAGCAAGCAAGCGAGAACACTATATGACATGGTATAATAGGGTGGCAGAGAACAGCGCCAAGACTGTGTTGTCTAGGAAACTATTAAAGCAACAACGGATCTATGGACAGCATTAGAAACCTAGTAAAAAAAATAATAGGAGTTACTTGAGGGACTTTTCTCAAAATCTGCCGCGGCAGTTCTGATGAAAGGAAAATAAAAGTACCAAACTGAGCACCAGAACCGAGTTATTCTAGAAGTTAAAAGCTACTGCAGATCTGTTCAGACAGCTGGAAAGCTTATGAAGAAGCAATTGGTACTACTTAGGTTAAATAGACTTAGCTTTTAACATCAAGCAAGATGGATGGATGGATGGATGTGGAATCGTGGATGCTTGAACCGATGGTAGAGTTCCTGCTGTTTCGTCCTTCCACCTGCCGACAAAAATCATCATCAATATCCTCCTCCTCATCATCATCATAGCTGTCGTCGTCATTATCATCATCATCATTATATACACCGTCATTCTCATTATCATTACCATTCTCATCATCATCATCATCATCATCAATATCATATTATCATTATCACCTACCTATCTATCTATTTATCTATATCTGTTTATCTATAGCCAGACGCCTTAATCCCGTAAGGGGTGACCACAAGCAAATCTCCTTCATGATGTACTGTCCTCTACCATTTAGCTCAAGTATCGCACTCATATGTTTCTACTCTTTCCCTCCATCTCATCGTCGGTCTCCCCATCCCCCTCTATCCTTCCAGCTAACTCATGTGCACTCTTCTAGTCATTCTCTTATTCGCCATCCTCTCCACATGGCCAAACCACCTCGAAGTATTTCTCTTAGCGCTTTCAATCTCATCCACATCAGCATCACAACGCTCCTTCATCTGCCCATTTGTCTGTCTGTCTCTCTATGAGACTCCACATGCTCCTCTCAAGTAGCTCATTTCCACCGCTCTCACTCTTGACTTGTGTCCTTCCAGCAAGATCCAAGCTTCACTTCCATACTTTAAAGTGGGAATCACAGCATGCAGTGCCCTTTTTTTTCATACTTTCATCCTCAGTTCCCTCTTCCTAATCACTGCTTTTTAGAGAACAAGCAACCCTCCTTCCCTGACG
>NC_136955.1:0-92500 GCF_032717465.1 Coenobita brevimanus | reverse complement strand
CACATAATGTAGGGGACCCTTATGTAACTTTGACGAAGCTTTATACCGTCCATTGTCGTTTCGTTTTTATTTTCTCTCTCTCTCTCTCTTGTTCTTACGTTGCCTCATGTTAAAAGGTCCTTTTATTTCTTAATGGCGGTGGTCTAATATAAATTTCCATGTGGCTCTATATGTGGACACTCAGTGCATTGTGTTTTCCATTTTTTCCCCCTAATCTACAGTTTATCACATCTTTCCTGGCTTATTTCCCAGCGATATCTATACTGCATTCGGATTCTACACTAAGTTATTTCCTGCTTAATCAGTTGCTTTGTACTGTGATCGTATCGTATCTTTTATAAAAGCTCCAATTAGCTTGCATGCGTCGGCCTTAGTCACATGATGGCTCTCCACGCTGCTTGATCTCTGGCAGCCTCCCTATTCAGTCCCTTATCCCTGAGGTCACACTCTATGACCTCGTCTCAGGTCTTTTTCGGTCTGCCTCTCGCAACCCTGCCCCCGACGTTCAAACTTCTTACTGTAGATCCATAATATCTGAATGTTTCTTGTCTTCTTCTTGCCATTTGTAGAGGTTCCCTGTACTGTGTGTGTGTGTGTGTGTGTGTGTGTGTGTGTGTTCTTACCTAATTGTATCTTTACAGGAATGAGTCAAGCTCGTACTGTCCCGTGTCTTAAACCATATTTATCGTACATATCCTTAAATTTGTGAATTGTTTTGGCACACACTATTTCATTCGGTAGTGCATTCCATTGATCAATTGCTCTGTTTGGGAAACTGAATTTCCTTACGTCTTTATCACCTCTCTTCTTATGCAGTTTTTTGCAGTGTCCTCTTGCTGATGCTTCCCCATATGTTAAGTAATCATTTATGTCTATTTTCTCCTTCCCTGATATGCATTTATATAACATTATGATGTCACCTCTTTTCCTTCTCTCCTGTAGTGTTGGTAGATTCAGTTTATTTAGTCTTTCTTCGTAGCTTAGATCCCTTAAGCTTGGTATCCATCTTGTAGCGACCCTTTGAACTTTTTCAATCTTGTCTATGTGTTTTTTTGAGATGAGGACTCCAGACTACTGATGCATACTCCAGGGTTGGTCTCATGAATGATGTTATTATCCTTCTTAGCATGTCTTCATTTATGTATGTGAATGCTATTCTCATATTTGCAAGCAGTGTATACATGTTCCGTACCTTCTCACTGATGTGGTCAGCCGGAGATAGTCTGTTATTGATAATCACACCTAGGTCCTTCTCTCTTTCTGATGTGTGTAGGGTTTTATTTCCTAACGTATAATCCCAGTCAGGTCTTTTTCCACTTTTACCAAACTTGATTACATGACACTTGTCCACATTGAATTCCATTTGCCATGTATTACTCCATTCATGAAGTTTATTTAATTCTTCTTGTAGCTCTTTACAAGAGTCTGTGTTAGTAATTCTCCGTTGTATTTTTGCATCATCTGCAAACATATTCAGATAGCTGTCATTTCCTGTGTTACTGTTTATATCATTTATATACACTAAAAACATGATTGGTGCCAGCACTGAGCCCTGTGTGGTACTCCACTAGTCACTTCTTTCCAGGATGAGTAGTTTCCCCTTAGTACTGTTCTCATTTCTCTTTTTATGAGAAAATCTTTCATCGAACAAAACAGTTTGCCTTGAATTCCTCCTTGATGGTACAGTTTCCATAAAAGTCTTTGGTTTGGTACTGTGTCAAATGCTTTCTTGTGTGTGTGTGTGTGTGTGTGTAATTCACCGGGTCGGTCAGGATCACTTGATGGTCGTGATGGTCAGCTTTTACCCTCCCGGAAGGGAGCTGAGAGCTCATATAGTCCGATCTAAGGGCAAGGCTGTGACCTTCACACACGCACACACCCGTCCCCTTGCTCGAGGGGGACAGTAACCACCCACTTCGTCAGTGAAACTTTTCGCAACCTGAGCGAGGCGCGAACTCCCGTCCACCAGTTGGCAAGCGGGAACGTTACCACTGCACCAGCGAGCGTGTGTGTGTGTGTGTGTGTGTGTGTGTTTAGGGGTGTGTGCGATGTGTTATGTAAGGATTTTTTTCTCTCTCTCTCCTTCTTTACTCCAGTTCATTTTACAAGTGCATATGTAAGTCTGATCATGTGTGTCTGCCTGATTCGCCACGGCTACAATATATCATCTTGCCTGTCGCTTGCCTGCTCGGTACTTACAGCCTCGTATCTGCATAATGAACCGTGAAATATTGTAACTGGCTGACCGTGGCAGGACAACGAGGGGGGATAAGAGAAAAAGAGCAGAGAGTAAAAGCAAAAAGAACAGAGAATGAGATAAAGAGAGCAGAGACTGAAACAAAGCGCATAAAGGCAGAATGGGGCCAGAAAAAGTGAAAAAAAAAACGAAGAAGGAAAAAAAGAACACAGGATAACAATAATATAGGCTTAGATAGGAAGTTCGGAGGCTGATGAGGACTATGAGAAGTGCTACAGTATAAGCAGACGAGACTACATGGTTCAGGGGCTGATGAAGGCTGTGAGAAGACCATGAATGATTTGAGAGAGTTGTCATTGTATAATCAGACAGGACGTGTACAACACTCAATATGGTGTGTGTAATCAGCAGAGAAAAGCCTTGCACGAGGGAGGTCGGAAGCTACAAACGTGCTAACCAATTACCAACAGGAGGAGTGTAATAGATAATAAACACCCTTGCACGAGAGGGAGGCAGGAGGCTTTAAAAACATACCATTGACAGATTCCCAATAGGACGACTGTAATAGATACTGATGTAACAGACACGAGAAAACATCCATGCCTGAGAGGTGGGGAGCTGTAAACATATATCAGTGTTGTTACCAATTGGAGGAGTGTAATAGACAGTAAATATCCTTACTTGAGAGGAGGCTGAAAGCTTTAGAAACATTCCAGTGACATATTAACCTTTATATTAAGCAAACCACTGACATATCTATTAACTCTTGCCATAAAAGACTGTACTTGAGTCTGTTATCTCGCAGCCACATACGAAAAGACATAAAACAAGGCATATCCAACGACTTTCAGTACAGCAACGTCTCTTCAAGCTTATTCTTACTTCATACGACTTTATTCAACTTGGGCAAGATATCTGCTAATGAAACTTGGGCAGGATATCTGGTACACAAGGCTGTATCTACTGCCATCGTTCTAGTTCTAGTATTTTCCACGAAGCTCTTATACAATCATTCACAGAGCTAAATAAACTAAAAACATATGGTACACTGAGGAAGAGGCAATCGTAACTATAAAGGACGCTATTCTTAAGCAGTCCACCCTCAGTCACACGAGAAGTGAAACATACAAACACAAAGTTTCAGTCACACAAGGCACACACAAAATATATAAAATAGACGAAACACGAAGCGAGCACACACACACACACACACACACACACACACGCACAAAACCACGTCCACCTCCTGTGATATTTGACTTTGGAAGGACTGACCAACAATAGACCGTAATGCATAAACCAATTTATATAGACCTAGTCTCAACTAACCTATCCATATTTACTCTAACTGAACCCTGCCTAACCTCGAATGACCTAATCCAACCCAAATTAACCCAACCTAATATAACTTAACCTCATCTAACCCAGTCTAATTGTTTTTAACCTCACAATCTCACGTAACCTCCACATACCTAACCTAACCAATTCAGACGCAGCCTAACCGCATCTAACCGTACCTAATCCTACCCAGTCTCACTTAACCATACCATACCCGACCTAACCCAACCCAGTCAAGCCTAAAATGACCTAATCCAACCGAACCTAACCCAGCCTAACCCAACCAAATAAAACCCAACCCAAAACCTATAAAAACCGACGTATTCTAAAGCAATCTAACCTAATCCGTCTATATCTAGTCGAACTGAAGCCAACCCAACCAAAAATTACCTAATCAGACCAAACCCTGCCCAAAGTGACCTAACCTAACTTTCGATCGGCTATATATTCGTTAAGAAATTCTGCTGCCTGAAAGTCTACGAGTGTAACAGTCCAAGTTTCGCCTGTTCTGTGTATATAAGTTTGTGTGTTTGTGTGTGTGTTTATTTAGGAGTGTCTGAGATGTGTACTACAGGGAAAAATTTACACTTTCTCTCTCTCTCTCTCTCTCTCTCTCTCGCGCGCGCGTGTTAAAAAATTGGGTACACAATCGGCACGATGCGTCCTTCTAATGTAGTACAGACAAAAAACGAGAGAGAGAGAGAGAGAGAGAGAGAGAGAGAGAGAGAGAGAATCCTCCCGTAGATAATTAGGTCCAACTGCTAGTGTTGTGTTGAATGGAAGAGGCAGTACATAACAGCCCTCCCTCCCGCCCTCCTTCCTGCCTCCTGTTTATAATCCTCTGCTGTTTTTTCTATTGTTTTGGCCCACTGTTACGGTCAAAACAAAAGACAATGACCAGAAATGACTCCCGTCGTGTCCAACGCTCTGTCAGATAGAGGAGACCATCAAGGCAATCAACACAGCCTGATCTCCTGCCCTCCTTGTTGTCTTTTGAGTTTAAGGCCCCATTATTTTTCGTATATTGTTTTTCTGGCCCAGTGGTGCTTTTTCCTGTACATTGCTTTGGTCTTTGTTTTGTAATGTGTCCTAAAACTTGAGTCCCTTCCACTTGGTACTCTGTCTGAGGTTTAAGTGACTGGATGTGTTTTGTTCCTATTTCTGTCTGCATCCTCGTACTCTCTCTCTCTCTCACACACACACACACACACACACACACACACACACACACACACACACACAAGGATAGGATACTTTTCTTAAGTGGAAGCGAGTGAGAACACAATACTTCAGCTAAAATTTGGTATCAATAAGTAAAACTCTTGCCCAGTATGGCTTGTAAAATTGCCCTGCTTTGAGGAACACCAAAGCATTGTCTCCTTTCCAGCTATTGAACTCTCTCTCTCTCTCTCTCTCTCTCTCTCTCTCTCTCTCTCTCTCTCTCTCTCTCTCTCTCTCTTTTCCCATAGAGCCAAGTATAGCCGAGAAACACCCAAAGCTTTTCCGCTAGACAAGAACAGAGCATCATTATTTTTTCTCTGCTCAGATGTTGTGCCGGTCATGGCATGTCGTGGCTTTCTTAAGCGTTATATCAAGACCTGCCACTTCAAGCAGACCCTCTTAACTAAATCAAATCGTCTGGAAATAGCTAGAATAATAAAATGTCAGGGAATAAGAGGGTTAATACTCAGACAATATTTTCAGCTCTGGAAAGAAGTAAACACATGACACCATAGCCTAAGTACGGGTCACTGAGCACAAAAAGGCACTGGGGTTGAGGTGTGTGTGTGTGTGTGTGTGTGTGTGTGTGTGTGTGTGTGTGTGTGTGTATATGTGTGTGTGTGTGTGTGTGTGTGTGTGTGTGTGTGTGTGTGTGTGAAAGTGTAGTTGTGTAACAGTACTATACAGCCAGACACAAAAACTTCACCCAATATTTCACCTCATCTCTTCTACTTTTTACTTCCCTCTGTTGCCTAATATTCCAAAGCTGGGAGAGGCTTCGTATGCTTCTCCCCCTAATCATTCCCTCTGATACAATACAGGAAAGTGACGGATTTCCCCCGCACCACCCCTCCTCTCTCTCTCTCTCTCTCTCTCTCTCTCTCTCTCTCTCTCTCTAAGTGTTAAGTGGGAGTAGCAGAATACCAGGCAGAACTTTTGTCTCTTAAGTGTACCTCGTTTCATTGTTGTTGTTGTTGTGATATTTGCCTCACAACATGGTGAGGACACGGGCAAACATAGAGCCCGTCAGAGAAGTGGCATAAAGTAGCCCTCAAACGAGAGCATAGCGGTGACAAAAACTGCAAGACGAAGCAGCAAGGCAGGACAAGATCAGGCGTGGCTCAGCAGTTACGAGAGCAGTCTGGTGGCGATATAGTTGACGAGGGCAGCACGTGGTGGATCAAACCCGATGCCCTCACGGATGGCGGCTTCCTCAGATGGAGAGAGGGAGTTGGAGATGTATGCCTCACGGATCTTCTGATACAAAGTCTGGTAGACGAGAGGCAGTGTATCTTCGTCGTTGATCGGATCCGTGAGGCAGAAGAGTAGCTCTTCCAGGTCCGCATCCGTGCGGGCATCGAGATCACGAGTCCCTGAGAGTGGTGGAAGGAGGGCCTCGATCCGGCGAGCAACGGAGGAGGGGTCGCTCTTGGTCTTTCCCCTTTTCTTCTTTTGTTTCTTCCTCTTCTCCTTAGGTGGAGGGGGAGAAGAAGAGAGAGCGATGGCGGCAGGCGGTGGTGAAGGTGGAAGAGGCTCCTCCACTTCGTCAGGAGCAGATGGAGAGGGCACGGAGGAGGGCTCCGCTGCTTCCAGATGTACTAGAGGGACGGGGGACGAGACACGCTCCTCCTCAGCTCCTGACGAAGGAAGGCGGACCTCCACGACAGTCTCCCCATGCTCAATATCCATGGCCTGTGACGGTTCCGGGTCGGTGATCGAAGGTTCAATGGTGGTGGCGCCAGTCGTCCGGTTGAGAGGGGCATCCAAACACAGCCGTTTTCGCGGTGTCGTGCGAGGTGGTGGTGGCTGCTGTCGCCGGGCCTGACGCTCCTGACGAGGGGGGAGACGAGGATCGCGGGTGAAGCTTCGGGGAATAGCAAGGCGTGGAAGGCCGTTCTCCTCAAAGATCTGAGGAAGGAGAATAGCCAGAACCGCCTTGCTACCCCCACTAAAAGCCTCAGCCGTCGCGATACACATCGCAACGAGTGTGTTTGTGTTGCCAGCACTTTCAGGACCCTTTGGCTGGCGTCTCTGGGCAGGGTGACGCCGCCATGCACGGGCAGAGCCCTGCACAGCAACACCACCCGGCCCAGTGACGTCCTTAGCCTTGGGACCCTTGGAAGCCTGTACAACACGAAACTCCACCGTCTCTCCCTCGGCAGGTGAGCGCTGGAAATGCCGTGGATTTGGTGCAACGATCCCAGAAGCGTGCACGAAAACATCAGCGCCAGTGTCCCGGCGTTTGATGAAACCGTAACACGATCTCACGTTGAACCAATTCACGGTTCCCTGGATGGAAGTGGCTCCTGGCGGCACGGATCTGCTGTTTGGTGCCCCCCTCAACGGGTCGCAGGCACGAGCAGAGTCGCTGGAAGTCTCGGGCATAGTGACGACTGGCCAGGCTATGCAAGAGGAGTGCTCGTTTCATTCACTGTGCTAGAATTCGAGGATTGAGGGTGTGCGGTGTGGCTAATGTGGTACACAACCCTTTCACTACGAGTACTGTAATCTTATTCGTGCAATCTCCAGACGATTTTATCCAGCTTAAAGGGGATTTGTCGAACTGGAGGGGTTATATCTAGCCTTCATTAACCCCTTCGCCACTAAGGGTTTTTTCCAAGTTTAAAATCGTCTTGAGAGAGAGAGACAGACAGACAGAGACAGAGACAGACAGAGAGACAGAAATAGACAGACAGAATTAAAATAAAACTGTGTCATCGGACTGAAGGAGTTAACCAGTTTCTATGACCAACGCCAGACGATTTTATTCAGCCGAGGGACAATTTTTTTTTTTTTTTTTTTAAGCATGGAAGAAGGAACTGCGGCTAAACGGTGGAAAATTATCTCTTATAAACTTTTTTTTTCCTTTTCCGTGATAACAAATTTAACCCTTTCAATTCGGCGGGGTATTTTTTTATGCATTCGTGCTGGAGAGCAGATTTGACTAGTAACCAAGGAGACTCATTTCTATCTCTTAACTGAGGCCCACTGAATTTCACGCAACCACGACTTAGCATTCTCTTTGTGGGAGTGGTCTGGTTCCGTCAGATGAAAACAAACAGACTATAATAACAAGAATAAACTTAAAAAAAAGAATGGACATCACCGGGATTCAAGGCATTAACCCGGGAAGATTTCACTCAGTAGCGGGAAATTCTCACGTGTAGTAACAACGTGACTGAATCTGGCACCTCCCCGGACTCCCAGCTACGATAGGATCACGTCTTTTCCGTTTTATTCTCGCTGGGCAGAAGAGAGCGAGGTGGAGGGGTGCTGTCAGGTGAACCCGTCTGACCTACGCTGAATACGTGGTTAGAAAGTCTCCATTAACCCCTTCTATATGTAAGCGTTTTTCAGCGTCGGTATATCGACCAGAAAGTCTCTATTAATCCCATCTATATGCAAACGTTATTCGGTATCTGTAAATTTGTTACAAGGCCCCCATTAATCCTTTCTATATACAAACGTTTCTCGGCATCGGTATCTTCTTATCACCCACACGTTTTCATTCAGCTTAGACCAGGCCTTTTCTAATTTGTCTTCGAGTATTATAGTAAGATACCTGAATCTAGGAAAGGGTGGCTACTAATCTATCGTCTCCAGATCATTCTATCCTTTGCCATCCCGCTTCCTTCTCTCCAGTTTACACCCTCCTCACTCATCTACCTCTCCACCCGACCCCTCCATCTCATCCTCGGTTTCTCCCACACCCCCTCCACCTTCACCCCACTCACATACTCTCCTAGTCAGTCTCGCATTCTCCATTCTCTCTAAAAACACCAGCACATCCACAGCGCCACCACAACGTTCCATATCTTCTTTTTTGTGCCCCTCTGTCTGCAGTAGTGAAGGAAATAATGCTCAGACTGATGGGATTAAGGCCTGTATTCTCGTCGGTTAAGGTGGCTCCCTGACACCTTATCCATAGCGAATTATTTTCCATAGTTTGCCTTACTACTCTCCTGTATATTGCGTATATCTTTTAAACACCATCATGGAAGGCAAAAATAACATGCAAGGAATTATTAATGAGATGCAAGCAAAAATAAACCGGTAAGGAAAAGGTGTTAGGGAGCTTACTTACCTGACGAGAATACGCGACTAAAAAGATTATTCCGAATCCCAACTGATGCCAAACTCGAGGATGCACAGATGAACCCCCTGACCGCGATATGTTCCCTCCGCTAAGTATAAGGGTATGATGTTTGCCTCAGTGGAATACCTAGGTGAGTCCATGGCAGCGAGAAAAAGATACCCACACACACACACACACACACACACACACTTAGGTCTGCTTGATCAACTCTCTGACCCTGGGGATGCCTTCTTCATTCCTTAATATTTTCTTCCAGTTTTATTCAACACAGGGCAGACTTATAGAACAGGAAGAGATGACCCCTCCAGTACGACAGACCTTTCCTATGCTGAATAAAATCGTCTGGTAACAACAAGAATAAACAGGACGTCACCTGGATGCTGCAGCCAGGATTCAGTATTAAAATTGAAAGCGCAAATGTAAAGACAAGCTCCCTATTGGTTACGACAATTTTTGAAATACCTGATGAGGATAGGACACGTCTCACCTTTCCGTACCTGCAGTGAGGGATGTGGGCTAATCACCTTTAATTACAGGTGTCCCTTTAATTACCGTCAAATCATAGGACAGTACTTGACTTCCCCTTCGCGTTCCCAATTACAATACAGTGGTCATGATCCTCTTTAACCAGAATTTACGTTTTTTACGCTGCTTTATTTTCTAACATAAAGCCTCTCCTACTGAAGGGATTATTCCAGCTGAAAAAAGCGAGAAACAAACAACAACTTTCCTAATAACATCCAGTAAGAGACCGAGGTGCAATACACGCAATAAATCGCTGAGAAAAGGGAGCTCCGAAGTCTACACTGCAACCTGTAGTATGGAACAAAAGGCGACACCACACTTACAAGCACACCAGGGAAATATACCGTAACAAGAGCTATACTGTAGACTAATGATGGTGGATTTTGGCTCGTACGCTACCACTGTCATTCAGAGTACCGTGAACTGGAATGTAGGTGACCGCGAAAAGCTTTTATTCGAGGTCATCCTTCCTAAGCTGAATAAAATCGTCTGGCGGTAACAAGAAGGAAAATTGAAGTGATGTTCTCGGAATGGTTATGACGGAGACTATATTGCTGTAGGGTAGAAGGGGCAAACTAATCTTTGCTCATCTATCTATCTTTCAATCTATCTAGGGTATAAGGAGAGATAGAGATTACCTTCCACTTTACGATGTGAGAAATGGAGCCTTCTCTCTCTCTCTCTCTCTCTCTCTCTCTCTCTCTCTCTCTCTCTCCACCAGCCAGATAATATGATGTACTCGTCCGTGCCAAGTAAAGACAAACAGCCGGGAGAAGGCCGGCCACCTGCACCACTAGGGTACTTTTTACGAGTTATTTTTAGAAGTTTAATTTATAGTTACCTTAAATCTCTCTGCTTCACATATTTAAACTGTGGTGAAAACTGTTTTCCAGTGGTACCAGATATCTGCCAAAACAACGACAAATGCTGCAGAAAATAAGGGCCACAAATTTACCCTTGCCCTCTCGGATACGTTGTACGCCTAGTGACTGGACACTATAACTCGATCACGCTATCTCAGTCATCTCTCCTTTACTACCTTTTAAAGCTACAGACCGAGGAGAAAAGTTGACTTTTTTGCCTTGCAACAGGTTGCCGTCATCACCAAGAACTAACACAAGCAATAACGACCCCTTATCATCAGTATTTCTGGCCAGTACTAGCAAAATCAAAGTGGTTCCGGGCAAGTCTCACCGTTCCCATCATCACCCAAGGACAGTATTAACACAGTACCTTGCTTTAAGCTCACATCATCAATATACTACGTTGCAATACAGGAAGGTTAAAATCTCAGAGTGGTGTGGTACGGGACAGCCAAAGTTTGCCCACATTCCCTACCGGTTGTGGCAATGTGGGCTGTTACATGAACTATTTCTATGTGATAGCAATATGAAGTACACAAGAAAAGAGTATGGGAAGGAAGGATATTCCCTGTCTCTGGGGAGGAAAGAGAAATACGCAAGATACGACGCAATGCTGGCTGAGAAATTCCGATGAACTCTTGGTCATGGCTGTGCAGAATCAAATCATCAGTCATTATCATCATCATACACACGACCAGATTAAAGTGCTATGGCCAAATACCTTGCAACTAGCTATGGGTCGACTTAATACCACATTGCTATAGGTCCACATCATCATTATATCATCATCATCATCATCATCACCATCATCATACTATCATCGACAATTTCAAAGCACACTACCTTGCAATTGGCTGTGGGTCGAGTTGAGACCACTTGTCAATGGGGTCAGCGTTGATTAGCCTGGCCAGAGCCGCCTCCGTCAGTGTCACCAGCCCGTTCGTTCGTTCGTTCGTTCAAAGATTTTCCCCCCCTGTAGAGGGAACCGGGCCATATATTAGCCCAGTTGGTGGGTTATGGGCTGAGAGTAGGTGTTTGTTCAGTCTTTTTTTTTTTAAGTTGGAGGGGGAGTGCTACGCACTACTTCAATGAGAGTGGGAAGGTGGGAGGTGGCAACAACTGTGGCGGCAGTGTTTCTAAGTGTGCTTTCAGGTTTTGCTGCAGTGTGGGACCGAGGGATGTCGGGGTTTGGGTATCGGGAGCTTGTTCTGATGCGGGAAGTGGCTGGACAGCGGAGGAGGTAATGTAGGAGTGGGTAGGGCGTGATCATTTTGCAGTGTGAGCATTCAGTGGTGGGGTCGTTATCTGTGGTGATACGGTTACTCCGGCACATGTATCCCAGGCGAAGACGGTGTAGGCGCGTAAGTGTTTTGTTGTCAATGGATTTGGTAATTTTTAGTGGCTTGTATTGTGTGGCCATGGCAAACCACATGGCAGAAGGTGAGCCCAGTTGTACGTGTACTTGGTGATCTTCGCGGTTGAGAGTGAGCGCCTTCTGTTTTATGGTGCGCTTGATGTGGCTTAGGCTAGTTGAAATGTTGATGTCAATGTGAGGGTGTTCAATGGCGCTCTTTGCGATCTTGTCGGCTTTTTCATTTCCAGTTATGCCAACATGGCTGGGGACCCAGTGAATGGTGATTGATCCTCCAGTGTCGTGGATTTTTTTGGCGGTGGCTAGGATGTCAGAGGTTAATTGGACGTTGTCGGTATGGTGGGATCGTCGTAGCGTGTGCATAGCAGTTGCAGAGTCTGTGTGGATGATGACTGTGGATGCAGGGGCGTTGGCAAGGGCATCTGAAAGGGCGGCTGAGATGGCAGTCAGTTCAGCCTGTAGAGTGGAGGCTCCGTTGGTGATGCGAAAGCCACATGTTCTGTCTCCGCAGACGAAGGCAGCACCGGCTCTCGATGCAGCAACGGAGCCGTCAGTGTAGTAGGTGGTGGAGTTCAGTGGAAGGAGGAGGGCTATACGCTGGAGGCCCTCCTGACGGAGCTGTTGGGTGGGAGTTTGGGCTTTGGTTGGTGAGTGAGGGAGAAGGAGATTTAACAATGGGGTGTTCCACGGTGGTTGTGGATGGTAGGACGAGCTGGGTGTGTCGGAGGCTTGTGTAATGAATGGGTTGAGTTCAAAGGTGTGAATGGCACGTGCAGCAGAGTGTACCCAGTTGTTGGATAGTACCTCGGGGTGAAGGTTGGATGCGGCTCTGAGCCGTGGCAGGAGAGGAAGAGGGGATAGCCCAGTCTCGGGGTCGGCGCTCCACTGGCCTGCCGTAGACCCCCGCCACCGCCACCATCTCCCTCAGTCTTACCTCCGTCGCCAAGTCTCATCTCTTCCACCATCATCCTTGGACTTGAACCTCCTCTATTTGGAAGGTTCTCTGCTACCTTCTCAACCAGCTTCAAGGCTTGTACTCTTGTCGTAGCGAAAAAAATTGTGTCTTGTCCTTATATCTGCCGGAATCGTATTTATCCTTTCAGGTGAACCTCCTGTGTCTTGAAGGTTCTCTGCAACCTTCTCAACCAGCCTAAAGATGCTTCGTTGTAAAGAAATATACTAATGGAGTTTTAGTTACTTCTGCAGGAATGGTATCACACAATCGTCCTAAGCACTGATGCCGTCCCTCATTATCACGGAGCTAACAGGATCATCGACACTCAGAAAATGTTAGGTAAATTCACTGTTCTATTCCAGAAAAATACACTGCATGTAAACCATAAGATTTTGAGCTTGGACCTCTGCAGGAGGGAAGGGGACTGGGTGAGACTTCTTCAGGGGGGTGAAGGAGGTTTTTGAGACTTCTGGAGGAGGAGTAGGCCACTGAATGAGACTTGTAGGTGCTCAAGGAAGCTTTTGAGACTTTTGCAGGAGGGGAAAAATACTGCTGTAGGTGCTCAAGGAGGCTTTTGAGACTTGTGAACGAGGGGAAGGAGGCTTCGAGGTGAGACTTCTGCAGGAGAGTAAGGAACCGAACCACTAACACAGCCGCGACACTCTGTCCCTGGAGGGAGTGACAGGGGCGTCCGTCCTCTCTTAGCTCACTCGCGGTCCACACTGACTCCATTCACCACTGCGCTCCCTCGGCCCTCTCTCTAGACTTGGAGAATTGACGGCTAGGATGCTGGGTCGACATACATTTATAATCATTCTTTTGCCTTATCAACGTTCTCTGTCTCAACCAGAGTTTAGGACTGCTTACTTAATCCTTTGTCTTCACTTATATAACCACCAAACGTTTCACAATAAGGCAAGTTAATATTAAAAAGGAAAAACAAAAAACTAACACAGAAAGGTGGGTTTAGCTGAGCTGGAGAATAAATTGGTTTTGGGATAAATAATTACACTGAGAAAGAGTGTCTGAGAAAGAGGTGGATCTGATTAGTATGGTAATAATGAGACAGCTTTGGGGTAGTATATGGATAATTAAGATAGAAGATAAATAATAACTAAGAGAATAAATAGGAACTTCGATAATTATATGGTAAGTGCAGATTTTGTCTTAATGTGGAAATAAATAAACAGGTTTTTGGGGAGGTCAGTGCTCGTTAAGCTGAGAAACAGAGGGCAGGACACAACAAACAAAACCTTGCTAGTTTTATCACGGTGTTCATCCCATCATTAAATAGCCCTAAACATGTCTGGACCCCTAGCCTTTGTGTGTGTGTGTGTGTGTGTGTGTGTGTGTGTGTGTGTAGGCAGGCAGGTAGGTAGACGAACAGGCAGGCACGAAGGCAGTTACTCAGGAACGCATATAAGTGGGTAGGT
Source organism: Coenobita brevimanus (assembly GCF_032717465.1). Classification (NCBI taxonomy): domain Eukaryota; kingdom Metazoa; phylum Arthropoda; class Malacostraca; order Decapoda; family Coenobitidae; genus Coenobita; species Coenobita brevimanus. Next base: position 78,500 of record NC_136955.1, on the reverse strand, counting down.
ATTTAGGTAGGCAGGCACGCAGGCAGGTAAGCAGGTAGGCAAGTTAGTCCATCCTAAACCTAAACTGAATCGTTTAAATGTAATCTCTTCGAAAGGACTAAGAATTATGACCAAGGCGCCTGATACACTGTTGGTAACGAGTACTATGCCATCTCAAGTCAATCACGAGGCTATAAAAATATCACCCAATTCTCCTCTCAGCAACATACAGGGGAAGAGGCTTGATAACTGGGCACTGGTCGAGGGAGGTAGTGATTTGAGGTGCCAGTCATCGATGTTGGTTAGTGATGTTACGGGAGCTAGTTTGGTGATGAAGCAGAACTGCCTCAAGAACACGAACACGATAACGAACACACACACACACACACACACACACACACACACACACACAGTATAACCTCAGATGTGTCCTTTCCATATGCCTACAGACTTATGCCTCACCCTTTATAATGAGGAGGACCGTAAGTCGAAGAGGCTGTGTATTTCAAGTGTACAATTTTCCTGCTTGGAATGATTATAACCACTGATGCTACCGGCTCTAAGTACAGGCTTGCGAGGATCCTAAGTGATTTGCTTGATAAGGGAAATTACAATGAGGAAAAGAATTAATGAAGGTAGGAGTGTGGAGGATATAAATGGGGGAAAGAATAAATGAAAGTAGGGAAAAGGAAAATATAAAAATAAAAATATAAACTGAGATGACATGAGAGAAAAGTGATATCATGCCTTTTGCTGATAGGAAATTCCAGCACCTTATTACATGGACTGAGGTAGCGAAAGGGAACTGGTCAAAGTTTTCCATTTTCTACTTACAAAATGCTGCGGTAAAGGACGCACGCACGCACACACTCACTCACCCACTCTCTCTCAAAAGAAAAAAAAAAAGATGCCCAATTAAGTTATATGTCATGCCAGAACACAAAATGTATTGTATCACCGAAAACTCAAGAACGGTAGATTTTACAGCCAATAAACTGGAAGGGAAGTCTCAAAGAAATCGTTTTATTGCCCAGACGAAACACCTACAGCTTTTGATTGTGCCTTGAGGACCCGAGACCAATTTAAGAGACCGAGGTGGACCAGAATACTAAGAAAATGTATCGCCTTTAATATGAGAGACTTTGGAGACGAGAGATGTAGGAGAGGGCTTGAGATGAGAGGATTACTAGTTCAATACGAGAGGCCTTTGGATAGGAGTGAAGCAAGACAAGGAAACTTCAGGTCAGAAAATTATCTATTTCAATACGAGAAACTGTGGAGGGGAGTGAAGTTAGAGAGGAAGGGTTGAGGTGAGAAAAGGGGGCGTGAGTTGCAGAGAAGGTCGCCATATGGAGGAGGAAAGGGTGACATGGAGGTGATTCATTTGTGGTCACCCCTGACGGGATTAAGGCATCTGGTGACAGACAGGTAGACAGTTAGATTGATTGACTGACTGACTGATTGACTGATAAGTGAAGTTTGTATGGAAGACGTAAATTTGGACCAGCTTAAAGTGAGTGTACAGTAGAAATGGATGGTCGAAGTAGGTATACAGGACAAAAATCTACCAAGTGAAGGTGAAGGTAATACAGAAATGGGTGGCAGATGTATGTATGAAGGACGAGAAAATGGACCAGGAGATATATGTATGAAGGACGAAAATAATGGGCCAGGTTATTGTGAAAGACCTATAATTATCACAGTATAAAAAACAAGGAATCAATAAGCTTCAAGTACTGAGATACAAGTCCTTCAAGTCTAGAGAGAAGCCATAAACCACACACAGAGGCCAATTAAGGAAACTCGCCAATGAACGAGCAAGATGATGACCATAACCATTTTCGTAATAACTTTCCTTGTATATCTTGCACGTAGGTAGGTTTGTACAACTTTAAGATGTGGAAACTGATTAGCTTGCGTGTAGATGTGTGTAGGGGGGGGGGGTGCGTTGTTGTTGTTGAGATTCGTCCATTTTATTATGAAAATGGACCCGGGCTCAGGGTGGAGAGCCCGCCAGAGTAATCAGAGATGTCAGTGCAGCCTCTACGAGGAACTGCTGGGGCTGGTTAGTTTGGAAAATAAGGATACGTCTGTCTGTTTTAGACGGCCTAGGAGAATGTCGGGATTAAAGGCCGACTTTACGATGTTGGAAATTTCTGCCTTGCTGAAGGTGTCGTTATAGCTGAGGTCAGGTTCAGAAGCGTGTGGAGTAGTGCCTTCAGGATCTATCTCGGCAGGTGGCGGTGGTTTAGGCTGTTTCTTCCTCTACCTCTTCTTGTTCGATGTCGGTGGTGGGGAGGGAGTGGTACATGCCTCCTCGGTGGCCTGGAGGTTCACGACAGCATCAGGTGGTAAGGGGGAGGTGTGGTCGCTTTCTTCCTGTATGATGGAAAAGACAGGAGAAGCGACCCTTCCCTCAGCTGCTGACGGCGGGCGGTGATCATCGGCGGTGTCGATGTCCATGGGCGGGGCAGAGGTAGAGCAGGAGGCGGCAGTTGCCCTGTTTAGGGGAGCGTCGAGCTGCAGCCTCTTCCGCGGTGTTGTGCGGGGTCTAGGAGGCTGCAGCGTTGTGGTGTGACGCTCCTGACGCGGGAATGGCCGTGCATCACGAGCGAAGCTCTGAGGGATGACAAGGCGTGGCAGCCCGTTCTTCTCAAAGACTTCAGGGAGTAGAACGAGCATAGCTGCCTTGTCATCGCCACAGAAAGCCTTCGCCGTCGCGATGCACATGGCGAGAATGGTGTCCACATCCCCAGGACATCGGGGATCCCCAGGCCGCCGCCCCTGGGCCGTGGGGCGCCGCTGTGCATAGGCAGAGCCTTGCACAGCTGCACCCCCCGGTCCAGTGACGTCTATAGCCTCGGGACCCTTCGGTGTCTGGAGAATGTGGAACTCCACTGTCTCTCCCTGACGTAACAAGGGCGAATGGCGCCGAGAAAAGGTAGCAGCGATCCCTGAGCGATGTACAAATACATCGGCGCCAGAATCCTGGGGCCGGATGAATCCGTACTTCGCCCTGATGCTGTACCACTTCACGGTGCCAGTGATGGTGGTGGTCTGCTCTTCTCCCTCAGGCTCAGCTGCCAGGTCAGCCCCCCTCAACGGGTCGCGAGCTGTGGCAGAAGTAGAGGCCATGCTGGAGAGAGGAGATGTTGCTGCTACCGCTGCTGGACCGCGAATGAATAAGGCAGAGATCTATCTATCTATATAACTAGGCTGCTTCCCCCAAGGAAAGGGAGGTAGCCGAGACAGGACGCCACACTCCCCATTAACTCATCCATTCAAACACTTTCATTCGCATCTTAGCCCCAAGGCAGAGATACAAAGGTTAATACATGATACAGTAGTTCCTGTTACTTTTCAGCAATATAAAAACAATAAGTACAAAGACGACGAGATTAATACAAAATAAATGAAGAATAAAGAACAATTATTAACACTACACCGACGCTTCCATCTCGTAAGCAGTGGTGCCCTCCCCCCTCCCACTTCAATGCCCTCTCCTCTAGCTCACACCCCAACTGAGTATTTCTCCTAACGCTTTCTGTCACATCCATATCCACACCACAACGCTCCTTCACTTCCTCATTTGTCAGTCTGTCTTTCCTTTTAACTCCACATGCTCCTCTCAGTAATCCTCTCTCCATCCCCCACATAATAATAATAATAATGACGTATAGAAGAGGGAGGGAAAGGAAGGAAGGTAAAGAATGATTGTGTATATGTGATGAGTGTTATGCAACCAGGGCGACAACACGTGGCGGCAGGAACTAGGCCTTAGTTTAATCTCCCGGCCTTACAGAGAGCTCTGGTCCTGGTTGCATTGTGTAGAGTGCATGTGTTTTTTTTTTTTTTTTTAAAGTAGGAGAGGAAGAATTTAGACTAAGAGAAAGAGTGTCGGGGCTTAACCCAACGTGCGTGTGTTTGGTGTTGGAAAGGGGGGGGGGGTCTCGCACGTGCACTGTGTTGTTACTTAAGGACGGGAGGAGTGAATCGCTACGGCTTTCTCTGCCAAGCATTAGCTTATTGGCTGCCTCTCAGGTTCATCTGATTTTTCCGGCTCCAGAAGCCTGGGTAGGATGATAGGATACGGGTGTTAGGGTAAGGTGTTGTAGCCCTGGGGGGCTTGGGTAGGGGGATAATGAAAGGGGAGGGGTGGAGGAAGGGGAGTATGGGGGTGCTGGATATGTGGATGGCGGGTTACTACGTGGTTGCCGTGATCTTGATAATGGGTGTAGGGGTGGTTTAGAGTCTTAAGTGAATTGCAGGGTGTGAACTAAGTAGTTGATTAATAAAAGGGTCAGTAATAAATAAACTATTGGTGCTTAAGTGAACCCTCAGCGAAACACGAACATGTTCCGCCCTTGCCATGACGCGAGACTGGTGTGCATTGGTACCCTGTGGGTAAACCAGACAGCTAGGCGCCGCGGAGCTGGGCGGCGGTGCACGTATACACCCCCCGTATAACATTTGGTAACTGAGGCGGTGACACGGCGAGATGCGGAGGAAGAGTTAGACGGCCTGGCGCCATGGCCTAACCGAAGCAGACACACACCACACTACACCAAGAGCGACACTGAGGGTCGCTGTCTGGGCATGGGAGTTTTAAATGGGTTGAGGCAGACAGGTAGACGCCGCAATGGGGGCGGGGCTTGCAATAAAAGAAAATTCCCACAAAATGTAGGGGACCCTTATGTAACTTTGACGAATCTTTATACCGTCCATTGTCGTTTCGTTTTTATTTTCTCTCTCTCTCTCTCTTGTTCTTACGTTGCCTTATGTTCAAAGGTACTTTCATTTCTTAATGGCGGTGGTCTAATATAAATTTCCATGTGGCTCTATATGTGGACACTCAGTGGATTGTGTTTTCCATTCTTTCCAGCTAATCTACAGTTTATCACATCTTTCCTGGCTTATTTCCCAGCGATATCTATACTGCATTCGGATTCTACACTAAGTTATTGGCTGCTTAATCAGTTGCTTTGTACTGTGATCGTATCGTATCATTTATAAAAGCTCCAATTAGCTTGCATGCGTCGGCCTTAGTCACATGATGGCTCTCCACGCTGCTTGATCTCTGCCAGCCTCCCTATTCAGTCCCTTATCCCTGAGGTCACACTCTATGACCTCGTCTCAGGTCTTTTTGGGTTTGCCTCTCGCAACCCTACCCCCGACGTTCACACTTCTTACTGTAGATCCATAATATCTGAATGTTTCTTGTCTGCTTCTAACCATTTGTAGAGGTTCCCTGTACTGTGTGTGTGTGTGTGTGTGTGTGTTCTTACCTAATTGTATCTTTATAGGAATGAATAAAGCTCGTAGTCCCGTGTATTAAACCATTTGTATCATACATATCCTTAAATTTATGAAACGTTTTGGCACACACTATTTCATTCGGTAGTGCATTCCACTGGTCAATTATTGCTCTATTTGGGAAACTAAATTTCCTTACGTCTTTATTGCCTCTCCTTTTATGCAGTTCTTTGCAGTGTCCTCTTACTGCTGCATCCCCATAGGTTATATACTCATTTATGTCTATTTTCTCCTTCCCTGATATGCATTTATATAGTATAATCATGTCTCCTCTTTTCCTTCTCTCCTGTAGTGTAGGTAGATTCAGTTTTTCTTCGTAGCTTAGATCCCTTAAGCTTGGTATCCATCTTGTAGCTGCCCTTCGAACTTTTTCAATCTTATCTATGTGTTTTTTTAGATGAGGACTCCAGACTACTGACGCATACTCCAGGGTTGGTCTGATGACTGATGTTATTATCTTTAATAGTATGTCTTCATTTGTGTGTGTGTGTGTGTGTGTGTGTGTGTGTGTGTTCTTACCTAATTGTATCTTTACAGGAATGAGTCAAGCTCGTACTGTCCCGTGTCTTAAACCATATTAATCGTACATATCCTTAAATCTGTGAATTGTTTTGGCACACACTATTTCATTCGGTAGTGCATTCCATTGATCAATTGCTCTGTTTGGGAAACTGAATTTCCTTACGTTTTTATCACCTCTCTTCTTACGCAGCTTTTTGCAGTGTCCTCTTGCTGATGCTTCCCCATATGTTAAGTAATCATTTATGTCTATTTTCTCCTTCCCTGATATGCATTTATATAGCATTATCATGTCACCTCTTTTCCTTCTCTCCTTTAGTGTTGGTAGATTCAGTTTATTTAGTCTTACTTCGTAGCTTAGATCCCTTAAGCTTGGTATCCATCTTGTAGCGGCCCTTTGAACTCTTTCAATCTTGTCTATGTGTTTTTTTGAGATGAGGACTCCAGACTACTGATGCATACTCCAGGATTGGTCTCATGAATGATGTTATTATCCTTCTTAACATGCCTTCATTTATGTATGTGAATGCTATTCTCATATTTGCAAGCAGTGTATACATGTTCCGTACCTTCTCACTGATGTGGTCAGCCGGAGATAGTCTGTTATTGATAATCACACCTAGGTCCTTCTCTCTTTCTGATGTGTGTAGGGTTTTATTTCCTAACGTATAATCCCAGTCAGGTCTTTTTCCACTTTTACCAAACTTGATTACATGACACTTGTCCACATTGAATTCCATTTGCCATGTATTACTCCGTTCATGAAGTTTATTTAATTCTTCTTGTAGCTCTTTACAAGAGTCTGTGTTAGTAATTCTCCTTTGTATTTTTCCAACATCTGCAAACATATTCAGATAGCTTTCATTTCCAGTGTTACTGTTTATATCATTTATATACACTAAAAACATGATTGGTGCCAGCACTGAGCCCTGTGTGGTACTCCACTAGTCACTTCTTTCCATGATGAGTAGTTTCCCCTTAGTACTGTTCTCATTTCTCTTTTTATGAGAAAATCTTTCATCCAACAAAACAGTTTGCCTTGAATTCCTCCTTGATGGTACACTTTCCATAAAAGTCTTTGGTTTGGTACTGTGTCAAATGCTTTCTTGTGTGTGTGTGTGTGTGTGTGTGTGTGTGTGTGTGTGTGTGTGTTTAGGGGTGTGTGAGATGTGTTTTGTAAGGATTTTTTTCTCTCTCTCTCCTTCTTTACTCCAGTTCATTTTACAAGTGCATATGTAAGTCTGATCATGTTCGTTCGTTCGTTGACGATTTCCTCCCCTATAGGGAGGGCCGGGCCTTACATTAGCCCAGTCGGTGGATTTTTGACTGAATTTCTTAGTTGGTTGTGTTGGCTGTATTTGAGGGGGAAGAAACCACCGTGGTGGTTCTGTATGTTTTTTTTTTTTTTTTTTTTTTTTTTTTTTTTAGCTCACAGGTGCATCATATGCCTGCACACGTTGATGTATAAAAACATCCGCGCATGCAGGCACAAACACACGAGTGATTTTAGAGTGGGAGGGTATAATGGAACAGGTGACCAGGTGACCGTTAGGCGCGGGGATTAGCGGGGATTAACGGTACCTGAACCGTATGGAAGGGGGCATGGTGACTGAGACAGTTGTGGCTGCCTGACTGAGTGATTTTAAAAGGGTGGGGGGAAGTGTGCAGTGATGTTTGCTAGGGTTGTTATGGGTGTATTAGCAATCACTGCAGCAGCTGCTTGTTTAAGTGTCTCCTCGGGGCTGGCTGCCGTATTAATGCGAGGCGTATCTGGGTTGGGGAGATTGAGAGGTCTGTTAAATTTATTGGTGTTTCGGCAGCTGAGAATATAGTGGAGAAACGGGAATGGGGTATCAGTGTTGCAGTTTTCACACGTGCTGGGTTGTGCCTCATTTGTGAGTATATGGGCTTTACACTTATATCCCAAGCGGAGGCGTCGTATATTTTTAAGTGTTCTGCTTTTGAATTTGTTAATAGTATTTATTGGCTCATATTTTGTAGCGGCAGCATACCATATTGCAGAAGGGGAGCCCGCCTGGACTTGATGCTCGTGTTCTGAGCGGTTGATTGTTGCTGCCTGCATTTTAATTGTTCTTTTGATCTGAGTGAGGCTCGGTGTTATGTCAACCTGAACGTGTGAATATTCCGTGGCTTCTTTGGCTAGTTGGTCTGCCAATTCATTCCCTTTGATACCTACATGGCTGGGTATCCAATTAATTGTTATAGTTCCGCCAGCATCTCGTATTTTTTGCGCGGTGGCGATTATGTCAGTAATTAAATGAGTGTTATCAGACGGCTCCTGTTTTCTTAGCGTTTGTATTGCGCTGGCGGAGTCTGTATGGATGATTGTGTGGGATGTTGGGTTGATGTCTAGGGCATCGTCCATGGCGGTAAGAATTGCAATTAATTCAGTCTGGAGTGTAGAGGCTCCATCTGATACACGCAGGCCAAATGAGTGTTCTCGGCATACGACTGCCGCACCTGCTTTATTGTTATTCACAGAGCCGTCTGTATAGTAGGTTGATGAGTTGGGGGAGGTGAGGGAGGCAATTTGCATTAAGCTCTCTTGGCGTAATTGTTGTACGGGAGTGAGGGCTTTAGGGGGAGAGCTTGTAATGATAAGATTGAATAGGGGGATCCCAAGGAGGGCGGGGATGATACGCTACACTTGGTTCATCTGGGGGGAGATTTATGATGGGATTTAGATTAAAGGAGTGAATGGCTTTTGCGGCGCAGTGACTCCAGGTGTTGTTTAGGATGTCGGGGTGTAGGTTAGCAGCCGCCGTTAATCGTGTTGTAAGGGGGAGGGGGGAGTTTTTACGTGTAAGCTTGGCTGCCAAGCTAGCGACTCTTGCTTTGATTCTGATGTTAATAGATTCGATGTTGCACTCCATTTTGAGGTTGCAAAGCCGTGTCCACATTGGTGATCCCGTCATAATTCTTAGTGCCTCATTCTGTATAACCTAGAGTTTGTCGGCTAATTTTGGGTTGATGGTGGGTAAGGCAGGCGCTGCGTAATCAATAATAGATCTTATTGCCTGAATATAGAAGAGACGTAAGACTTTAAATGAAGCTCCTTCACCTTTGCCAGCTAAAGATCTAAGGGCGTTGAGGCGTAATTTGGTGATATCTCGGAGGTATTTTATTTCTGTGTCAAAGGTGAGGTTTCTGTCCATGTATACCCCTAGGTACCGGTGGGTGTTGACGTACTCTATAAGAGAGTTACCGAGGAACAGCTGTTTTGGTGGGGTTGGAATTTTGATGGGGAAGGCCTTAGTTTTGAGCGGATTTATTTTCAGGCCTAATTCTCTACATTTTTTATGCAGGATGTCGAGTGCTTTTTGCGCTTTCTGTGAGTAGCGCCCCCCATATATTACTAGAGTTATATCATCAGCATAACACAAAAGGCGGGCTCCTTGGCCCAGGTCGAGATGAAGGAGGCATTCAATTAATGTGTTAAAAAGGGTGGGGCTTATAATGCTTCCTTGTGGAGTGCCATTTGTGTGATTATATGCTTCTGAAAGATGGCCTTGGAACCTGACTTTGGCTTTGCGACCTGAGAAAAAGCTTTCAAGCCAGTGCAGAAGGTGACCCTTAACACCCTTGCTTGCAAGGGTGGCAAGGATGGCCTCGGGACATGCCAGCTCAAAAGCTTTTTCCAGGTCTATGAAAATGGCTAGGCCTTTACCTCCCCTGAGCTCTGATAAAAATGAGCTAAGGCATTCAGCTGTGCCCTTGCCTTTTGTGAAGGCGAAGATGTGGCTATGTGGTGATGGGGTGACCCAGTCAAGGCGGCTTTTAACCATTCTTTCGGTGGTTTTGGAGAGACAACTAAGAAGAGAGATGGGTCTGTAGGTGGTGGGATCGAGAGGCTTGGGGATGGGATGGATTATAGCCTCCTTCCATTGAGATGGAATAATGCCTAAATGCCACGAGTGATTGATGAGGTCCAGAAAGGCTGTTTTAGCAGTGTTCCCCGCATGATTAATCATGGAATATGTAATTCTCTGATCATGTATGTCTGCCTGATTCGCCACGGCTACAATATATCATCTTGCCTGGTCGCTTGCCTGCTCGTTACTTACAGCCTCGTATCTGCATAATGAACCATGAAATATTGTAACTGGCTGACCGTGGCAGGACAACGAGAGATAAAGAGGGGGGATACGAGAAAAAGAGCAGAGAGTAAAAGCAAAAAGAACAGAGAATGAGATAAAGAGAGCAGAGACTGAAACAAAGCGCATTAAGGCAGAATGGGGCCAGAAAAAGTGAAAAAAAAACGAAGAACGAAAAAAAGAACACAGGATAACAATAATATAGACTTAGATAGGAAGTTCGGAGGCTGATGAGGACTATGAGGAGTGCTACAGTATAAGCAGACGAGACTACGTGGTTCAGAGGCTGATGAAGGCTGTGAGAAGACCATGAATGATTTGAGAGAGTTGTCATTGTATAATCAGACAGGACGTGTACAACTCCCAGTATGGTGTGTGTAATAAGCAGTAAAAAGCCTTGCACGAGGGAGGTCGGGAAATATAAACGTGCTATTGACACATCACCAATAGGAGGAGTGTAATAGATAATAAACACCCTTGCACGAGAGGGAGGTAGGAGGCTTTAAAAACATACCATTGACAGATTACCAATAGGACGAGTTTAATAAACACAGATGTAAAACACACGAATAAACATCGATGCCTGAGAGGTGGGGAGCTGTAAACATATACCAGTGATGCTACCAACTGGACGAGCGTAATAGACAGTAAACACCCTTACTTGAGAGGAGGCAGAAAGCTTCAGAAGCATTCCATTGACATATTAACCTCCACATTAAGCAAAGCACTGAGATATCCATTAACGCTTCCCATAAAAGACTGAACCTGAGTCTGTTATCTCGCAGCCACATACGAAAAGACATAAAACAAGGCATATCCAACGACTTTCAGTACAGCAACGTATCTTCAACCTTATTCTTACTTCAGACGACTTTATTCAACTTGGGCAAGATATCTGCTAATGAAACTTGGGCAGGATATCTGGTACACAAGGCGGTATCTACTGCCATCTTTCTAGTTCTAGTATTTTCCACGAAGCTCTTATACAATCGTCCAGAGAAAGCTAAATAAACTAAAAACATATGCTATACTAAGGAAGAGGGAATCGTAACTATAAAGGACGCTATTCTTAAGCAGTCCACCCTCAGTCACATGAGAACCCAAACGTAAAAACGAAGTTTTAGTTACACAAGGCACACACAAAATATATAAAATAGACGAAACACGAAGCGAGCACACACACACACACACACACACACACACACACACACACACAAAATCACGTTCACCTCCTATGATGTTTGACATTGGAAGGACCGACCAACAAAAGACCGAGCCCAGTCTCAACTAACCTATCCATATTTGCTCAAACTGAACACTGCCTAACCTCGAATGACCTAATCCAACCCAAATCAACCCAACCTAATCTAACTTAGCCTCACCTAACCCAGTCTAATTGTATTTAACCTCACAATCTCACATAACCTTCCCATACCTAACCTAACCAATTCTGACGCAGCCTAACCGCATCTAACCCTACCTAATCCTACCCAGTCTCACTTAACCATACCATACCTGACCTAACCCAACCCAGTCAAGCCTAAAATCACCTAATCCAATCGAACCTAACCCAGCCTAACCCAACCAAATAAAACCCAACCCAAAATATATCAAAACCGACGTATTCTAAAGCAATCTAACCTAATCCGTCTATATCTAGTCGAACTGAAGCCAACCCAACCAAAAATTACCTAATCAGACCAAACCCTGCCCAAAGTGACCTAACCTAACTTTCGGTCGCCCATGAAATCGCTTTATAAGAAATTATGCTCTCTGAAAGTCTACGGGTGTCACATTCCAAGTTTCGCCTGTTCTGTGTACACGTAAAAGTGTGTGTATGTGTGTGTGTGTGTGTGTGTGTGTGTGTGTGTGTATGCGTTCAGGGATAACTAGATGTATTTAAAGATATGGCTATGTATATAGAAACAGAACTTTGTGTGTCGGGTTATGGATATGTATGTGTTGATGAATCGACGTTTGTGAAGATGTAATCGTGTATGAATGAGTGAATGTGGGGCTACGTGTGTTGAGGTGGAACAACTTTTGTTAATGTGAGGTTGGGGTTACGTAGGTGGAGGTACAGCTGCGTGTTGAGGTTACATATGTAAAGGAGTGGGTGTTTGTGTGGAGGGATGGCGTGTGTCCTTGGAGGCGAGGCTATGCAGACCTGTGGCTGTGTGTCTGGAGGTGTGATAGGATGCTGGTGTGGTTCTATGTTACGTTGTCTTTGTCTTTATGTCTGTGTTTTCGAACGTGTTCATGTGTGTATGTGTGTGTGTGTGTGTGTGTGTGTGTGTGTGTGTGTGTGTGTGTGTGTGTGTCAGGCTGACCATGGCAGCTAACACACCAACAAGTAAACACATTAAGAGTTTAATTAATAATTCTGTTGATGATGTTAAAGTCGGCATTGAATCTTTAAAGCAATCAATTTCTAACTCTACATCTTCTAGAAGCCTAATTTATAATGTGTTGAACCCTACCTTAACAGTTCACGAGATCTATAAATGTCGTGGTAAAACTAGTGAGGTACACAGAATGGCATTTAGTCGGCTGCGGGTAATCAGTCACAATCTGGCTATTGAGACGGGCCGTTGGAATCGGCGTGGACGGGGACGTCTCCCGGTAGCAGAGCGGTTCTGTCCATGTGGTGCTGTGCAAACAGAGTTGCATGTACTGGAGGTGTGTCCACTGACTCAGCACATACGTACAGACGTCGGAATAAGTTGGTTTCCTTTTCCGTGTTTGTAACATTGCTCGATTGAGAGGTATCCCCTCCCCCTCCCTTCCTCATGGTCCCACACTCCCACCCAACCCCCCCACTTTTCTCTCCGCCCCATGACTCCACCCGGTACCCTCCATACTCTTGCTCACAGCCAGCTAGGGGTTTCTGTACTTCAAGCACCTCTCTAATTACGTGTAGTCCGAACAACTAATAAAGGAATAGTACAGTACATATTATCATAAACCAAGTTAGGAGAAGATTCACTACACACACACACACACACACACACACACACACACACACACACACAGAATTAAATCTGCTGTGATTAAATATTGCGGTAGTAGACACCTCTTTTACACACACACACACACACACACACACACACACACACACACACACACGCACAGAGAGAGAGAGAGAGAGAGAGAGAGAGAGAGAGAGAGAGAATTAGTCTTGTGATTAAATGTTACGGTAGTAGACACCTCTTTGACATACATACACACACACACACACACACACACACACACACACACACACACACAGATTAAATCTGCTGTGATTAAATGTTGCGATAGTAGAAACCTCTTTTACACACACACACACACACACACACACACACACACACACACAGATAGATAGATAGATAGATAGAGAGAGAGAGAGAGAAAGAGGAGTTACAAGGAAAAGTTAGGATCTAAATAACTATGCAGCCCATACCGTGGAGATACATCTTGTTTGCCTGGGAATGCATATCCAATTCACATTTATTCTAGTGTAAGATCCTGCCGATGAATCCCTTAAACTTCTCTACTGTAGTGTTAACAACGTCCATGCTGAGTCAGTTCCACATGTGGAGCTGATCTTGCACGTGAAAAAGTTTTCACGTAATTCTGCCGGTAATTTTTTTCATTTACAGCTCCCAGCCATGGTTGTGTGCCGAGTCCGTGTTAAGAGTAAGCAACTTTCTATGTAATGATTGTGAAACCCAGGGGCGTACCTAGAGATTTAGGGGCCCGGGGGGCTAGGTTCATTGTGGGATCCCCCTCCAGGAGGGGGGCCCCGCAAAGAACCTAGCCCCCCTTATTCTCAAAACTTATCTAATATCTCAGCCGGGATTGTCGGGATGATAAACATATATATTTTTAAATATTAATAAAAAAAACAAATTTTTAAGTTTTTTTGGGGCCCCCCTCAATTGGGGGCCCGGGGGGCAGTTTCAAACAGCCCCCCTCGCCCCCCCCGTCAGGTACGCCACTGGTGAAACCCATTCAGATTTTAAACACTGTAATGAGCTGACCCCGTTGTCTACGAGTTTCTACTAAAAAAGTCCCACAGCCCTCAGGCGAAACTGATACCTTAGTCTCCTGAACTCTTTTTAAGTCCATGTATGTCGACCAAAATTCCACAGTAACTGAGGAAGTGGCCGTATTAAGGAGATAAAGACTGTGAGGACAATCTCTTTATTCCTAGAGAGAGAGAGAGAGAGAGAGAGAGAGAGAGAGAGAGAGACTTGGAATGACAAGAACAATCAGGAGAAATAATGATAAAAAAAAGTGGGTGAGAGGAGAAACAAGCTGAGAAGAGGAAAACACGCAGGTGAAAAAATGGAACAATGTTATAGAAGTGACGCAGGGACGGAAGCTCGCACACACACACACACACACACACACACACACACACACACACACTTTCTGAACATTTGTCGACCCGTCTGTGTACTGCCCCCTCCCCCTCCCTCTCTCTCTCTCTGGATCCTTTGTCTCATCCCCAGTTTCCTTTTCCCTCCTTCCCCTCTTTATAGCAATCTGCTCAGTCCCTACCTTCCTCCCTCTCTTTCCTTTCCTTCGTCTCTCTTCTCCTCTGTCACTCCCTCCTTACCTCACTCTTCTTTCTTCCTCCCTGTGTCATAACTTAGTCTTACTACATCTGTTACATGTGTTACCTTTTTTCCTTCATTACTCTCTCCTTATTTCTTTACCTGTACTAAATCCATTTCCTTCACTGCTTTCTTTCCCCAGTAATAACTGCGTGCTCATTTTTCTCTTTTCTTTCTCCGTCTCTCCCTGTCACCCGAAATCTCTTCTTCCACTCCGCTCTTGCCACTGTCTTTCCCTCCCTTCCTTCCTCCCTGGCCCTTCCCTTGTCTTCCCTTCTTAACATCCCCTTCCTTTTTCTTGCCGTAAAAATTAACCTATTTTCTTCCCACCCTTAATCTCTACTTTCCGCAAATTTTTCTAATTTCTCTGTTTCTCTCCCTCCCTTTTTACATGAATGTCATTCGTTTTACTCAGCCTCAATGCTTTCGTCTTATCCTGCTTAGTTCTTTCCCTGCGTCCTTGCCAGAATAACACTTTTTTCCTACTCTCTGTTACACTGCCTTCTTTTCTAATCTTCCTCATTATTGTTCTCAGTATTCCGTTCCGTAGCTTTCTTTCCCACTTTCTTTTTTATTATCCCTGTTTCTGTGGTTGCTCCATGCCCATTTCCTCTCAGCTGTCTCCCCTTTTGTCTCTACTTCCCTGTCTCCCGGCCTTTCGATTCACATCTCCCTTTTCTCTTTCCCTTTCACACTGCCTGTATCTCATTTCACCTCTCACTGTCACTTCTCACTCTCTGTCTCTTTTCTTAACTCTCGTTGTTCTTTCCTTGCCTCTCCCCTTTTTATTTTCTTCGTAACTGCCCTTTCACATTCCAAATTTTTCCATTCGCTCCCCCTCTGCGCCTGTCGCTCCCTGTCTTTTAACTCTCTCTCTCTCTCTCTCTCTCTCTCTCTCTGTATGTGTGTGTGTGTGTGTGTGTGTGTAGTAAATCTTCTAACTTGGTTTATATGTACTGTACTATCCTTTTATTTGTTGTTCGGACTACACGTAATTAGAGAGGTGCATGAAGTACAGAAACCCCAAGCTGGCTGCTAGCGAGAGTACGGGGTCGGAGAGAAAAGAGGGGGGGTTGGTGGGAGTGTGGGACTATGAGGAAGGGAGGGGGAGGGGATAGTTCTCCATCGAGCAGTGTTACAAACACCTTAGTCCACGGAAAAGGAAACGAATTTATTCCGACGTCTGTACAAGATATAACTTTACTTCCTGGAGTCAAATCATTGGTGACGATGCTCAGTTTCCTATTGAGGAGATAGTGTATAAGGTCCTTTCCTGTTTTGGCTAGTGTGTACTATAATGTTTACCATGACCTATGTTATTTAAAGTGTATTTAATTCATTTTGTATGCTCTTATTCTAACCATGATATATCACTGGGAAATTTTTTTCGTAAAAAACGTGATTGGTGAAATTGTAGTTACATTTCTAATCAGAAGTGTAATGATTTCCATCTTTCATTAAGGCTATAGAGATGCACTGATCAACCCTTTAATTCTTCGCTTGTTTTGTGGACCATAATTGTTTGCTAATATCTGATGTACTGCTTATCATTACCATGTTAAGGTTTATTGTTGCTTGAAATGTTGTATGTGTAACTGGATATTGTGGTCAATAAATACTTACTTACTTACTTACTTACTGTGTGTGTGTGTGTGTGTGTGTGTGTGTGTGTGTGTGTGTGTGTGTGTGTGTGTGTGTGTGTGTACAAAACGATATTAACCAGCCTTATGCAAAAATATACCGTTAAGAAAATCTTTGACTAGTGGGAGATGCCTGAGTGTTACCATGCCAACCTCTCACACCACCAAAGTTACATACACGCATTACCCCATTAGCAAGTTCCACTAGAGAGCATTGTGTGTGTGTGTGTGTGTGTGTGTGTGTGTGTGTCCATGGGGATATGGCTATGTAACGTGGATCTGCATGTGTGTAAGTGCAGTACTGTGTGGGACGGTGTGGCCTTATGTAATTCACCGGGTCGGTCAGGATCACGTGATGGTCGTGATCGTCAGCTTTTACCCTCCCGGAAGGGAGCTGAGAGCTCATATAGTCCGATCTAAGGGCAAGGCTGTGACCTTCACACAAGCACACACCCGTCCCCTTGCTTAAGGGGGACAGTAACCAACCACTTCGTCAGTGAAACTTTTCGCAACCTGAGCGAGGCGCAAACTCCCGTCTACCAGATGGCAAGCGAGAACGCTACCACTGTGCCAGCGAGCGGTGTACAGTGTGTGTGTGTGTGTGTGTGTGTGTGTGTGTGTGTGTGTGTGTGTGTGTGTGTGTATGTATGTATGTGTGTGTGTGTGTGTGTGTGTGTGTGTGTGTGTATGTATGTATGTATGTGTGTGTGTGTGTGTGTGTGTATGTATGTGTGTGTGTGTGTGTGTGTGTGTGTGTGTGTGTGTGTGTGTAAGTGAATGTGTTGTGAGTGGAGGGGGGGGTGGGGGTTGTATAGTTTGATGTGGTTGCAGTGTGTGTGTGTGCGTGTGTGTGTGTGTGTGTGTGTGTGTGTGTGTGTGTGTGTGTGTGTGTGTGTGTGTGTGTGTAAGCTCACTACTCGTCAAAAGACCTTGGTAATACATAAGAAGACATGCTATTAAAGTTGCGGCACAAATATATTTTAATGTGCTATGATGTCAACTTCACTCAAAATAACGCCACGCTTCTTCTCCCCTTTCCTGTCTCCTTGCCATGCGTCTGTCTGTCTTGTCTGTGTGTCTTTCTTTCTGCCTGTCTCGCTATTGCAAACCACAAACAACTCTCAACTGTCGACAACTTCCTAGAATATCATAGTATCCTGCATTATGCTACTTTTTTTCAGGGTAACTTGACCCAGATTTTCGTCTTTTTGCCGCTTACTTCACATGGGCCATTGACAGAAAAGGGCAGCGCTCCGGCTCCTCTTCAATGGCACTTTTTTGTGACTTACATATTCTAGTATTAATCTATTGCTACAACTCAGTATTCAAGTTGGAGAGAGGAAAATTTTAGGCCAAGTTTGAGTAAAATGGGTACAGAATTAATAAAGTCAAACAGCATACCTTTGGTGGGTGCAGTGGGAACAAGGCGACAGATCACAGACAGGACAATGGCGGGATAATGCAGCAAAATCTAACCACCAGCTTATGAAGTGACGCCAACAACACTCGCGTCACACAATCGGTTGAAACACCCGTCCACTTTATCACTAAACACCTGTGGTTCTGAAGTATGATAACAGAAAATAAAATAATCGCGTAGACGTTATGTAGCCTACTGATGCACTCTCTCCACGGAGTCTGCTTCTGACGTTGTTTATTGCTTGTTCATCACAATGCTTCGAAATTGATGAGCCTCTCACTCGGACATGACGACTGACTGAACCTTTATCCTTGTCTTGTACCCCTGACCTTTTACTGAATGCTATAAAAAAAAAAAATTACTTCATCCTAACCTAACTCAAAGTCTAATGACAGAGATGATCTGCTCGCTTGACTTCCCCGCGCACCTTTTGTGACGCAACAGATTAAGTCGGGGTGGCCCTATTCAGAGAAAGCAGTAAAATGGATGGGCAACTGCGAAAAATTAGTCACTGTCCGCTGACTCTTCCTGCTTGGATTCCAGCGACAACGTTCCCAAGTTCGTAAGAGTTTGTATAGAATGTTAAATTCAAAATCTAAATAAAGAAATAAGATAATCTGCTGACTTTTCCTTATAATCTTGCTAACAGACAGGCAGGCAGTCAGGGAGGCAGAAAAGGCAGACAGGCAGGCGGTCAGGCAGGTAGACAGACTGATAGATAGATATATAAACCTGGCCAAACACATAGCTTCATCGGGCTTTCTCGGTTGACTGTAATAACATCCACTAGTAGCAGAAGCAATGATTTTTTTTTTTTCTGGCCGCTTTTCTGATTACATATTTTGTTTTCAGCCATACTCGTACCAGATCACGTCAGTTAACAATGATGTGCGTATCTGAGGATTAATAATGCTTTAGTTTCACTCTGTATATGAGAAAAAAAGGCAGTGAAAACATCGATAGTACCCCCATTAGTCTAATACCACAGCCTTCTCCCATTCGCCTCTGTCTACGTTTTTTCCTTTAACCATTCCTTTCCCCAAATGGAGAGTTGTGGCAGACTCCTGTATTCCATAAACTAGCATGTTATTCGTTCCATGTACAGATTATTATGCAAAAATCTAGATCGTCATTGGCCACGAGAATTTAGGTAAAGAGATTTTGAAGTGATGTAGGGGCTGAGAACCCTCTATCTTGACTGCTTTTGGGCTGGGAGTTTCCTGTTAGTTAATATTAAAAAAAGGTAATTACACAAGATACCAGTTATTTATTTGATGACATGCTCTGATGAGGACAGAAACTCAGACATAATTGTATTTCACGTTTATTTGTATCAACATCTACACTTCGTGGCTTTGGAAAGACAATGTTAGGTAGTTTCGAAGACTGGTGAGTAGAGAGGGACTGGCGGGGATGTGTGGTGGTGTGGGGCGGGATATGGTGACACACTGCAGTAAAGAAATGCCACATAGCTCTCTGTTGGCTGCTCCTGTTACTGGCCGTTCGTCACCCCTGCGAAAGGAATAATATCTTAGTTAACCTTCACTGCCACAGATCTTTAGTATTAAATAAAATCGTCTTGAGACAGTAAGAATAAAATAAAAAAAGTATGATGTAGGATTCATTGGGGTAATCATATCACAACCGGGGTCTTCTATGCCATGTTGTACTGCATGTGACTTTGGTGACGCGGGTGACGCTAAGCACCCGTGCACACGTCAGTCCTGGCAACACCCTTCACTGGTGCGCTTAGGGTACCAGTGCAAGGGGCCAAAAGAACACCGGGGCAAGGTCTGACTGATGATATGATGAGTGACATTATCTGGCTACCCCACACCACCAAGACATGTCACTCAACAAAACCATACAGGTGATGGAGCACGAGGAACCTACCGCACTCAATGTAAACATGAGAAGGCCAAAGACACAACACATACGGTAATGAAGAGACCAACACAGCGGCAACTGAGCAAAATATCGGAGGTGGCCGACTACTTCAAGGATTAATGGATATGATTCCAAGGTGGCGACCATCATCCACTCACTTGATGTAGTACTGCCTACTTCTTCCTTTACCTCTATCATTCTTTTTTTGTGTCTTCTCTCCTCTCTTTCTATTTCTCACCAGCATCCACTCACTTGATGTAGTGCTGCCTACTTCTTCCTTCACCTTTATCATTCTTTTTCTGTGTCTGTCCTCCTCTCTTCCTATTTCTCCCATCTTTCCTGTCACTTTTTGTTACTCCTCTCTCCTTTTCAGGTGGCTTTACATTGAGTGACAAGCCTAATGGTTTCCTGTAAGCCAGGAAACCATTTACAACGCTGGGTGGTAACCATATAACCAACCCATACGTCTTCCTTAAGTGTCAACAAGTGGGTTGGTGGAGGGTTAGTGCCCCTCCCCGTAAAACAACTAACTCAAGAGACAAACGGTCACCCCTTGCCGTATTATGGCGTCTGGCGATAGATAGATAGATAGGTACGGGATTAAGGCGTCTGGCGATAGATAGATAGATAGATACGGAATTATGGCGTCTGGCGATATATAGATAGATAAATATATAGATAGATGAGGGATTATACCGTCTGGCGATAGATAGATATATAGATAGATATGGGATTATGGCGTCTGGCGATAGATAGACAGATGGATAGATAGGGGATTTTGGCGTCTGGTGATAAATAGATAGATAGATAGATGGATAGATACGGGATTATGGCGTCTGGCGATAGATAGATAGGACGAATAACTGTCTATCTATCTATCTATTGCCAGACGCCTCAATCCTGCAAGGAGTGGCCATAAACAAATCGCCTCCATGTCATCCTGTCCCCCGCCATTTCACTGCCCTGCTCCCAGCTCACGCACCCCTCTCCCATATACCTCTCCACTCCATCCCCTCATCTCATCCTTGGTCTCCCCCTCCCTCTCTCCCCCTCCACTTCACTCATATACACTCTCCTCGTCAGTCTCTCACTCTCTATCCTCTCCACATAGCCAAACCACCTCAGTGTGTTTCTCCTAACGCTTCCTATCACATCCACATCCACACCACAACGCTCCTTCACTTTCTCATTTGTCAGTCTGTCTCTCCATGTAACTCCACATCCACCTCACTAACATACATTCTCCTCGTCAGTCTCTCACTCTCCATCCTCTCCACATGGCCAAACCACCTCAGTGTGTTTCTCCTAACGCTTCCTATCACATCCACATCCACACCACAACGCTCCTTCACTTCCTCATTTGTCAGTCTGTCTCTCCATGTAACTCCACATGCTCCTCTCATTTTTTTTTTATGCAAGGAAGAATGAACCAAAGGCCAGGAGCCGGGAAACCGTTCCTTCAAAGAAAAAAAAAAAACAATACAAAGGGGAGCCCAATTCAAGATCCGTTCATTTCGAGATGCCTGGACACACTGCGTGTGAAAAACTGGAGATCATAGGATGTAGGAAATACAGACAGAGGGAGACAGTTCCAGAGTTGACCTGTTGCATAAATGAAGGACTGCCCAAAGGATCCTAGTGAGATATACCACCTTCCCCTCCCTCTATAAAACAACGATAATAAATACAAGGAAATTATAGTATATGTAAAGACAGCGAGGAAAACTATTTAGTATGTGTTTGTTTATGTAGATGCATTTCTGATGGATTGATTAGTCTACAGGAAGTTGTTACATAAGAAGATGGAGGGTGAGCGGTTCTTCACATCCCTGTCTATCTGTCTATCTATTGCCAGACTCCTTAATCCCGCAAGAGGTGGCCGCAAACAAATCGCCTCCATGTCGCCCTGTCCCCCGCCATTTCATTGCCCTGCTCCCAGCTCACACCCCCCTCTCATTTACCCCTCAGCTCCATCCCTCCACCTCATCCTCGGTCTCCCCCTCCCTCTCCCTCCCTCCACTTCACCTACATACACCCTCTTAGTCAGTCTTTCATTCCCTATTCTCTCCACATGTCCAATATGGCTTAAAGATACAGTAATACACAACTCTGTACGCTAAGTGTTATGCACAGCTTTGTTTTACCGTGTTTACATAGAACTATTCCTACTTGTTTTTATATATTTGCTTTAGAACCCAATGTGTCATACAGTGAACTACGCTATGTTGTAGTTTCCTCCTTCTTGCTTTACTATCCTCATCCATCAGCATGTAGAATTAGATCTCGTAGTCATAGTCTACTCTGTAACAAAAAGCCTCGAAAGGATCATAAGGTCTGTTGCTGTTTGCTGTTCTTTGTATTCCTTTGTACTCCCTCTTAACACTATCTTGGAGGGCGCGGGCTATGGCATTATCCCCAGCTGACCCCCCCCCCTCCTCTCCTCGGCTCTAAATGAGTAGCGTGTAATTTTTCCCACGTGCATGTCCGTCGTGTGTGCGTGTGTTGATATTCGCCCCGCACATGTAGGGGCACGGGCAAACAGAGAGCCCGTCAGGTAAATGGCGGAATCAAGCTCTCGATTCAGAGCAAAGCGGGAACAGCAGGCGGAAGGACGAGGGGAAGCGGGAACAGCAGGCGGAAGGACGAAGGGAAGGCGGCAGGGGCAGGGGAAGGTGCGGTGGTCAGTGGTGAAAAACGGCTGGGCAAAAAAAAGCACCTCAAGTCTGCCCATCAGAGTCCGAGATGTCGGTGTACTCGGAGTCGCGATCTATATCCTCGTACAACTCTAGCTCCCCCGAGTCCCTAAGGCGAGGTGGAACGCCTAATGGGGAGTCTTGAAGGACCCGGCTAAGAGCTAGAGTTATGCCGCGTTCGAGCCTGGCGGCGAGGAGCTCACGAGTACACGCAGCATCGTCGGACTCAGCAGATGATGGCAGAACAAGGGCAGGTGAGGGGCTTGCAGGCGGCGGATCGGTGGCGGAAGTTGTGAGATCCACTCCCTCAGCAGCAGGTGGAGAAACGGGGGGGGGAAGGGCCCTCGACGTCGCGGTGGTCGGGCGAAACGGGGACGGCAGCCCTTTCCCCCTCGGCTGCAGACGGCAAGGAGTGGATCTCAGCAACGGTGGTGATGGTGTCAAGCTCCATGGCCGTGATCGGTGCCGGGTCGGTTGGGGGAGAGACAGACGAGCCAGTCGCCTTGTTGAGGGGTCCGTCCAGCCACAGCCGTTAGCGCGGTGTGCAGCGGGGCCGAGGTGGAGGTGGCCGGGACTTGGGCTGCGCAGGAGGCCGCCGGGGACGATGATCTGGAAGAGGGGCTGAATATGCGTCTCCAACAAAGCTCTGGGGGATGACAAGTCTTGGTAGCCGTTCTCCTCAAAGATCTGAGGGAGGAGAACGTGCAACAGAGCCTTGTCACCCCCACAAAAAGCCTGTGCCGTAGCGACGCACATCGATACCAGGAGATTAGTCTCCCCAGAACACCCAGGATCACGAGACTGGCGTCTCTGGGCCGTGGGGCGCCGCCGTGCATGGGCAGAGCCCTGCACAGCAGCACCTCCCGGCCCAGTGACATCCGTGGCCTCGGGACCCTTGGGTGACTGACGGAGCCGAAACTCCACAGCCTCACCCTCGCCAAGAGAGCGCCGAAAGTGTCGGGGGTCAGGTGCAACGATCCGGAGTCTGTGCACGAAAACATCAGCACCGGTGTCCCGGAGCTTGATGAAGCCGTACCCAGACTTCACGTTGAACCACACCACCGCACCTGTGATCTTCGTGACTCCCGGCGGCCTAGAACTACTGCTGGATGCCCCCCTCAACGGGTCGTAGGCGGTGGCAGTAGATCGCTGGTCGGGCATAGCTGGGAAGGTCTCACTAAGCCGGCAGTGATCCTCCTACGGCTGCTAGAAGCGGAACTGCATGTCCGTCGCTTATTTGTTTTTCCACATTAGCAGACGATTTCCACGGAGAGGCAACCCTGTCAGCCTGTCTGTCTCTCCACGTAGCTCCACATTCCTCTCAGATAACTTATTTCCACACCACTTTTCACACGAATAAAGATTGGTTAGGAGAAACACATTAAGGTGGTTTGGCCATGTGGAGAGGATGGAGAGAGTGAGACTGACGAGAAGAGTGTATGTGTGGCGGAGGGGCGGAGATGGAGGGCGAGGCCAAGGATGAGATGGAAGGATAGAGTGGAGAGGTATATGAGAGAGGACGGTGTGAGCTCGGAGCAGGGCAGTGAACTGGTGGGGGACAGATCGACAAGGAGGCGATTAGGTTGTGGCCACCCCTTACGTAATTAAGGCGTGTGGCAATATTGTAGATTGATAGATGGTTCAACTGAAAGAACAGGCAGTATCAAAGAACTGATGAACAATATCCTGCCTCACCTTTGTTCATCTCGGCAAGATGGGCAAGCTGTTGAAACACTATCAACACTGAGAATAGACACACAGCTCGAGCGTCCTTCCCCTCTCACGGTTAGAGGGTGACTGACGGGATTCGAAGCTTCTCTAGGTCGAGATAAAATACTTGTTTTTATTATGCTGATTAATGTTTACCTTTAGTATTATTCCTATCTATATATCCATCTATAGTCAGACGCCTTCATTTGCGTAAGGAGTGGCCACATACAAATCATCTCCATGTCACCCTGTCCCCTGCCATGTCGCTACCCTCCCCCCAACTTACACCCCCCCGTTTATATACCTCTCTACTCCATCCCTCCATCTCTTCTTTGGTCTCCCCCTCCCTCTCCCCCCTCCATCTCACTCACATACACTCCTAGTTAGTCTCTCACCCTCCATACTCCCAAGTTACATCCCCCGCTCTCTCTTATAGGCCCTATCCTACCGCTCTCCTCCATTCCACCATCTCCTCCTCGGTCTCCGCCTCCCTCTCCACCCTCCACCTCACTCACATACACTCTCCTAGTTAGTCTCTCACCCTCCATACTCCCAGCTTTCACCCCGTGTCTCATACCTCTCTCCTCCATCCCCCCATCTCTTCCTCGGTCTCCCCTTCCCTCTCCCCTCTGCACCTCACTCACATACACTCTCCTAGTTAGTCTCTCACCCTCCATACTCTGAATTTTCACCCCGTGTCTCATATACATCCCTCCATCTCTTCCTCGGTCTCCCCTTCTCTCTACCTCCTCCATATTACTCACATCAACTCTCCTAGTTAGGCTCTCACTCCTCATACTCCGAACTTTAACCTCTTCCTCGGTCTTCCCCTCCCTCTCTCCCCCCCTCCAACTCACTGACATACACTCTCCTAGTTAGTCTCTCACCCTCCATTCTCCCATCACTAATCTAGTCGTCTGGGTTGATGATATTCACCTAAAATATAAACCACATTTTTATTTATCCTTTTTACTGGCATGCATCCCAACCCGGACCAGGGTGGTGGTGGTGGTGGTGGTGGTGGTAATAGCAATGGTGGTGGTGGTGGTGGTAATAGCAATGGTGGTGGTGGTGGTAAGACAGGAGACCATTTACATCGCTGGGTAGTAACCATATAACCAACCCATACGTGTGTGACATAATTATTATAATGTCACAAAATGTAAGTTGGTCCAGTACACCAAGCTAAGGTTTACAATCAACGCCTTATCTGGAATATTGCTCACCCTTGTGGAATGGATGTGGGCAGGCTTCACTAAAACAACTGGACAAAATTCAGAACAAAGCTGCTGGAATTATTAATAACCTTACTATTACAAATGAACTACCTCCCCTACAGGTGAGAAGGAATGTTGCCTCCCTTGCATTATTTTACAGATATTTCTATGGCAAATGCTCAGACGAAGTTGCTTCCATTGTGCCACCTCTCCATGCCTTCCCCTGTGCTACTCGGGCATCTGGTAGCACTCATGACTGGAATGCCACACTGCCATACTGCAAAACTTCAGCCTATCAGAATCCTTTTATTCCCCGAACTGCATCTCTTTACAGCTCGCTTCCCTAGAGTTGTGTCCCCCCAAACTTCCACCTACAGTAAAGTTGTTCAAGTCCAACTGTTACAGATTTCCTATGAATGGGGGACACCTGTAATCTATCTATCTATCTATTGCCAGACGCCTCAATCCCGCAAGGGGTGGCCACAAACAAATAGCCTCCATGTCACCCTGTCCCCCTCCATTTCACTGCCCTGTTCCGAGCTCACATCCACCTCTACCATATACCTCTCCATCCCTCCATCTCATCCTTGGTCTCTCTCATATACCTGTAATCTGGTGTAAGGATTTGTTTGTTTCTTTTTTATTCATTTGTTTTTCCTTCCTCTCTTCTGTTATTTACAAAAAAGGTGATGACACTACAGGACTCAGAATTACAGCTAGGTTCAAGTTGCGGCAGCGAGCAATTCTAACCCATAGCTTTCCATCTCAGGTCCTACAGATTGTTCTCTCTCTCTCTCTGTTTAAGGTTTGGCCAGTAATTGTCTGATCGTGTGATT
This sequence comes from Coenobita brevimanus, assembly GCF_032717465.1. Classification (NCBI taxonomy): domain Eukaryota; kingdom Metazoa; phylum Arthropoda; class Malacostraca; order Decapoda; family Coenobitidae; genus Coenobita; species Coenobita brevimanus. The sequence goes on along the minus strand of NC_136955.1, from coordinate 52,570 downwards.
TTTGCTGTTGGCTAATGACGTGAAACCGGGGCTGGGACACGTGTTAATTACTCGGGTGTTTAGGCTTGTGTTGGGGTGGTGGCAGTACGAAGAGCTGCTGGTGGTGGTGGTGGTATGTGTGTGTGTGTGTGTGTGTGTGTGTGTGTGTGTGTGTGTGTGTGTGTGTGTGTGTGTGTAGTTGTAGATGACAGTAAGTAAGTAATAAGGACTGGCACCAAGCCCAAGAGGAGTATATGGCACTAAAACCGCTGCATAAAAAATGACGGGTGTGCTATGGTGGAATAAAGGTAGAGGGGAAGACGGGGTAGACACTAAATGTGAGGCAAGATACGGGTTTGAGATAAGAAGCGCATGAGGTGTGTGATGGAAAACACAGGGGATTCACCAAGAAGATCGGCTAAGGTAGGGACACGTCCAAGGGAGTAAAGGAACGGGAGAGTCCGTCTGCGCACGACGTGGAACGAAGGGCAGTCAAGCAAAAGATGGTGGACCGTGAGTAGGGCCTGAAAACATTGACAGATCGGAGGAGTGCCTCCTGACATTAGAAAGCCATGTGTGATCCGCGTGTGGCCAAGGCGCAGACGGGCTAGGGCTGTTTCCCAACGCCTGTTGCAATGGGAGGACGACTGCCAGGGAGTGACAGTACGTTTGATGGCGCGGAGTTTGTTATCAGTTGTAGACGTCCATTTTGCTTGTCACCGCTGGCCAAGGAGACGGGTAACAATCGGGAAATAATCAGTTGCCAGGATAGGATGAGGTGTGACAGAGCAAGAGGTGACAGCTGCACGTGTTAGGCAGTCAACCCTCTCACTACTCGGTATTCCAACATGGCTTGGGACCCAACAGGAGACAGACTTCAATCTGGTGTTAATGTGGAACAGCCATTCCTGTATCTTCAGCACTAGCGGGTTGCTGGCCGGGAGAGACTGAATACTATGTAGTGCACTAAGTGAATCTGTGAAAATAACAAAAGTGTGTAACCTTGATCGGTATATAACACGAAGGGCCAGTAAAATGGCCAGCAATTCAGCAGTGAAAATACTTGCGACTGGTGGAAGGCGGATCTGATAGGTATGGTCTGGGAAAAGAGCAGCAAAACCCGAGCCCACAGAAGACTTAGAGCCATCTGTGTACACTGGGGTCGCTGAGGAGTGACAATGCATATGGTCCATAAAAAGATGATAGAGTTCCTGTGGGGTGGAACAGGACTTTGGACAAGAGAGCAGGATATCACAGACAGTAGGGCGAGGAAGAAGCCAAGGCGGGAACATAGAATTTTGCAGAGGGAGAACTGAAATAGCAGGGGAAATAAGGGGTGCAAATAAATGGGAGACCCTACAAGGAAAAGATGAAGCTAAAGAGAGAGGAAAAGGAGGGGAGAGGTGCGTAACAGAGGAAGGGAAACCTGCAGAAGAAGGTGAATGTGGTAACGGAGAGTCAGCTTGTCACGTCTGGAGGATAGAGTGGACATACCCGACTCGACATATAGGCTCGTAACCGGGGTGGAGAGAAAAGCGCCCAACGCCAGACGTAACCCATGATGAACAGAATCTAGGCGCCGAAGGGAGGCAGATGAGGCAGATGCATAAACCTGACAGCCATAATCAATCTTCGACAAAACTAAGACTGTATGGAGCCGGAGCACAGTTGTACGGTCTGCACCCCAGGACATATGGCTGAGAGTTTGTAATAACCGAAGTCTGAGGGAAGCAGAGGTCTTAAGGGAAGTGAGATGCGGGGACCAAGTCAGTCGAGAATCAAGGATATGGCAAAGGAAAGGGGCTGATAATCGATATGGCAGGGGAGTACCATATAGTGTAAGAGGGGGTTGAGGGATTGAATGACGGCTAGTAAAAGTTATAGCACAGGATTTCGTGGGGGAGAATTTAAAGCCATGATCCGTGACCCACCCTGCAGCGGCATCTATAGCTGATTGAAGTAGGGCTTGTAAGGCCTGGACATCCGCTCCAGCTGCATATAATTTATAGCAAAATCATCTACGTATAATGAAGCACGAACACCATCCGGGAGAGATGAAACGATATCATTTACTGCAGGGATAAAAAGAGTAGTACTAAGCACACATCCCTGTAGATGACAGTGGTAGGGAATGAAGAAGGTAGAAGTGGTTTGGGATGTGGTGGTTGTGTAAAAGGAATGTTTTGTGTGTGTGTGTGTGTGTGTGTGTGTGTGTGTGTGTGTGTGTAGTTGTAGATGGCAGTGGTAGGGAATGAAGAAGGTAGAAGTGGTTTGGATGTGGTGGTTGTTGATCAGTAATATGCAAGATGTTCTGCAGGATTAATGTAGGAACTAAATTGTCATGGAAGAGGTGTTGCAATGCCTCTACTACTTAGCAAGAGAAAGAAGAAAAGGGAATGAAAGAAGAGAGGAGGAAGAAGAAATGACAAAGAAAGAAGAAACAAGAAAATAAAAGAAAGAAGAAATGAAATAAAGATGAAAGGAGAAAGAAAGAAATGGAAGAAATGAAGAAAATAATGAGAAAGAAAGTAGGAGAAAAAGTCATGAAAGAAAGGAGAAAAAGGAAATGGAAGGAGAAAAAGAAATGGAAGAATTGGAAGAAAGGAGAAAGAACGAAGAAATGAGACAAAGAAGAAAAAAGAAAGACGAAGGGGGAAAGAAGATGAGAAAATAGAAGAAAGGAGAAAGAGGAAATGGAAGAAAGAAAGGAGAAAGAATAAAACAGAAGAAAGTAGAAAGACGAAAATAGAAAATGAAAAAAGAAAGAAAGAAGAGGAAGGAGGAAGAAGAGGAAGAGGAGAAAGAAGAAGAGGAGGAGGAGAAGGAGGCAGAGGAGGAAGGATGGGTAAGGACAAGAGAAAGAGGAAGAGGAGAAAGAATGAGGAAGAAGAGGAAGAGGTATAGGAAGAAGGGGAAGAGGAAGACGAAGGAGGGAAAGAGAAAAGGCAGATGAAGAAGAGGGAATAGAGGAAGAGGAAGAGGAAGAATGGGAAGAAGAAAAATGGGAAGAGGAAGAAGGGAAGAGGAAGAGGAAGAAGAGGGAAAAGAGGAAGAGAAGGAACAGGAAGAACAAGAGAAGAGGAGGAGGAAAAGTGGAAAAGGAAAAAGAAAAGGATGAACTGGAAAAGGAGGAAGAGGAGGAGAAAGAAGAGGGGAAAGGGAAAGAGGAACAAGAAGAGGAAGAAGAAAAGAAAGGACAAGAGGAAGAACATGATGACAAGAGAGAAGAGGAAAGGGAGGTACAGAAAGAGGAAGAGGAAAAAGGAGATATGAAAGAAAAGAAGAAGAAAATGAGGAAGAGGAAAGAGAAGAGGAACTGGAAGAAAAAGAAGAAGAACAGGAAGAGGAGGCTTTGGAAGAGAAAGAGGAGGAAGAGAAAAATTGAAATGCTTGGGAAGAGGTGTTAGGGAGCTGCCTTAACTGACTAGAGTGTATGCCATGATTTAAAACTCTGGCTAAGCACTGAGTCAAGAGAAGAACATAGCTGAGGATAATTGAAGAAGGCTGGCAGACAAAAACACAAACACATAAAGAACACAACAGTATAAGATAGGCAGAAAAATGCACATAAACACACAATATGACACTGACAGAACACAGCACATAAAGAACATGAAAGTGTAGCGACAAAAACCTGGAAGAACAAAGAACGTAACCATGAACATGCAAGTTTAACTGCAGAAGACTGGCTGAACAAAACATAAACAAAAAACATGAAAGGATAACTGCAAGAAATTGACTATTGCACGAGTGGATGGCACAACCTACATGAGGCCACATTATAAGTTGTATGGTAGGCACGAAGCTCCTTTTTGTTAGTGATTTGGCTTCCTTTTTGCTACTCAGTATTCTCCTACATCACTGTATTCATTATTAGGTGCACACAAAAGGATGCTGAGATGCAATGAGAATGAATCACAGAGATGTGTTAAGTCTGCAAAAGCCGCTTGCGGTATGACTGTGGGTACTAAAACATGTTGCATGTTATGGACAATTTATTTTTCACTGTGGGATAAAAAATTACAAGACACACATAATTAAACATTCCCCACCATTCTTACACAACTGCAGTCAACTGACATTCTCACACAATTGCTCAGACATCTAACATTCTCACACAGTTGCAGTTATCTAACACTCATACACAATTGCAATCATCTAACTCTTCAGGGGGAATAAAATACAGTTCATTGGGGGATAAAAAATAAACTTTCAAGGCGTTTATTTATGCCTTGACGGCATCTCTGCAGGGTGGGAAATTTGCCTCTTGATATCTTAGGTGTGAGGAGCTTCATCTGCCACTGTCAGGCTGCATCAGATGGCATGGGTCTTCTTGGGCCGCAGATCCAGGGGCCTGAACTTCTGTAGGTGGAAAATTCTGAGTTAATATGAAATAGTTTTCACCCAAAGGAATGGAACTGTTCCTACAACATGGACAGTCATTGGCCTCTGGTTGGTTCTTCCCCCCCCACACACACACAATGGAGCAATAAATGGCAACTGGAATTTGATGTGGACAAGTGTCATATAATTAAGTTTGGTAAAAGTGAGAAAAGATCAGATTGACAGTATAAGTTAGGAAGATCAGATTGACAGTATAAGTTAGGAAGATCAGCCCTACACATATCAGAAAGAGAGAAGGACCTAGAAGTGATTATCAATAACAGACTATCTCCAGATTACCACATCAATGAGAAGGTACATAACATGTATACATTGCTTGCTAATATGAGAATAGTATTCACATACATAAATGAAGACATGCTGAGAAAGATAATGACATCATTCATCAGACCAACCCTGGAGTATGCATTAGTAGTCTGGAATCCTCATCTCAATAAACACATAGATAAGACTGAAAAAGTAAAAAGGGCAGCTACAAGATGGGTACCAAGCTTAAGGGATCTAAGCTATGAAGAAAGACTAGAAAAACTGAATCTACCAACACTACAGGAGAGACGGAAAAGAGGAGACATGATTATGCTATATAAATGCATCTCAGGGAAAGAGAAAATAGACATACATGAATATATAACCTATGGGGAAGCATCAGCAAAGAGGACACTGCAAAAAGCTACACGTATGTAAAAAGAGAAGTGATAAAGACACAAGGAAATTTAGTTTCCCAAATAGGGCAATTGATCAGTGGAATGCACTACTGAATGAAATAGCGTGTGCCAAAACTATTCACAAATTTAAGGATATGTATGATAAAAATGGTTTAAAACACAAGACAGTATGAGCCTGACTCATTCCTGTAAATATACAATCAGGTAAGAACACACACACACATTCACACACTTTAAAGAAAAACGTGCAGGCAGACTGGAAGACCCACATCCAGCTGAAAGTACCAGCATCCAGGGCAGCCACTGTGCTTGTGTTATGCAACAGACTGTGTAGCTTCTCATTACTGTTCTTTCATTCATTCATTCATTCTCATCCGATCATTACTGTTCTCATTCATTCATTCATCATCCAGTCCTACTTTGCCCCATGAGAAGCGTTGGACCCCGGGGCTAGGCAAGTTGGTCCTGACATTTAAGATGAGAGTGACCAGCCTCACACATCCCTGAGTGGCATTACTGTTCTACAGGAAAAAAAGCTCATTTACAATACAGTACACATTACCAAACCCAAACAGCCAATTTCCATTATATTTTTTCATGCAGTAAACCCTCATTATATGATGGGGTTCCGTTCCTGTAAACCCCATCGTATAGCAATCCATTGTACAGTGAACCTGTTATAACATGTAGTCAATGGGGACACGTTCCCAGACCTGCCTAAACTCGCACATTCACACACCTTAACACTCACATACATGAAATATCCTTATGTTTAAACATGTAAAGTAACACATTAATAATGAATAAAGAAAGGAAAAACATGAAAATAACAGTATACAGTAGTTCTTACTATAACTTAAGTAAATAGGATTGTTGATGTCCCCTCCGAGGCTAAGGGACAGTTAGGGCCTCACAGCCCTCACTCATCACTGGCAGAACTGGCTGACTGGGCAGGGCTGGCTGGCTGCACGGGGCTGGCTGATGAGTCTGGACTGGCGGATGAGACTGGGCTAGCTGGCTGAGTGGTGCTGGCTGATGGTGCTGGACCAATCGATAAGACTGGGCTAGCTGGCTGGGCAGGGCTAGCTAATGAGGCTGGACCTGTGGACAAGTGTGTGTGGTCTAATGCCGACAGTGTGAGGACGTTTTTGTTGCGTTTGCACATTCGCTGTTCACTGAGCCGTGGATGATCCATCGTTGTTGCAAATCGTTCCTATTGTATAGTGGGCATAGGGTACTAAAATTTTGACATTGTATAAGTGAAATATCGTACAATGAGGCATTGTATAATGAGGGTTTACTGTAAGTATATAAATAAATAAAATAACACATGACTTATAATTCAGGGGTTTAAAAGATTTCCCCTTTTAGCTTATTTTCTTTTTACTCTAACTTGGCCTAAAATTGCCATCTCTCCTTCTTGAATGCTTAGTTGTAACATAAGACTAACACTAAAATAGGGCGCCAGTATGAAAAGTGCTTGGTAAAGGAGGTGGAGCCATACTGTTGTCTTTTTCTATCAACGCGCTATGTGAAATAAACAGCAAAAGGACAATAATCTGGGCCAAGTTAAAGTCAAAAGAGTATAGTAATTTTCCTCCTTGGAAAACACCATTTGGTGGGAGGTCTGAATAACAACCAATAATCCAGTACAAATTACACTCAGCCATGACTTAAACCCTTCCACACCTGCCCCACAGTCCTTCATTCGAACCCTAACATCCGTAATTATCATTCATATTTGGATTGATGGCATTACAAGGGATGCCTTCATGTGGTGGCACTGATGTAGCTAGGTGGTGAAGCTACCTGGTTATACAAACATCCTCAATGCCCTCCCTACCCCTCAAATGGAGGATGATGGGCTGCAGGAGAGTGGCAACTTCACCCTGCAGTCCACTGGGTTCACAGTCAGATAATCCTGAGGTTACAACTGCTTCTAATTATTACAACACTCTAACTCCATCACCCGTCATTATACTCTTTTTACACTAACCTGGCATAAAATTGCCATCTCTCCATCATGAATGCTGATTTACAATGCATTAGCATTAGAATATGATGCTAGTCATGAAGAAATGCTACATGGAAAGGATGAAGAGCTGAAGTATTGTCTTTTTCTGCCACTGAGCTATGTAAAATAAGCTGCAAAAGAATGAAAATCTGGACCAAGTTAGAGTACAAAGATTATATACAGCAATTTATATTTGGATGGACTGCATTTCAACACTCCCATGCTTTACAAACAATCACAAGCAAACCTTACAATAGAGAAAACAGTGCACAAATATAAACTGAACTCGAATATCAATTAGTGGATTCCTTTGTAGAGGATATAGGAATGATGTGTGTTGAGTTAGCGGTGGTGGGAGGGATGGAGGAGGGAGGAGGATAGGGGTGAGGCAGTGTGGTGGAGGGGGAAAGGGTGGGTTCAGGGAGTGAGGAAGCAGGAGGGGTGATGTGAGGGGGTGTGGAGGATGGGGAAGGTGACGAGGAGGGGGAAGGGGTGAGGTCAGGAAGTGACGAAGGGGGAGCAGCAGGGGGAGGAGGTGTGGATAGGGGAAGGATGGCCTGCTGGCGACTCCTGACCAAAGCCTGGTACTTCTCCTTTGCAGCTGGTATCAGAGCCATCAACCTGTGGAAGGAGTCCTGAAAATAAGCCAATCCAAATCATCATCATCAGCCACTACAGCATTATCAATCTCATATTGCTGTCATCACTATCATCATTGTCATAACAATAATAATAATCATCATAATCATCATTATCATCAACATCATCATCACCATCCAGACCCTTATTCCCACATACAGCAAGGTTGAGGTAGGATCTAAGAATTGTATCACCATCATCATCATCATCATCATCATCATCATCATCACCCTACTTTACCCTTTCTACTGTAACTTGGTATAAAACTGACATCTCTCCACCTTCACTGCTGAGTTGTAACATGAGAATAGCACTAGAATATAATGCTAGAAATGAAGTACTATGGAAATCATGTTGAGCCAAAGTACTGTCTCATTCTGCCACTGAGATATGTGAAATAGGCAGCAAAAGGATCAAAACCTGGGCCAAGTTAAGGCAAAAGGACTATAGTGAAATGTTACTCTGACAATTATGGCTTAAATGGAAAACCGTCATTTTACTTCATACTTTTTTCTTTTACTGTATCTGACTCTGGACATAGGCTTAACAGTCCTTTCCCTGAGGCCCAGCAGTTCTACAAACCATAGACCTCCACATGTCACCACTTCAGCACTAACACCCGCCACCCATACTGAATACATACTAGGGGTGTCTCATACAGGACTGGTGTAATGGTATTAGTGGGGGTGTTTTGATGGCATGTCAAATTCAAATCCCTTAAACCATTCCATGCCCCAGCCGGGATTCAAATCCGTGTCCATTGGGATAGTGGATCACCTCTCTACTGATTCACCACCTGCTTACATAATGCTACCTGCAGACATGGAGCAATACCTTTTTTACCTCAGCCTGGCCCAGATGTTTGTCCTTTTGCAGATTACTACAGGTGGCTGAATGGCAGAAAAAGACAATGCTACAGCTCAACACACAGTACTGTACTTTCCACACACTTCTTTGCAACAAGTACCATATTCTAGTGTTCATCTACTATTACAGCCTAGCAGTCACAATGACAAGATGGCAATTTTAGGTCATTACCATTAAAAAAAAAAAAATTATCCTTGCCTTAACCTACTGAGCCTAGGTGATTTTTTTTTTTTTTTGTTTGTCAGGATCTCATTGTACCATTCTTTTTTTTCCTGCACTCTATTAAACTTCCATCCTTACTCGTCAAACTGCTTCCATCGTTACTCATCACATTGCTTCCATACTACTCAATACACAGCCTCCATCCTTACTCATCATACTGCTTCCATCCTTACTCACCACACACTACTTCCACAAAATAGCCAACAAAACCAGCACAAACATCACATGAATTCAAACATAAGTGACTGCACCTGAGCTCCCTGATAATTAATGATGCCAACACAGGAAATGTTTTGCTAGATGTGGGTAAGGCCTCCCAGTTTCTTCAGCAACAGTGCAAATACAACCGGCACCTCTTGCAGTTTTGCTTGTTGTAGTGTCTTTTCCACAGCATCATCTAGACCTCCTGCAGGGGAAGAGTGCCTTATATTACTCTTGCTTCTGCTTGGCCTAAAACTGTCAGCTCTTCATCTTGAATGCTGAGGTGTTGCAAAAGATAAACACTAGAAGGTTATACTAGGCTTCTTTTACATTAACAAGGTCCAGATTTTTTTTCCTGTTGCCACTTATTTCACATAGTCCAGTGACAGAAAAAGGCAATGCTATGGCTCTATATTCCCTCCACGGGATCTTTTTTTTCTTTTTTTTTTTTTACTAGCATTATAGTGCCCCTCCCCATAAAACAAATAACTCAAAGTCAAATGGCCACCCCTTGCGGGATTGTGGCGTCTGGCAATAGATAGATAGATAGATAGATATTCTAGTGCTAATCTGTTGTTACAACTCACCATTTACAATAGAGAGATGGCAATTTTATGTCAGGTTATAGTAAAAAAAAAAATAGCAGTCAAGAAGAGGTGCTATGAAGAGAATATACAGCCAGAGTACAGGGCATTGTCTTTTTCAGCCACTGAGCTAGAAATTACAAAACTCTGGGCCAAGTTAAGACAAAATGAGTACCAGGTATAAAGCAGCACTTCAGACTAGGAAAAGGGTCAGTACAGAGATGGCATACATGATAAATTACTGTGCAGGATGGGGTCACTGATACCCAAAATAATTATTAAAGTTTGAGATGTCTAAAATTAATAAGCTGTACAATAAAAGTCCATCAATCCCAATGGCAGTGGACCGAGAATCATTCGGATTATCAGATTTTTCGGATTTTTGGGTGGGACCCCTAAGACACTTAATTTCATGTTTAAACTGAAAGTCAAGAGTGAGAGCAGTGGAAATGAGTTATTTAAGAGGAGCCTATGGAGCCACATGGAGAGACAGGCTGACGAATGAGGATATAAAGGAGCGTTGTGGTGTTGATGTGGATGTGATAGGAAGCGTTATGAGGAACACACTGAGGTGGTTTGGCCATGTGGAGAGGATGGAGGGTCAAAGACTGACGAAGAGAGTGTATGTGAGTGAGGTGGAGGGGGAAAGAGGGAGGGGGAGGCCGAGGATGAGATGGAGAGATGGGGTGGAGAGGTATATGAGAGAGGGGGGTGTGAGTTTGGAGCAGGGGAGTGAAATGGCGGGGGACAGGGCGACTTGGAGGCGATTTGTTTGTGGCCACCCAAACGGGATTGAGGCGTCTGGCAATAGATAGATAGATAGAAACTGAAATTTCACCGAATGGATCACTTTTCATTCATTCATAATACAATATGGAACATATTAACATTACGTATTACACAAATTTTTTACTTAATGTATTACTGAACTATATTGAAATATTTATTGTTGTAAAAGGTCTATCTATCTATCTATTGCCAGACGCCTCAATCCCGTTTGGGGTGGCCACAAACAAATCACCTCCAAGTCGCCCTGTCCCCCGCCATTTCACTGCCCTGCTCCCAACTCACATCCCCCTCTCTCATATACCTCTCCACCCCATCCCTCCATCTCATCCTCGGCCTCCCCCTCCCTCTTCCCCCCTCCACCTCACTCACATACACTCTCTTCGTCAGTCTTTCACCCTCCATCCTCTCCACATGGCCTATACAAATAATATTCAGTAGGGAAAAGATAAAAGAATGTCACTAGCACATCATTCACTGCATCATTAAGAAGTAGTACTAGTAATGTGGGCTGGGAATAATGGGCATTTTGTAATATCCATCACTTGTGGTGTCATACTGTTTTGTATATAATCTGAGTGATCCTTTTTTTTACCATGTGTACAGTCAGTATTATTAGCTTCATCTATAACACCATATGTCCTCTTGGGAACCTATCTAAAAGGAATGGCTGTGACTGTTACATCTCCAAGCTTCTTATCCCTGCTACTTAGCCCTTACAAAGTACTGTACTGTATATCTGCAGAAAACTGTACTGCAGAATACTTCAGAGATGGAGAGAACATTTCAACAAGTACCTAAATGTGAGGAGTAAGAGAAATCTGTAATGATGGCAGTGGGGACAACTAAATCAGGGGAATGGATGACTGAGAGAAAATTGATCCATGAGTATAACAGAAAAATATAGGTAAATAAGAGTGAGGTATAAAGCATATGAGGTGAATGGTACAGTGTATGTGAAGGGATGCTGTACAGGGAACTGAACTGAAATGTATAGATTACCAAAGGCTACACACAACAGAGTGCAGTCAGTAAAAATACACAGACACCATACAGGTTTTACTTTAATCAAATTTCAGAAATTATTTTTTAAAAACTGGTTGGCTACAATCGACCCTTTCCATCATTAAACACACTTAAAACGATGCTGAGGGACAAATACCAGTACTGTATTGGGTACATTTTACATTATTTAGGAAGTGGAGAGATGGCATGGGGCACAAGGGCTTAGGAGTAAATGAAGAAAAAACAAAAGTGATGGTATCCAGGGCTAGGGGCAGTACTGTCAAAGATGAAGGAGAATGGCTATGTGCGATTTGCCACAAGGGCATAGGAAGTAATTCCATCTTGTGCAGTGTCTGTAATAATTGGGTGCATAAGAGATGTAGTGGTATTAGAGGTAGACTGCGAGATAACGCTGATTTCATGTGTGCGGTGTGTCAGAGAGAGCAGGTGGAGATTGACAGGCGTGAAAGGATTGAACTTGCTGGTGGATCTCTTGAGTGTGTGGAAGAGTTTTGTTATTTGGGAGACATGTTATGTGCTTGTGGCAGGGCTGGAGCTAGCTCTGTGGCTAGAGCAAGGAGTGGTTGGAAGAAGTTCAGGGAGCTGTTGCCTCTCCTGACACTGAGAGGGTTCTCCCTCTGTGGTAAAGGATCTCTGTATACAGCTTTTGTTAGGAGTGTAATGCTGTATGGTAGTGAGACCTGGCAGTAAAGGAAGAGGATATTCGCAAGCTCAAATGTACAGAAATGACAATGATTAGGTGGATGTGCAGTGCATCCCCTAGTGTGAGGCCTGGGGGAGCTAGGTTTATGATGGAAGAGTTGAGGAGTAGGTTGGGACTGGACTGTATTGGTGCTGTGATGAGGAGAGGCAGACTGAGATAGTCTGAGCATGTGGAGGGGATGAATGATGATAAATGGGTGCTGAAAGTGAGAAGTGTTAATGTTAGGGGTAGGGTTGCGAGAGGTAGACCAAAAAAAATCTGGGACGATGTCATTCAGTGTGACCTCAGGGATGAGGGACTGAATAGGGAAGCTGCCACAGATGGAGCAGCATGGAGAGCTGCCATTAGGTGACCAAGACCGATGCATAGAGCCTTCAAAAATTAAACAAAACGATGGAGCTAGAAAAGGACACCTACATTTGGATGCACTGATATAACCAAGCTGCTCCCCTGCCCAGTTATACATACTTCCCTCAACTCCCTCCCTCTCCTCTAAAAGGAGAATGGTGAGCTACAAGAAGATGGCATCTCTGGCCTGTAATCCACTGGGTTCACATTCAGATAAGCCTAGGGTTGTGGTTACTACTACATTACTGTTTATAACACTACTTACAGTACCTGTACTGTACAACATTCTCACGCATTCACTCTTAACCCAAAATTTATTGGACCAAACAATGACATGAAATAACAAATAATCAATCACCGCTTACTTCACTCAATTAAGCACATAGAAAAGGGATACAGTAATATAATAACAGCTGACACACTATTGTTGGTTAATCTTCAGCTGACAAAGCTGGGCCACTTCCACACCTTGAATACCAAGTCAAGGGCATATGAAATTCTGTAAGCCTTCATTATGAAGTAGGAATCTCCTTGGTTGCTTGTCAAACTGACTCTCATCCAACTACATTTGGCCATCAACTGAGCTGAAAGAGGTTAGGATCTGAGCCGGGTTAAAACAAACATGCAAATATGTTGTTACCTGGTTCATAGCACTTCTGTATATTTGGTGCCATAATGATGCATGACATCTTGCCCATTAACTTGGTTGTCTGCTTCAGCCCACACACAAACCTCTGCCTGTCAAAAAAAAGAGAGTTACAATTTGGCCTAAATTAATAGCATGAATCCAACGATGTATTAATCAGCTGTATTTTCATAACTACCAGATTATTTCATTTTCCTTTGGAAGACTTTCTATGGTGATGGGGTTGATGGAGGGTATTTCTAACCTCTCTACTTCAAAGTCTCTCTTATGCTGAATAAAACTGTATCATGAGAGAATAAAATAGAAAATATCACTCTACTTTAATAGGTTAGAGCTGTTTCACTTTAAAAGCTGTTTCATTATTCTGCTGCTGATGAATTAACATCTATTAGTGGTAGGTGGGGGCGCTCACCATCCACTCACTCAACGTAGTGCTGCTCTCAGGTGACTGTCCTCTCCTCTCTTCCTTTCTTCTTTCCTTCCTTCCTCTTCTTTCTTTCTTTCTTTCCTTCTTTCTTTCTTCTTCCTTCTGTCTACAGGTGACTCTCCACTGACTGACATGGCAAATGGTCTTCTGTACATCAGGAAACCATTTACTACGCTGGGTGATAACCACATAACCAAACTATGGCACCTGGTGGTTTAGTGGGTAACTAAGGCACTCCTGCCAGATTAAGCCAATGTAGGTTTATATCCAAGGGATGGTTGGGGTTTATTGCTCATGTAATACCACTCAGGGATGAGTGAGGCTGGTCACTCTCATCTTACATGTCTGGACCAACTTGCCTAGCCCTGGGTTCCTACACTCCTCATGGGGCAACACAGGATTAGATAATGATGATGATGATGATGATGATGACGATATTCACTTAAAGTTACTTATGATTCATTATAAAGTTGCTCGCAAGTTAGAAATGAATGTTTTTAACCTTTAACCACTCAGTCACAAACCAGAAATATGTCTCACTTAGGGCGGTTTCACTTGAAGCAGGTGCTGGCAAAGAACGCCTTCATGTGCCAGTAGTCCGGTGCCTATATAACTCGGTGGTTCCACTGCCTGGTTTTACAAACAACCATCAATTTCCTTCCCATCCCCCAATTGATAAATGGTGGACTGCAGAAAAATGTCAGCTTCAGCCTATAGTCCACTGGCTTCTTGTTTACATAGGCCTGGGGTCACAGTTACTACTACTACTACTACCTGTGCTACAACAGCAACAACAAAAATTATCAACTGACTTGATGGCACCCTTGGCAGGGTCCCGTGCATACAGTCGCCTCTGGAACAGAACCACAGCTTTGAGCAATTCTGCTGCCACTTCATTAATTTCATCTGTCACAACATGGGTGCAGTACCTGGGGAGAGGCATCAGATTAGAGGGTTTTCTCATCAATTCACCCCGAAGTTTAATCCATCCTAAGTCATTTCATTCTTACTAACCTAACCTAACTTGACCTAACCTTCACTAACTGAACATTACTACCGGTAAATCTAAGGTAATCTAACTTAACATGCTGGTAATATAATCTTACCTAACCCAAGCTAACCTAACCTAACAACATAACATAACCATATCTAACCTAACCCAACCTAGCCATATCTATGCTAACCTAATCTACTTACATAAAAGCCGTAAAAAATAGACCAAAAAAAAAAAAACTGTAAAAAGTTTACTAACATGCAGTAAAAAGTTTACTGTATAACAGTGTCATCAACACCAGCCACAGGCACCCACATCCAGTCATGTTTTTTAAAGGCTACATGTGTTTTACTTTATCGACATCACAGTTTTTTCGGCATAAGAAATATTAACTCTTTATAAGGGTTTCAAAACGATTGATATTTATTCTAAAATACAATATTAATAAGTATTCAGCATTAGGCTAAATTTCAATGCTGTAGTACGATATATTCTTTCGAGCTGAATGGGCTTTGGTCACTGTTTTGCCTGTCGTGTCCTCGGCAGGAATCCGTTCAGATGCATTCCAAATGCCCGAGCTATAATCGGGAATTTTACCACATTACCGTTCCGATTAACCATCGTATCCTCTGCAAACCTCGTATGAAGTGCCATGTGAATATGTTTCACTTAGCCTGTCTTCAAACTCGACGCGTGATAGCGGTCTTGGGGTGCGTGATAGCATGTATGGTTGTGCATTTGATGTGTGCGTGATAGCAGATAAGTGTGATAGCTGAACACGTGATAGCAGGGGGTTGAGTGTATAATGCTTTTAGATCAGATAATGAAGCTAATGGAGAGAGTTTTAGAAGGTATGATTAGAGAAAGAATGAATATTGATGAGATGCAGTTTGGGTTTATGCCAGGTAGGGAGACCACTGATGCCATATTCATTGTCCGACAGCTTCAGGAAAAATATATTGGTAGGATAAGGGGTCTGTATTTTGTTTTTGTTGATTTGGAAAAGGTCTTTGACAGAATCCCTAGAGAGGTGGTGAAGTGGGCAATGAGAAAGCTTGGCTTGGAGGAGTGGCTGGTTAGGGTGGTTATGGCTATTTATGTGGGTGCTCGCACCCAGGTAAGAGTGAATGGAGATTTCAGTGATGAGTTTTCCGTAAATTTTGGTGTGCATCAGGGGTCAGTTTTGAGTCCCATGTTGTTTATCATGGTACTTGAAGCCCTCTCATGTGACTTTAGAAACGGACTCCCATGGGAGATGTTGTATGCTGATGATTTGGTGTTGACTGCAGAGAACGAAAGGGAGGCGGAGGAATGGTTTAGGAAGTGGAGAGATGGTATGGGGCACAAGGGCTTAGGGGTAAATGCAGATAAAACAAAAGTGATGATATCTAGGGTTGGTGGCGGTACTGTCAAAGACGAGGGAGGGTGGCCATTTACAGTTTGCCACAAGGGTGTGGGAAGTAATTCCATCTTGTGCGGTGTTTGTGATAAATGGGTGCACAAGAGATGTAGTGGTATCAGAGGTAGACTGCAAGATAATGCTGATTTTATGTGTACGGCATGTCAGGGACAGGAGATGGAGATTGTCAGGCGTGAAAGGATTGAACTTGCTGGTCCGGATGATGATGATGATGATTATTATCTATCTATTCATCTATCTATTGCCAGACGCCATAATCCCGTAAGGGGTGCCCATTTGACTTTGAGTTGTTTTACAGGGAGGGGCACTAACCCTTCACCAACCCACTTGCTGACACATTGGGAGCACGTATGGTTTGGTTATATGGTTACCACCCAGCGTAGTAAATGGTTCTTGGCTTACAGGAAACCATTTGGCTTGTCACTCAATGTAAAGCCACCTGTAAAGGAAAGAAAAGCAATAAGAAGTGACAGGAAAGATGGGAGAAATAGGAAGAGAATAGGGCAGGCACAGAAAAAGAATGATAAAGGCTAAGGAAGAAGTAGGCAGCACTACACCAAGTGAGTGGATGATGGTCGCCAACACCTACCACTAATTATTATCTATCTATCTATCTATCTATAGCCCGACGCCCTAATCCCGCAAAGGGTGGCCGCAGACAAAACGCCTCCAAGTCACTCTGTCACCCACCATTTGACTCCCCTCCCCCCAACTCACCCCCCCCTCCCTCATATACCTCTCAACTCCATCCCTCCACCTCATCCTCGGTCTACCCCTCCCTCTCCCTCCCTCCACCTCACCTACAGTACATACACCCTCTTAGTCAGTCTTTCATTCTCCATTATTATTATTATTAATGCAATCTATCAAAACACTGAATGTAATAACACACCATGTAAATTTACCTACCATTAAATATAATTTTAAATGCTGCTATTCTATCATCCTGCAGTCTTTTAGCTGCTTTCTTCAGTTCTGATAAATTTTTCTTCTTGTTGGCTCTAATTTTCCCTCGTCTCACCTGAAACTGAGAGAAAAAATAAGTGTGGCATAGTGCTATTCATTTTTTATTGCAGGTAAATACATATTCCAGCACATGAACTCCTTTAATGGTAGTACAGTAGTAGCTTTGCAGCCCTAGGTTCATCTGAATGTGAACCCAGTGAACAGCAGGCTGGAGTTGCCCCTATCCTGCAGCCCACCATCCTTTCTTCAGGGGAAAGAAAGGGAGGTGAGGGACATCTGTATAACCAGGTAGTTCCAATACCCAATCCTATCAGTGTCAGCCACCACATAAAGGCATCATTCTCCATCATCCCTTTGATGGTGCTGGTAGTGCCTTCATGTGATGGCACTGATAAAACCAGGCAGCTCCACTGCTTGATTATACGAATGTCCCTTACGTCCTTCCTTGTTCCTCTACGCGAGGTTAGTTGACTGCAGAAGAAGAGTAACTTCTGCCTGCTGACCTCTGAGTTCACTTTCCAGATTACCCTGGGGCTACAGAAGCCACTACTACTACTATTACTACTACTACTACTACAGACTACTAAAACCCTCTGATGCAGTGATCATATTTACAAATTTACTGTATTCATTCTTGGTACTTCCAGACTATTTTATTCAACTCTGGGATGATGTCTGGTAAATACAGGATTCACAAAGGCTATATCTAACTCCAGTTTGAAAAGTTTCTCCTTTGTTAAATAAAATGGTCTTAAAATGCAAAAAAACAAATGCAAATACATCACTGGAATTAACTGATTAACCCCATGAATTTTGTAATGTACTGTTTAACTTATTCAAATTTCTGCCAGACAATGGTAGGCCTAATCATATTAAGAGAGTCCCCAGACAGTAATGGAGTTAATGAAGGCTATGCTTAAATCATAATCATCATCATCATCATCTAGACCTTACTTCCTTCTTTTTGTGGTATGTCACTGCTGTTATTTGACCAGACATTTTGTGCCTGCCCCATTTCTGACTCTTTCTTTTCACCCCGTGCAGGAGTCCAAGTTTGTGAGCCACCAAGCGAGGGCCACTGTTCAAGCTGTGAGATGCTGAAAGGCGAAGTTTTTGCTTTCTGTGTAGCTCCATCATTGTGACTGCATTGAAGGATTTTCTTATACGTGACTGTTTCATCCCTTGATGCATTTATTGATGGGCTGCTGGAAAAATACACCTCACTTGTGGCAAAGTCATATTTCTTAGCCTTGTTCCTGTCTTTTCTTGGTGTATCTTTTTTCCACTGATATTTCTCTGCTTCCTCTCCCTCTGCCTTATGACTTGTCAGGGATTTTGAATCAAGAGGGTGGTCATGAGCTGCTAAATTTGTGGATATACTGGTACCCTGGGCCTCCTCTTTAACACTCCAATTACTGGAATCTGAAGCTCTGAGTCTCCAAGCAGTTGTATCATTTTGAGGTGACACTGATCCACGTTCAGTAAGTCTGTGTCTGTGACCATGTTTACTATAGTCTTTCTTTACACTTGACTGAGAATTTAAGTTATATTTGGACACAGCAGCAGTAGCATTCTCTGGCTGCTGATCCTCCTGAGTAAACCTGGGGCTGTCACTCTTAACACATTTATGATCATCTTTCTTAAAACTGGACTGATCACTTGTAAACTTGAATCTGTCACTCTTATCATATTTGCAATCATCTCTCCTAACACATGATTGATCATTTATGGAAAACTTAGGTCTGTCACTCTTATTATACTCAGGTTCATCTTTTCTTAAACCAGACTGATCACTTAGGGGATACTGCGATGGAGAAGCATGTCCATGAAGTACTGCCCCAGTGGTAGTGTTCTCCTTATGTTTGACTCGCCATCCTGTGGCTTCAGAAGTGGTAATGTTCTTCTGCTGTGCATCTCTTTGTCCAAAAGGTTCAGAAGTGTTGCCCTCTCTCTTTGTCACCTGTGTCACCTGCTGGCTCCTTGGTATGAATTCAGGGACGTCCGGAGACAACATTACTGTACCTGTTGAATAATAAAATATTGGTAGATGGTAGAGGCAGAGAGGGAGAGAACATAACTGAGATAAAGGCATGGAGTGGAGAGATACCGGTACTTTATATGAGAGAGGGGGATGTGTTGGAGGGAGGGCAGCCAAATGGCAGAGGACAGGGAGACATGGACGTGATTTGTTTGTGGTCACCCAATACAGGATTATGGTGTCTGGCTATAGACAGATACACAGACAGACATTTTCCAGTGGTGCAGCCAATATAACTGATTATACAAATGTTCTTCAACTCCCTCTCCCTCAAAGGAGCATGGTGAGTAGCAGGTGAAGGGCAACTTGAGCCTTCAGTTCACCAAGCTCGTGTTCAAATGAGCCATGGGACTATACAACAATAAGAATAATATTGCTGCTGTGGCCCATGGGTCATCTGGGAGCAAACCAGGTGGAGTGCAGGCTGAAGCTGCTGTCTCCTGCATCATTCCACCTTTTGCTTTCACAGCCAGGTTTGGTGCTGTTTGCCCTGGTTGGTGTAATAATATAGTAATAATTATAATAATACTGTAACAATAATAATAATAATAATAATGATAATAATAATGACAGTAATACTGGTACTAATAATAATGGTAATAATAATATTAATAGTACCGGTAACTGCAGATTTTTTGTTTCTTAAATGCACCACTTCTACTGCATGTTAAAGAATGCAGTACCGACAAAATCTTGAAGTAACATGACTAGCTACAGTATACCGTCTTTACTTTAACTTGGCCCAGGTTTCCATCCTTTTGAAGCCTATTTCATATATCATAAGAAAGAAAAAGACAATATAGTACAGCAACTCTGCATCCTTTCCATGATACTTCTTCATAACTAGCACCATATTCTAGTGCTAATCTTTTGGCACAACTTAGCAATCAAGATGGAGAGATGGTAGCTTTAGGATAAGTTAAAATTAAAGTTGCATAGCAATTCATAGGCTGTACTGCATCAGGAGAGCACCTAGTAAACCCACTTTTTTGTGGGTGTGAGAAGGAAGTGTGAGCTGGGGGAAGGGCAGTGAAATGGCAGGATATAGGGCAACATGGAGGCAATTTGTTTGTGGCCACCCTTTACGGGATTAAGGCATCTGGCAACTGACAGACAGAGATGGATGATGCTTTATAAAGTGCAAATAACACACTTCCACAACCTTTGATTTATAAAGTGAAAATAACATACTCCCACAACTTTTCATATCCATTATGCCTACCCTACCTTCATAATCATATTACGGGTATGTTCAATAATAGGGAAAAATATTATTTCTATTATTACAAGATGAAGCTCTCCCAGATTTTTTTCTACGGCTGTTATGCAGGAATACATAGGGGCATAACTATATCTAAAGGTGAATGTAGGGAAGAGTAAAGTGATGGTCTTTGAGAGAGGTGAAGTCAGTGAATGTACAGCAAGGTTGGATGGTGAGGAATTGGAAAATGTGAGTACGTTTAAGTACTTGGGTAGTGTGATGAGTAAGGATGGAGGTTTGGAGGATGAAGTGCTTGAAAGGGTACGGCAAGGAAGAAAGGTTGCTGGTTCTTTGAAAGCAGTGATAAGAAACAGGGAAGTGAGCATGGAAGTGAAAAAGTTACTACATGACAGTATTGTGATACCAACTCTAACGTACGGAAGTGAAGCTTGGACGTTGTTGGAAGGACACAAGTCAAGAGTGAGAGCAGTGGAAATGAGTAATTTAAGAGGAGCAGGTGGAGTCACATGGAGAGACAGGCTGACGAATGAGGATATAAAGGAGCGTTGTGGTGTTGATGTAGATGTGATAGGAAGCATTAAGAGGAACACACTGAAGTGGTTTGGCCATGTGGAGAGGATGGAGGGTGAAAGACTGACGAAGAGAGTGTATGTGAGTGAGGTGGAGGGGGGAAGAGGGAGGGGGAGGCCGAGGATGAGATGGAGGGATGGGGTGGAGAGGTATATGAGAGAGGGGGGTGTGAGTTGGAAGCAGGGCAGTGAAATGGCGGGGGACAGGGCTACTTGGAGGCGATTTGTTTGTGGCCACCCCAAACAGGATTGAGGCGTCTGGCAATAGATAGACAGATAGATAACTATATGCCAATAGAGGTTTCCTGTTCATATACAAGCTGCCACTAGAGAAAGTTTCAGTAAAATTAGAGAACAGCTTTAGGGCACATATATTGTACATCCATTGTTCAGACATGGAGGGACAACAAATGAACTGACATATGCTTACTGCCCCAGTAATCCTACACCCACCATCCTTCTAATCAATTAGGCTGTACTGGTAAGAATAATGGTAAAAATAATACTCAGGGACACCATTGATATTTACAGCTATAATTAATGAAGACTGTGGATCCAGGAAAATGCTGATAAATCTACAGTAGAATGGGAAAATAAATGTACCCTACAGTGCTCAGCTGAAAAACTTTTTCTGCATTGCTCTTATTTCAAGTATACCAATTATAAATGCACTAACACAAATAATACTGTACCTTTATCATCCCTGTTTCCTTATATTTTTTTACAGTCTTCTGTAATAGTACGAAGTGATGCTAAGAAGTTAAAAATTACTGTAAATTTGTTTTGGTTTAGGCCTGCCATTGCTGGCAAAAGATAAACAGTAGTTGTACCACTGTGGGATTCCTATCCAAAAATACTTACCAGTACCAACACCTCGTACGTATACTACACTATCTTCCACTCACAATGCAACAGCTTCCAAAATACACAACAGCTTTAAAGAGCTGTGTAATGGCCTTGAGTACACCACTGATGCTGCAGCCTCACATCAGTTACTCAGCATTACGTAGATAACTCATTGTTAAAAATTTTTTTTATTAAATTGTTTGGTAAATGTCTTTGGATCAGTTACATGAATTTTAATATTACCTTTTCCTCAACGCCACGTCAAATGTCATCTCTAAGATTTTCCCCGATATCAAGAAGAACTGCTATGATTCCAACCAAAACAAATCTAGAGAAAACTCGAATTAGGGATGGTTTACTTCAGAGACTTCTCTGTTTCTATATCTTTCTGAGTACAGTAAACCCTCATTATACGATGGGGTTCCGTTCCTGAAAACCCCATCGTATAGCAATCCATCGTATAGTGAACCTGTTATAACATGTAGTCAATGGGGATACGTTCCCAGACCTGCCTAAACTCACACATTCACACACCTTAACACTCACATACATGAAATATCCTTATGTTTAAACATGTTTAAACATGTAAAGTAACACATTAATAATGAGTAAAGAGGGGAAAAACATGAAAATAACAGTATACAGTAGTTCTTACTATTACTTAAGTAAATAGGATTGTTGATGTCCCCTCTGAGGCTAAGGGACAGTTAGGGCCTCACAGCCCTCACTCATCACTGGCAGAACTGGATGACTGGGCAGGGCTGGCTGGCTGCACGGAGCTGGCTGATGAGTCTGGACTGGTGGATGAGACTGGGCTAGCTGGCTGGGTGGTGCTGGCTGATGGTGCTGGACCAATCGATAAGACTGGGCTAGCTGGCTGGGTGGTGCTGGCTGATGGTGCTGGACCAATCGATAAGACTGGGCTAGCTGGCTGGGCAGGGCTAGCTAATGAGGCTGGACCGGTGGACAAGTGTGTGTGGTCTAATGCCGACAGTGTGTACACAGACACGTGTACGGGACATTGTTTTCTGTCCATACACATCCTTCAGGATGGCAAGGGTTTCTGCTGGAGTTTTTCCCATGTTTGTCAAGAACCTGATGTTAATCCTTTGCTCAAGGCTCATTCTGTGACAGAGGACACTTGACAGGAGTTACAAAACCACCTGTGAAAAGAAAGATAATAGGTTAATTGAACTGCTGCTTTTCTCATACAGTGCTGAGATGTTGGGCAATACTGTGATGTACTTCATTACTGTGTGACTGATGAATTGTGTGATTAGCAGCCAGTGTCCCGTTTCTTTTTTGTTACTATCTATCTATCTATTGCCAGACGCCATAATCCCGTAAGGGGTGGCCATTTGACTTCGAGTTAGTTGTTTTACCGAGAGGGGCACTAACCCTCCACCAACCCACTTGTTGACACCTCGTACAATATCAACACCTCTGTGTTTGTATCATTTATAGAGACTCCAACATGCCTGTATAAATTAAACATCAATGCCTCTTTATAAGACTACTACTACAACCATCACAACAACCACTATTACTATTACTACTACTACAACCATCAGAACTATTACTACTACAGTATTCTCAGTAATCAGTTAATTAATCAGTAATGAAGAAATTATTTCTTGGTACACTTCAATCCTCCTTTGCCCCAACAGGAGTGTAGGTACCCGAGGCTAGGCTGCTCACTCCCAACATTTAAATCAATCCAATTAAACCATGCCACCTCTTAACCACCATACTAAAACTGGCCATGGTGCAGGATATATTTAGTGAAGTCTGGAGTTAAACTGAGTGCCAAAACCAGCTTATTACATCCTTACTGATGCTGGGAGTTGGGAGTGAGTTGGGGGGAGGGCAATCAAATGGTGGGTTACAGATCAACTTGGAGGCGTTTTGTCTGCAGCCACCCTTTGCTGGATTACAGGTTATAGATAGATAGGTAGATAGAATGATGTTGGACACTGCTGGCAAGGGCTAACTGAAGACTAACCTTAAAAAATGAGCACAGGGGAGAAGTGGCAGTGTTCATCATATCTCCCTGAGTGGCATGACTTCCAAGATAGTCACACCAGCAGCCAGTTTGTATGTTCCACTGCCACAAACAGCACCAGCCTGGCCTAGCCAACATTCTGGGGCATGGACTGGACTGGCAGCTGCTTCAAGGCCCTGTTGCTGGTGCCACTGTGGATGGGAAACACAATATCATCAACAGCCAGCCCTTGTAAACTTAGTGGCTTGGTTATTGCTGGCCCTACATTTGAAGGACAGACAGTAGAAAATACAGACAGGAAGACAGTAGGAGATACAGACTGAGGAAGACAGTTAGAAATAAATACAGGGGAAGACAATAGGAAATAAAGACAGAGGATGACAGTTAGAAATAAAGACAGGAGAAGACAGTAGAAAATATAGACAGAGGTAGACAGTAGGAAGTACAGTAGAAGTCTGATTTTTTCGTAATCCATGGGACCAGGCAAGAGCCGAAAAATCAAAATTGCCGAATTATCAAAAACCCTACCCACTCAGTACCTTATATGTTTCAATGAACACTATCATCACTACTCATATCATTACAAATGTGTTTGGAGAGAGTACTGTATACTGTTTGATACTGTACAATACTGTAATGAATACAGTACTATACATGAATATGAAAAATAAAGAAATTAGTAAACATACTGTATATAAATATAATGGTACAGTAGGCCTACAAGTTCACATGCACTTACATAAACTTATAGTAGGTTCCTTATTTACATATGTACAATAGAAGGGGTTGATTGGAGTCTGCTACTGCTGGAAGAAGTCCCCAGCAGTAGAAGGTCCTGCAACAGGCTCTAAGGACTCATGGAGAATTTCAAGACTGACGAAAAAAATCGGAAAATCTGCCGAACGATCAGAGATTTTCGTAAATGGGACTATTTCTCAAAACTGCCGAAATGTCAGATTTGCCGGGGAATTGGATGCCGAAGAATTGGACTTTTACTGTACAGACAGAGGAAGACAGTAGGAAATATATACAGAGGAAGACAGTAGGAAAAACACAGAGGAAGACAACAGGAAATACAGACACAGGAAGACAGTAGGAAATACAGACACAGGAAGACAGTAGGAAATATAGAGGAAGACAGTAGGAAATGAAGACAGTGGATGACAGTAGGAAATACAGACAGAGGAAAACAGTAGGACATACAGGCAGAGGAAGACAGTAGGAAATACTGACAAAGGATTACAGTAGGAAATACATTTGGAGTGGTGGACTCAAGGCCTGCCAACTGCCACTGAACTGGTCAAGTGGATTTGTCTGCAACCATCGAATAACCAAACCTACACCATACCACTGTCTACCTCATCTGTCTTCTGTTTCACCCTAAGTGTCTTATCTCTGGCCTGCCCTTATAACTTTACCAGCCCATAACAACTCTATATGATGATCCTTCCACACTACATACTAGCTCTGCCATACAATTTTATTCTGCTCTGGGAACACTTTTAAAACCTTCTGATACATGAAAACTCCCTATATTACATTCTTACTGATGCCACTTTTTTTTTTTTAATGTAAGGAAGAAGGAACCAAAAGCCTGGAAGATTGTATCCTCCACGAAAATGTAAGATAGAGAGCCAAAATTCGAGATCCATTCATTGCAAGACAACTAGGCACAAAGTGTTTGAGAGATTGGAGGCCATAGGCTGTAGGAAATACAGATGGAGGAAGACAGATCCAGAGCTGACCTTTTGCATACATGAAGGTCCAGGTGTAATGATTAACTCTTGCATTTTACAGAGTTTAAAAAAAGACCTGTAACTTCAGCAATTTAAATTCTTTTGATATAATGATCTAAATGATGGTCCTTTCTATGGTATTCCCTCTATTATCAGAAAATGTTCAGCTTGAGAAGACCTTTTGTGTTGCTAGAGATATGAGAAAAATAATTGCTTTGGGGTCTTGCAGCTGCTGATGTTTTGAGAGGGAAAACTCAATGTATGTGCTTACAGACTGCACTTGTACTGAAGAAGGTTCATCATCATCATCATCATATACTCCTCATCAGCTCCTTATCATTATCATCCTCCTCCTCCTCCTCCTCATTTATAATCCTGACCTCTTTTTCTGACCTAAGGCAAGATGAGGTGAGGGATTGTTCAGAAAGCAAGGAAGGAGAAAGCAGAGTATGGGGAAAACACTGTTGTAGATGAACAGCATGCACAAAATGAATACATAACTGACATACCACAGAATGAAGCTAGGTAGCTGACAAGGACACACAGCTCCAGTTCTTGGTACATCTCCACCAACACCTTGTCAAACCTGCAAGAATGGGATATGGCAGTGGGCACTTAAAAATGACCTATTAAATTCATCATCGGCTAGTCCTTCCCTACAGTTTCCAGCAATTGCAGAAAGTAATGAGCTAGTTTGGGTACCTTGTTTATAGCCATCCCTTATGGGATTTAGGCATCACAGAGAAGACAGACAGGTAGATAGATAGGATACCTGCTATAGCTTCCAATCCACAGAACATATTATCAGCACTGCCATGACCAGCCTCAGTATGGGCATGCATTTATGAGGAAGCATGGCATAATGACTAACTGAATCTGATGCTATTTCACCAATGACACATCTTAAGACTGCACTAATGCAACTGGTAAAATGGTAACGGGGAAAACTGTGGGTGTGTATGGTGTGGCAGATGAAATGCTGAAAGCATCTGGTGATGTAGCAGTGATATTGTGAATGTTTACGAGGGGAAGGGTGATGCTCTTAATCGAGGTAGCTGTACGAGAAAATCTTGGCCTGCATGAGCAAGGAGACTTAACATTAATAAGAGACAATTTGGTTTTATCCCTAGCAGAGGAACTGTTCATGCAATATTGAAAGTACTGTTAGGCAACTCAGGAAAGCTTTTAGGGTAAGAAAACATATTTACTTTGTTTTTGTTGACAGTTCTACTTTCATTACTCTATTTTCTTGCATCTGGATCCTTCCCACCCCATTTTCTGTAAGAATTAATGTTAGGATAATGCTTAGGTTAGATTCATATATGTCAGATGAGGTTATGAGAGTACATAATATTAGAACATACATGATCTGGGTTACAAAAGATTAGGAAGCTCTGGGTTAAATTAGGGTAGGATGGACCAGATTAGATTCAACAGGTTAGCATAGAGTGGGATAGGGTTATAAAGGTGAGATTAGGTTAGCTAATGTTTGGACTGGATAGGATATGTTAGGTAAGTCTAGGTTATCTATTCCTAATGCTAACCTGCCAAGTCTTGTACAGGCAATGCCACTGGGGTGTCTGTGAGGAGGGTGGGGGTGGGGGGTGAGATGAGGGTTAAGCACCGGGCCACACTCCCTCTCCAGGCTCACCAGGCGACAGTGGACGTACTGCAGCTTCACTCCCATGTCTCTGTGTCTCTGCAAGTCCAATGGTAATATCAAACTTATGACCTGAACAAATTTAAGACTACGGTAAATGACTACACAATCAACACTGAGGCAGATGATGTGTGTTAAGCAGCAACCAATTGTTATTAACTCTTCCACTCCATCAGGTTTCTCTCAAGCTAAACACAATTGTCTGGTGGTAACAATAAAATAAGGCTTGAGTCATACTTCAGACACTAATGAAGATTTTTTTTTTCTTCCGCTGTATACTGTAGTAAAACAAAAATATTCACTACAAAAGCAACAAAGTCAATTAACCCAGCATAACTTCACTCTAAATTTTCTTGTGAAGTGTACAGTTATGGTTAAAGGCTAATGTATATCTGAGTACAGCAGACTCCACCACCACCATTCCCTGACTATGTACATATTCCTTACTATCTCACCTACTGAATTCATCTAAATTTCACGATGTACTAGGCCTCAGGTCCTCAGTCCCTGGCAGTTCCCACTAATCCTCTTGATGATATCTGAAGCCACAATGAAGCTGAGTAGTGATGGGGTAGGGCAGAAATTACCCAGATGCTTTCAAGCCATAACTTCACTGGACATGTTAACTTTAATAGCATGGGAAACAACCGAAGCACTGGCACAACTGATATAACTTTTTGACACCACTGTTCCCCAGTATTAAATGGAGACCAACAGTCTGAGTTACTTTGTTAAGCCAGTATTAACCTGCAGACACATACACTCCTTGAGAGCTGTGTGTACTAACCTGCTGTAATTACCTTTTTGTACTCGATATTTTTGTATTACCTTTTTGTATTCCTTTTTTTTTTTTTTTTTACGATGATGTAGGAGAGAGCCACCTTCTCAGCCATGTCATCATCACTTGTCCTCACACTGGCCCTTGTATCTGCAGGAACAGAAGCACTTTAGTTCATCTGATTACTCATTTCATCACCATTAACTCCTTCACCTTCATCATTCTTTGTCTGTGTCTGCCCTCCTCTCTTCCTATTTCTCACCATCATCCACTCCCATGGTGTAGTGCAGCCTTCTTCTTTTACCTTTGTCATTCTTTCTCTGTGTCTGTCCTCCTCTCTCCCTGTTTCTTACCACCATCCACTCACTTGATGTAATGCTGCCTACTTCTTCACCCTTATCATTCTTTTTCTGTGACTGTACTTCTCTCTTCCTATTTCTTACATCCTTCTTGTCACTTTTTATTACTCTTCTTTCCTTTTCAGGTGGCTTTACACTGAGTAACAAGCCTAATGGTTCCCTGTAAGCCAGGAAACCATTTACAACGCTGGGTGGTAACCATATAACTAACCTATATGTTTTCCCCACGTGTCAACAAGTGGGTTGGCAGAGGGTTAGTACCCCTCCCCGTAAAACAATGAGCTCAAAGACAAAAAGCCACCCCTTACTGGATTGTGGCATCTGGCTATAGACAGACAGATAGATAGATAGATAGACAGACAGACAAATAAGAACTTCAATATGCTGATATTGTCTTTTAGTTCACTCATGCAACTATGGTATGGTTTTAGTCACCTTAAAAAATCTTTAGGAGTGAAACAGTTAACAAAGGGTATGTTCAATCCCTCCAGCCTGCAATATCACACTGAAACTGAATCAAACCATCAAACAGAAACGGGAGTACAAAAAGATGGAGGTCAACATATTAAATGGGCTAATAATATTTCACCAAGTCAATATTGTACTGCAACAGGAAAAGTGAAAACTAGTAAAAACTAAATGGCTGCAGCAAGGAACTTAAACAGAATCAAAAGAAATTGATTATAAGAGTGGTATGGGATGAGGGATAGAATACTAGACATCCACAGCCATGAGAGAGTTAAATACAGATACCTGGTACCGTACAGATAATGTGACGAGCTGCTAAACAAACTGACATGACAGACCTGGTGCTCACTCACTGACTGCACCCGGTTCAGCATTATCACCTCCCGTACCTCAACCAGGAGGTCTGCCTTGGCCTGCTGGTTGGCCCAAACATAACACTGTACAGCTTCCTGATGGCATCTTCCTCCAGGTCACTCTCAGGTTTTGTGCATCATTTCTGAAATATAACATGGTGGGGATATTTATACATCTCACTTATGAACACATCAGTAAAAAAAACAAAAAGTTGGAAACATACCAGATGCACTGTCTTGTTTTAAGGGAAATTATATGAATGGAGGTGAGAGGTATATGAGGGAGGGGGGGGTGAGTTGGGGGGAGGGTAGTCAAATGGTGGGTGACAGAGTGACTTGGGGGCGTTTTGTCTGCGCCCACCCTTTGCGGGATTAGGGCGTCGGGCTATAGATAGATAGATAGACAATACTATAGAGAAATGCTACTACTTTACATCAGTAACAGTTTTGTCTAATGGTAGGTGGAGTAAACTAGGATGAAATTTAGTATATAATGAAGGCATCTTGAATTGGTCTATTACTGGTATCTTGTTTTCATTTTTCTTGGAGGGAAC
Source organism: Coenobita brevimanus (assembly GCF_032717465.1). Classification (NCBI taxonomy): domain Eukaryota; kingdom Metazoa; phylum Arthropoda; class Malacostraca; order Decapoda; family Coenobitidae; genus Coenobita; species Coenobita brevimanus. The sequence goes on along the minus strand of NC_136955.1, from coordinate 23,094 downwards.
AATTTTGCCCACTTCAAGCCTTTGGTTCCTACTTCCTTGGATTAAAAGAAATAAAAGATATAATATACATGAAGAAAAATGCACTATGAACTAGCTGCCTTAAATGTGGAAGCACATACAAAATTGTAAATCATCTCTAAAAAATCCTATCACCATACTACACTGAGAAATACACTGAGGTGGTCTGGACATATGGAGAGAATGGAGACTGAATGACTAAGAGAGTCTATGCAGGTGTGATGGAGGGAGGGAGAGACCAAGGATGAGGTGGAGGGATGAAGTTGAGAGGTATATAAGGGAGGGGGGAGTGAGCCAGGGGGGAGGGCAGTCAAATGGTGGGTGACAGAGCAACTTGGAGGCATTTCATATGGGACCATCCTTTCCGGGATTAGGGCATTGGGCTATTGATAGATAGACAGATAGACATACAGAACTGTAAATCATCTATAAAAAAAATCCTATCACCATACTGAAAGGGATTAACCCTTGCTAAACTACAAACTTCATATAAGGTACAATGAAGGTGTGCACGGGCCCAGCTGCAAGTCTGGTATGAGGTACAGTTTACACTGGCTATAAAACAATGATTCAGAGGAGGTAACCTATCTTACAAGCAATCAGTGTGGCAGGGGTTCATGCTCTCCTTCTCACTCTACCTTCCAGCACTCTGTCCACATGTAGCCTATACATCACCTCAGAGCCACTCTCCTTATCCAACCCACATCACCAATTCATTCTCCATCATATTTCTATTATTCTAGCTATGACCTCGCAACTCTGGAAGTATCTTCCTCTGTTTGTACTTCCTACTGCCTATGACCTCCAGTCTTTCAAACACAGTTTGTCCAAGCATCTTGAAACAAATGGATCTTGATTTTGGCTCTCTGTTAACTTGTTTTTTTTTGTCTTTCTCTCTCTCTCTCTCTCTTGGAGGGAACACTCTTACAATGACAATATACTTCCTACTTCTGATCTGCTTCAATAAACCTGTTGCCTCAATACAAATTACAGCATTACATCCATTTTCTTCACAAGATTCAAGTGCATTCACTATCCTTTCATGGTTTTCTAAGATAGCAGACACAGTATCTAAATGACCTGACCATCTCTGTTCCAAAAGTCGTTTGAGTTTTGTTCCATCATAAATCCTGTCTAGCTCTGGATGGTGTAGAAAGTTGTACAGTCTATTGCAAATGGAAAAAAACAATTTTACATCATTCTGCATTTCAACTGAATGTACCACAACCAAGTGCAGCTGGTGATTGAAACAATGTACATATGGGATTTCCTTTTGAAGTTTTTCTTGTAGCTTTTTTTGAACACCTCCATGCTGACCTGACATCAAAGATGCTCCATCATAACATTAAGATAATATATTACTGCAATCAAGTCCACATTCATTTAGTGTTTTAAGCATTAATGAGGCCAGGCTTTCTGCATCAAAATCATCTGTTGTTGGCATACCAATTAGACTCTCATTTACTTTACCACCCTTTACATATCTTACAACTACAGATATATTTTCTGTGTTGGTAGGGTCACGAGTTCCATCAGACTTAATGCTAAAAAATGGTATGTCAGCCTCCTTGATATCATTAACAACATTCTCTATGACAGTGTCTTTCATAATGTCTATTATCTCATTCTGAATCCTAGCAGAAGTATAGGAGGCATTCTTAGGAATCATTTGAATAATCTCTGAGAGCTTCTTATCTTTAGACAATGTATACTGAAATAACTTCATAAAAAGACCAGATGGCTCACCTTGAGACTCACTACTTGTATCGAGACACCCTGCTCCACTCTTACCATCTCTACGCATAGGTAGCTCATTCACACATAAAAACTGAATTACCTCTACCACTGATTTAATATAGTACCTGTTTTTCCCCAACTGCTTTTCATTTACCATTGTACTGACACTCTGGTTCTTCTCTATGCGCATTTTTCTCTCCTGCCATATAACCACAGCTTCTACATGAGTTTGAGAATTTTCGTGTTTTTGGAAACCTTTGTGTTTGTCTAATGCATGGCGCCAGTTTGAGTAACCCTCTTTAGTAAATGTACGGTCTTCAGAAGAACTTTTCAAATGTCTACAGGGAAAACAAAATGCTGCCCCCTCTTCTACTGAATACTCAAGCCATGTGCGTCCATTATACCAGGATGCTGAGAAGTCTCTCTTACTATTACCATACTGCTTTGGATTAAAAGAAGCAATCTTAGGCTGTACTGGTTCATGATCAGCCTCCCCTAAATCTGAAGGAATTTTGATTTCACTTGGTCCTGATCCATCTCTACCAGTCTTGTTTTTCTCCGGTTCTTTTTCTTTCTTATCAGAAGATGAATTTGGTTCCGGTTGCTTCCCATGTGAACCAACAGGCTTGAAGTATGAAGTAACAGACATTGCTGATAATTTTCTGAAGATTCTTCACATAAATCTATCCATATGGTCACAATGCTCCTGACCTGTGGATGAGTGACACCAAGCTCTTAGTAAAATCATATTATGGTATGTGGTAAAAAAATGTGAGTGTGTACACAGTGGCAGAATGGCAGGTAAGTCATTTGGCTTTTTGTGAAAAATTAACAGAACTGGAGTAGGCTAGGCCAATGTCCCTGGCTAGACAGGCTAGTTTAATAAAAAAAGAAAAAAGAAAAAAAGGATAAATTACCCTTTAGCACAGAACAGGAATTACTGAAAAATAAATAATAGAAAATAAGTAAATAAATAAACCTTGTAAAAATATAGGGGATGATAGTACAAAGTAAAATATTACCAAACAATAACATATTATATATAATAAGAATTCTGAAAGTCGGCCAAAATCCTTTGGCCTACCCTTAATAAAAACAGGACAAACCTTAATGTTATGGTTATTATTAACTTTATGTATCAATTGACTTGAATACAAGCTGCATGCCTATACTGTATCTAGGCCTAAAATTAATAAAAAAAATAGCCTAGGCCTATCCTAGCCCGACCTGACCTCATAACACTGGTTAAGAAATCTTGATAAAACTTATGAAAATCATTTATCTACTTCACTTTGTACATGTATAAATTAAAGGTCAAGGATTCAGACAAGGAATGACAACCTAAACAGAAGACATAAATTTCTCTTTTGTAATTTTTTCCCATAAATTATCTGTGTAAAAGAGAACTCAGGTCTTTCCTGAATGATATGCTAGTATGATACGTTGTACATTATAACTAAAAGAGAAAGAGCAGTTACATACTCAAGTGCTCATCTAGCCACGTACCTCTTTGCCCCTTCACAGTGTGGTGGGTGAGTCGGAATGACACCCACACAAACAAAACATTATGACATACATACATCATCTAATCCTGTGTTGCCCCATGAGCAGCACAGGAGGCCGGGGCTAGGCAAGTTGGTCATGACATTTATGATGAGAGTGACCAGCCTGACTCATCCTTCAGTGGCATTACATGAGCAATAAACCCCAATCACCCCTTGGATATAAACCTACTCAGGCTCAGTCCAAACAATTCAAAACTGAAATTTACACCAATAAAGGAAAAAAAAAGTATGCCTGGGGTTATAAGACTGTAGGTAACATTAGGACACGAGTGCCAGTTCTGAGGCAAAATGAGTTGCGAGGGGCTGTGATAAAAATTTTGTGAGTCCTGTAAGAAGCCACTGAAAATATTCTACATATTGGTATTAATCCTAAGCATCGCCGCTTCAAAGAAAACTTTGAATGGGAAGAGGATGAATAATATCTTAGTCTATTCCTCTATTTATAGCCTGATGCCTTAATAATGTAAGGGGTGGCCACAAACAAACTGTCTCCATATCACCCTGTCCATTGCCATCTCACTGCCCTCCCTTCAACACACACCTCCCTCTGCCATATATCTCTCCACTCCATCCCTCCATCTCATCCTTGGTCTCTTTATACAATGATAAAATGCCACATGAGCTTGTGATAAGTGTAATTCTACTGGACAAAAGGGATCCATATGTTTACTGAATTAGACCAACCCTCACCGCAGTTCTAGGTCATCGTGACAATGTATTTTTGGGGGAGGGGGGCGTTATCATCATTCCAACTTCATTTCCCACATAAAACAAGGGCTGAGGCAAAGAAGAAAAACAAGAGAGCAAGAATTAACAACGTAGGTGGTGGTGACCATCATCCACTCACTTGATGTAGTGCTGCCTACTTCTTCCTTCACCTTCATTAATCTTTAACTATGTCTGTCCTCCTCACTTCCTATTTTTCCCATTTTGTCACTTTTTATTTTTATCCTTTCCTTTTCAGGTGGATTTAAAATGAAAGAGAAGCCTAATGGTTTCCTGGCTTTTATAATGCTGGGTGGTAACTATATAACCAATTCATACATGTTCCCTACATGCCAACAAGTGGGTTGGTGGAGGGTTAGTGCCCCTCCTTGTAAAACCACTAACCCAAAGACAAACAGCCAACCTGTATGGGATTATGGCATCTGACTATAGACCAGGGGTTCCCAACCTGGGGTAAATTACCCCAAGTGGGGTAATTTGGTCTTTTGTGAAGGGTAATGGGGGAGGTAACAAAAAAAAACAAAAACAAAAAATCTAAAAATCATACCAGTTATGATAGACTTTCAGACCTATACTAAAATTCAGAGATGAATGTTTAAAGTCATGTTTATTTGGTATCAGTGTTAATAATAAAAATAAATTACTCCTTGCAATAACTCTCTTGGTTTTAGCCTAACCTTTAATTAAGTCCTACATTCAAACTAAAATCTAGGCATCAAAATGTTAAGCAGCTAAAATGCAATTGTGGAAACATAAGCAATGAGGGGTAATGAGTGAAGGGAGGTGTGGAAAATGGGGTAATGGATAAATAAAGGTTGGGAACCCCTGCTATAGACAGACAGATAAAAAATAAAAATGCCCACTCACCCACACCCACCTGTACTCCACAAGGACCCTCTGGTGTGGCAGGAGGTTGATGAGTGCAATGCATTACCAGAACGACTCAGGAGTGTTGTTGGTGATCCAGAGGACTTCTGATGCTAGCTGGCTGTAGTCCTCTGCAAAATAACAAAGTCACTGGAGGAGGGAAGTGCATAAATCATCATTATCATCTTCATCTGCATCATCATCATCATCCAGATCTACTTTCCAACCCTAGGATGGTGTGAGGTAAAATGCAGAGCCAGAAATAACTATATAGAATGTGAAAATAAAGCCTATCCAGTTGAATGTGCCACACACTCACTCCCTCACCATTCAAGCCCCTGGAATCCTGACTCCACCTCAGAAACATCCACACTTAAATGCTTCATATTCTAGCATTAATATCCTGTACATCTCAGTAGTCAAGATGGAGAGATGGTTATTTTATGCTGTGATACATAGACAAACAGACAGACTGACAAATGAGGAAGTAAAGGAGCATTGTGGTGTTGATGTGGTTGAAAGTGTTCAGAAATACTCTGAGATGGTTTGGCTATGTGGAGAGGATGGACAATGAGAGACTGACTAGAAGAGTTTGTAAATGAGGTGGAGGGGAAGTGGGGGAGGGGGAGACCAAGAATGAGGAGAGGGATGGAGTGGAAAGGATGGAGAATAAGAGACTGATTAGAAGAATGCATGTGAGGTGGGGGGGGAGACCAAGGATGATATGAAGTGGAGACGATGGACAATAAGAGACTGACTAGAAGAGTGCATGTGGGTGAGATGGGAAGGGAGATCAAGGATGAGACGGAGTGGAGAGGATAGAGAATGAGAGATTGACAGGAATAGTACACGTGAATGAGGTGGAGGAGGAGGCCAATGATAAGATGGAGGGATGCAATGGAGAGAGATAAGAGAGAGGAAGGGTGTGAGTTGGAGGGAGGGCAGAGGACAGGGTAACATGGAGGCAATTTGTTAGCAGCCATCTCTTACAGGAATAAGGTGCCTTGCAACAGATAGATAGACACAGATGATAGAAAAATAGATAAAGTGATCAGACAGAGACATAACTGACACAATATATAGCAGACTGAGCGTGGAGATACCCTGCCTAACCTCGAATGACCTAATCCAACTTAAATCAACCCAACCTAATCTAGCTTAACCTCACCTAACCCAGTCTAATTGTATTTAACCTCACAATCTCACGTAACCTCCCCATACTTAACATAACCTATTTTGAAGCAGCCTAACCACATCTAACCCTACCTAATCCCACCCAGTCTCACTTAACCATACCATACCTGACCTAACCCAACCCAGTCAAGCCTAAAATGACCTAATCCAACCGAACCTAACCCAACTAAATAAAACCCAACCCAAAACCTATCAAAACCGACGTATTCTAAAGCAATCTAACCTAATCCGTCTATATCTAGTCGAACTGAAGCCAACCCAACCAAAAATTACCTAATCAGACCAAACCCTGCCCAAAGTGACCTAACCTAACTTTCGATCGGCTATATATTCGCTAATAAATTTTGCTGCCTGAAAAAAAGTCTACGGATGTCACATTCCAAGTTTCGCCTGTTCTGTGTACACGTATAACTTCGTTCTTACCTAATTGTATCTTTACAGGAATGAGTCAAGCTCGTACTGTCTCGTGTCTTAAACCATATTTATCGTACATATCCTTAAATTTGTGAATTGTTTTGGCACACTATTTCATTCGGTAGTGCATTCCATTGATCAATTGCTCTGTTTGGGAAACTGAATTTCCTTACGTCTTTATCACCTCTCTTCTTATGCAGTTTTTTGCAGTGTCCTCTTGCTGATGCTTCTCCATATGTTAGGTAATCATTTATGTGTGTGTGTGTGTGTGTGTGTGTGTGTGTGTGTGTGTGTGTGTGTGTGTGTGTGTGTGTCTGTCTGTCTGTCTGTGTGTGTTGAGTCGTGTGTGTACGCAGGAGAGCCTGTGTTTGCGTCAGGCAGGGATACTGAGTGTGGAGGGATGGCTGAGTTCATATTAAGCCTGTGTGAATAGAGGTTTTTGTATGCATGTTAGTAAATGTGTGTGTGGAGTGTGTGTGTGTGTGTGTGTGTGTGTGTGTGTGTGTGTGTGTGTGTGTGTGTGTGTAATTCTAACTCACAGAAGAATCATGGAAGAGAATTACATGCGCTTCAGTTGAAGGTGTGGGATGATGGGTCTCTTTGATCCCACTTGAACACATATAAGACTTCAGCATGCAAGTATAATTATGCAAACACACACCCTTGAGTCAAGGGAAACTACCTGATATTTGGAAAAAAGCAAATATAGTCCCCTTATTCAAGAAAGGAAATAGACAAAATCCTCTCAACTACCGACCAGTATCACTGACCAGTGTTGTAAGCAAGGTATTAGAAAAACTTATAAGAAAAGCTTGGGTAAATCATCTAGAAGAACACAGTATGATAACAGAAAGACAGTTAGTTTCAGAAAAGGAAAATCATGTGTTACTAATCTGTTGAGCTACTATGACAGAGTAACAAACACAATACAGGAAAGGGAAGGATGGGTGGGCAGTATCTATTTAGATTTCAAGAAAGCTTTTGACACAGTACCACACCAAAGACTTTTATGGAAGCTGTACCATCAAGGAGGAATTCGAGGCAAACTGTTTTGTTGGATGCAAGACTTTCTCATAAAAAGAGAAATGAGGACAGTACTAAGGGGAAACTACTCATCATGGAAAGAAGTGACTAGTGGAGTACCACAGGGTTCGGTGCTGGCACCAATCATGTTTCTAGTGTACATAAATGATATAAACAGTAACACTGGAAATGAGAGCTATCTGAATATGTTTGCAGATGATGCAAAAATACAAAGGAGAATTACTAGCACAGACTCTTGTAGGGGGCTACAAGAAGAATTAAATAAACTTCATGAATGGAGTAGTACATGGCAAATGGAATTCAATGTGGACATGTGTCATGTAATCAAGTTTGGTAAAAGTGGAAAAAGACCTGATTGGGATTATAAGTTAGGAAATAAAACCCTATACACATCAGAAAGAGAGAAAGACCTAGGTGTAATTATCAATAACAGACTATCTCCGGCTGACCACATCAGCGAGAAGGTACGGAACATGTATACACTGCTTGCAAATATGAGAATAGCATTCACATACATAAATGAAGACATGCTAAGAAGGATAATAACATCATTCATTAGACCAACCCTGGAATATGCATCAGTAGTCTGGAGTCCTCATCTCAAAAAGCATATAGACAAGATTGAAAAAGTTCAAAGGGCCAATTCAAGATGGATACCAAGCTTAAGGGACCTAAGCTACGAAGAAAGACTAAATAAACTGAATCTACCAACACTACAGGAGAGAAGGAAAAGAGGTGACATGATAATGCTATATAAGTGCATATCAGGAAAGGAGAAAATAGACATAAATGATTACTTAACATATGGAGAAGCATCAGCAAGAGGACACTGCAAAAAACTGCATAAGAAGAGAGGTGATAAAGACGTAAGGAAATTCAGTTTCCCAAACAGAGCAATTGATCAATGGAATGCACTACCGAATGAAATAGTGTGTGCCAAAACAATTCACAAATTTAAGGATATGTACGATAAACATGGTCTAAGACACGGGACAATACGAGCTTGACTCATTCCTGTAAAGATAAAATTAGGTAAGAACAATTAGGTAAGAACACAGCTCTCTTTCTCTCTCTCTCTCTCTCTCTCTCTCTCTCTCTCTCTCCAACTCTCTCTCTTTTACTCTAGTTCATATTTCAAGTGCATATGTAAGTCTATGTCTGACCTTTCACCATATATGTCTGCCTGATTCGCCACGGCTACAATATATCATCTTGCCTGGTCATTACTTACAGCCTCGTATCTGCATAATAAACCGTGAAATATTGTAACTGGCGGACCGTGGCAGGAAAACGAGAGAAAAAGAGGCTGGATAAGAGAAAAGGAGCCGAGAGTAAAAGCAAAAAGAACAGAGAATGAGATAAAGAGAGCAGAGACTGACACAAAAAGCATAATGGCATGAATGGGGCCAGAAAAAGTGAAAGAGGAAGGACAGAAGAGAGGAAAAGGATAGACACCTAAAGCAGCACTACACTGAGTGAGTGGATGGTGTGCACAGGAAAATGACACAGCTAGGAACAATATTACAAATGCTGTACTTAGTCTCCTGTCATGACACCATCACTCCAGCAACCAATGCTTGTGCAGTGGGCATGGTGAAGGATGACCCTCCTGTCCTAAGGTGCTTTCAGCAGAGGTAAAATGGGTTTATAGCTTCATAAAAACCTATGCATTTGTGTCTCCTGTTGCCACTATTTGGTAACATGGAGGCACCTTTCATACTCAGAGGGTTAAGAAATCTTCCACAGTGGTACTGCATGTCATTACTGTACTTTCAAGTTTATAAATGATATATTTATTAATTTCTATAGTAACCCAGTGACATTAAGTTGGTGCTTTAAGAAAGGCATGTTATTTATAAGTTAACATATTTAGAGAACAATTATGATGCTATAGCATGTGTAGGTCTTTTCACCTGATGGCAGCTGTCCATGGCACCACCACCGTGCATTGTCAAGATGGCAGTTATGAAGCAGCATGTCATTACTAATGCTAGGTATTAATATCAACCACCCTGGCATAGTAAATGGTTCCTGGATACAAAAGACCACTTGGTTTGTCAGTCGGGGGTAGAATCACCAGGAGGTAGCACTACACAGTGTGAGTGCACTGCAGGTGCCCCAAATTATAGGAAGGCAAGTTATAAGTACACACTCACTCCCTAACCATTCCAGCCCTTGGAATCCTGACTCCACCTCATAAATATCCTCACTTAAATGCTTCATATTCTGGAATTAATATCCTGTATATCTCAGGAGTCAAGATGGAGAGATGGTTATTTTATGCTGTGATACATAGACAAACAGACAGACTGACAAATGAGGAAGTAAAGGAGTATTGTGGTGTTGATGTGGTTGAAAATGTTAAGAGAAATACTCTGAGATGGTCTGGCTATGTGGAAAGGATGGAGAATGAAAGACTGACCAGAAGAGTTTACCAGTGAGGTGGAAAGGAAGAGGGGGAGAGGGAGATCAAGAATGAGGAGAGGGATGGAGTGGAAAGGATGGAGAATAAGAGACTGACTAGAAGAATGCATGTGAGGTGGGGGAGGGGGGAGACCAAGGATGTTATGAAGTGGAGACGACGGACAATAAGAGACTGACTAGAAGAGTGCATGTGGGTGAGATGGGAAGGGAGACCAAGGGATTTGGAACCCTTTTTAAAGTGGCAGCGTCTGGACTGACTCTATCGGACAAGTACACGTGAAGCTACAGAACGTGGTGAAATTTTTTGGCCTATCAGATGAAGCCGGGATTCTGCAAGCTTGAATGGTGAGTGAATGGAAGTGTGTCCCATTGAACTGGGCAGACTCTGGCTGTCTGGACGCTGCTACTCCTCACCCCACCCTAGGGTGGGATAGGAGGTCTGGATGATGATGATGATAATGATGATGATGATGATGATGATGATGATGAAATATGGAAGAATAAAGAAGGTAATAACTTACACCATTATTTAGCAAATGAAAGTATTAAAATAATAAATCAAAAAATATATAATAAAACAGGTATTGATGCTGATGAATTAAAATGTGATGAACAGAAATAAATGCTGCATCACAATGGGCATGACTTCAGTTGTAGATGTTATACAACTCATGAAACAAGTCTTCACATTTCAGAGTACTGAATGGTGGATAAATAAATGTGAAGGCCAATAACCCATGCACCTAACTGATTTTTATTCCTACTTGACCATTTTCTTACTTAATTTCACTATGCTACCCACATGCCTGTGCTGGAGAATAGGGATGGGAAGACGATTATATGTAAGGTGAATTTCCCCATACACAAAACTTCCTTTGGATGATTTAGAGAATGTACAAAGCAGTTTGCCACATTTATGTAAATGAATATGCTGAAAATATACCAGTAATCATAACATCAATAGACAAAAACTATAGGAAAACTACAGGATGCATCTGTTAACCTAGAACCATAAGACTGTGCAAACCAGACAATTAAAAACTACATCTTAAAACTCTTACCTTCTCCAGTCATATTTTCTGATGAGTCTCGTCGATGGCCATTAGGTCTGTCTGGTGGATAATTCTGCTATGTCTTCTCAGGCGTTGTTACCTGTGAGGTGGAGAAAGTAAAGGCATAATGAGAGTCATAACATATCATATCATTTATAGAGGTTCCAGCATGCTTGCATATATTGGCCTTGATCACCTACTGGCAGCTCTCCATCCTGCTTGATCTCTGGCAGCCTTCCTGTTCAGTCCCTTATCCCTGAGGTCACACTATGACCTCATCTCTGGGCTTTTTCAGTGTGCCTCTTGCAACCCTACCCTCGAAGTTCACTTTTCTTACTTTTTGCACCAAACTGTCATTCTCCATCCCCTCCACATGTCCTTACCATCTCCAGTCTACCCCTCCTCATCACAACACCAATACATCTCTAGTCCCATCCTTCCTCTAAATACTTTAGTTGTAAACCTAGCCCCCCTATGCCTTGCATTCAAGGATGCACTACACATCCATCTAACCATTGTCAGTTCTATATGTTTGAGCCAACAAATACAGCATCCTCTTCCTTTACTGCCCAGGTCTCACTACCATACAGCATTACATTCCTAACACATGTCACCTACAAAGATCCCTTAGCATGGAAGGAGAGCCCTCTCAATGTCAGGAGAGGCAACAGCTCCCTGAACTTCTTCCAACCACTCCTTACTCTGGCCAAAGAGATGCTCCAGCCTCACCTCCAGTACATAACATGTCTCCCAAATTAATTTCTCAAATTTGTTTCTCAAAAGCACCAGTCCTTCCATAGGGAATTCTCTAGCTCTGGAAACACGTATACATTATTTTTACAGTTACAAGAATTGTGACATCTCTCATATACAATACAAACTTCATCAGTAAAAAAAAAAAAAAAAAAAAAAAGAAGAGGAAAATAAAGGGGCAATAATTAAACCCTACAATCATCTGTCATAATACCTCTCTTCAGGACGTAGCATTTTTAAAAAAGAAAGGCTTTTAGCTGTCTCTTAAAGGATTCAGCAGAAGAGAGTTGTCTCATGGACAATAGCAATCTATTATATAATCTAGGGGCTCTATACACAAAAGAACAATCAGCGAAAGATGACTGGTGAATGGCTCCAGGCTCGTCAAGATGCAAGGAATCATCTTCACTGCATAACATCACACCTGGGCGTGTCGATGGGAGTTTTAACAATTCAGCAAGATACTTCGGTTCACCAAACTTAAGAACCTTGAATGTAAAAAGAGTCAGTTTAAATTCAATTCTAGCCTTTACTGGTAACCAATGCAACTCAATCAGAAACGGGGTAGTTGAGGTTCTCGGAGGGAGACCAAAGATAAGCCGTGCCACCCTGTTCAACACAGACTGAACTCTTGTTAGTATATTATTTGGAAGACCAACCCACAGTGAATTACAATAATCAACACGAGACAAGACCACTGCATGGACCAATGTTAAGAGGCACCGTCTATTCAGGAATTTTCTCACAGCGTACAGATTTCTGATGTGCAAGTTACACCCTCTGACAACTTGATTAATATGTTCTTGGTGATTTAACTTTGAATTGAAATAAACACCCAGATTTCAAAAAGAGCTGACTGGATGAAGCTGTGGCACGCCAATGTTCAAAACCAGGGCACTGTCAGTGTCGTCACCCCTTCTGTTTCCTCTGATGACGATGATGATCTCAGTTTTCCCATTATTTGGCTTAAGTTTCCTCCTAGCCATCCAAATCTTAATATCAGACAATAGAGATTCAAGCTTAGTCTTAGTATCATTGATATCTTACATCTTAACGTAGAGGTGGGTGTCATCAGCATAAACATGATAGAAATGATGGGACAAAACTCTTCCACACACTCAGGAGACTCACCAGCAAGATCAATCCTTTCACACCTGACAATCTCTATATGCTCTCCACAACACACCACACACATGAACTCTGCATTATCTCACAGCATTGCAGGTGGCTGTCATGCCGCTTGTGGGACAAAGTTTAAGAGGTGACTTCTGTGCTCTATAGCACATAAAAAACAAGTTACTTCCTAATTTTCAGTTATAAGGACACTTGTTGCACTGTACTGTGGTATGGACATAGCCTACAAGAGCACAATCGCAAGCACTACACTTAGCACTAAATATGCTACATGAGCATAATAGCAGTTAAGGTTATGATGTTCTCCTTATAATTTTTACATTTCCTCACTAATCATATCACTTATTGTCATTTGTTACTACAGAGTCACCTACAAGGTGCTGAAGTAACGTACTGTAATTATGCCAGGTTGTCACATGAGGGAAAAAATGTACCACTACATCTCATATGCACCCACTTCTCACAAATACTGCAGAAGATGGAGTTCCTTCCCATACCCTTGTGGCAAACTGCACATGGCCATCCTCCTTGCTTTGTCCTGCCACCTGCCCCAGATATCATCACTTGTAGTTTATTTGGGCAAGGTTATTCAGACTAATACAAAATAATCTTTATACTCTGTAAAGGCCAATTTTCATAGTCACCTGTATAGTATATGAAAAACTTAGAAAATCCACGCAACTAACACAAATATAAGTACTGTACAGTACAGTAAAACCTAGAGATAATGAATCTCAGTTTACCAAACCACCTCCCATCCAGTGTCACCTCTGACAGCAACTCCAATGGGTGAGGAAGTGGAAGTGAGGAGAAAAAAGGCTAAAGCTGCTGCATGTGTGATGATGTGTGCCAAGTGCATGGTAGGCCTTTGTATGGCAGAGTGCTTCCATGTCTCTGAATGCTTCAGAGTCAGAAAACATCGTATATACAGGTCAAGATAATGGTTTAGTGTACATCTATCTATCTATCTATCTATTGCCAGACGCCATAATCCTGTACGGGGTGGCCATTTGACTCTGAGTTATTTGTTTTACAGGGAGCGGCACTAACTCTCCACCAACCCACTTGACATGCAGGGAGCACGTATGGTTTGGTTACATGGTTACCACCCAGCATTGTAAATGGTTTCTTAGCTTACAGGAAACCATTTGGCTTGTCACTCAATGTAAAGCCACCTGTAACGGAAAGAAAAGCAATAAGTAGTGACAGGAAAGATGGGAGAAATAGGAAGAGAGGAGGGCAGGCACAGAAAAAGTGCCGTGGATAAATGAATGAAAGTAGAGAGGGTGGGGAAAGAAGGCAGTGGAGGGATGTGAAAGCGAGCGGGGGGTAGGAGGGAGAGGTGGGGGGGACATCAGGAGGAGTAAGGGAGCTTAGACATGGTTATAATGACCAATACCAGAGTATTATGCTCATACGTCATTCCACAACATTCCTCTGTCAACTCTTGCACTCTTTTATATTAATCAAATATGTTATACAGAATATTGTACTCTAGGAAGTCTCTAGTACCATTTCTTAAAAATACATCTTTAAAGTGTACATAAAAATATAAAATCAGTGTAACAATGAATAAGGAGACAATGGTCAGTGACAATGTAGTGTGCAACACACAAGTGACAGTGACAGTAGGAGTGCTTCTGAGTGTACCACACCTCTAAACACTTCAGGATATACTGTAATGTGTACATACCCAGTTTCAATATATTAGAAAATAAATAATTTGTGTAATAATGAGCATGGAGACAATGGTGAGTGACACTGCTGTGTACTACACAATAGCGAAAGTGAAAGTGATGCTCGCTACGAGCATTATTCTGGACTGTTATTCTGTAGTTTTATATGACCAAAGATGAGTACTTACAGAGATAGAAAACTACTTTGTAAGTGCATAACAAGTAATTAGTGGTAGAAAAATAAGCAAATGAGTGACTATCTTTGGTGAAGTCAAGTGCTACATTTTTTCCCTCATGTGACAACCTGGCATAATTACAGTACGTTACTTCAGCACCTTGTAGGGGTTGGGGTACAAAAGTATAGTTAATACATGCTGTACAGATTACTGCTTACCGTATGATGGAAGAACAGAGATGCGATTCTGGTAAATGGGTCCTTCTTGTCTAAATGAACAGTGTCAAGACCTCTTGCTGCCACAGCCACCATAAAGAGGCACTGGTGGCCACACCTTGTCCTGCATCTGAGGATTGAAATAAAGAAATGGTTACAGATGGTTCTTTAAATCTACTCTCTAATATTTTTAACATACCCAACAGCAAAACATATTAACATTATTTCACTTAGTACCATTGGTTAAAATGAAAATATACCTAAGCAGATTTTGTCTTTATCAATGAAAGAAAAGTTGAGGGCATTCATTGTTAAACCCTGTCACAATTATCTATAAAAAAATAAAAAGTCAATACTCTGATACAAGGTAAGCAATTGTATAACTGTTGCAATAAAATATAACTAAAGGTGAAAAGCAAGATACAGTATAACCTTGGACCTAACAAGAAAACAATACAGATAAAAGAAAACACCAGCCTTTGCAAGACAACTCCCAAATACCACAGTGAAAGCAAGACTCCATAAACAAACACCTGTATGCACTAAGAAAATGAGACATATCCATTTTTATCAAATTACACACAGTTTTAATTAAAACCTTAGCAGGATTATGCGATACAGAATTTTAATGGCAAGAATAAATGAGACAAACACATCTATCCTAGAAAGTCATAGGATGACTTAAACACCCCTCACCCTATCATCATCACTTCCAACCAAGCTTCCCATCATAAAATGGGATAAGAATCATCCAAAAAGAGGAAAGAGGAAGCACACAATAGAACTAATAAACAGAGCATCCAGTGAAATGGGCAGCACAACCTTTCACACACAATTCGAGCCTTCAAAATCTTGGCTCAGCTTCACAGGTGCAAAACTATCCATATAAACTTCACTTGTACTTTTCCTGTTTACATGCAGTTATGTGTGCACCTGTGGCACAAAGTATTCCCATGGACTCCCTTGCTAAAAAACAAAATGTGCCATAACTGTCTTATGCATCTATTTTCACATTTTGTCCTTCTATCTTAATCATCTCTTACTTCCTTAACTTCCACACCTCATTTTCTCACACATTCCTTCACCATTTCCAGCCATCACCTTGGCCTTCCCTGCCTCCTTCCACCTCTTCCCATCAAGCGCACACAACAAATTCTATTTAATAACATCATTGAAACAATACTTTCAATGAAAGGTAAGACTTTTCCTATACAGTTCTGATACAGTAGTGTAATTTGTAGTAACACACCAACAAAGCTGCAATGACAACAAAGATGCTGTATATATAGATATAGATTTTATATACAGTAAAACCTCTAAGTTGGAATAATAGGGGCTGAGGCCATTTTGAGTTCACTGAATTCCTAACTTATGGAAAGTGTGAGGCCTCCTGACTAACCAGAAAAAAAATTCCTTATCATGTTTGCAGAGGGTGTAATCCAAGCATAAGGAGGAGGGGCCTTTTGGTAAGATATAGAGGTGTTATGGGGGCACAAGATCACTTCTGTGCAACATTTCCACTTCTGTGCAACATTTTCTAACCATAATCACAATTGCACTACCTTACACTTTATATACAGGCCTTAAGAACACTATTACACTATACATACACTTTATATAGGCCTTAATCATTACTGTTGAGAACTATTGTATGCAAAATTAATCACTATCAGAGTTACTGCAGAAAATTTGTGCAGGCAACTCTGAGCTGACATGACACAATCGTGGAGGAAGCTGGGATATACCAGGATTTGGCTGCCATTAGAGGGAATTTTACATCTTATGTGTTGGTTTTCAGACTGGAAGCCACTATGGGCCCTCACAGGCTAAAACACGATGACCCTAGTGTGTCATGCCAAGACTGGGTTTCCATTAGATGACATTTTACAACTTAGGGATTTTTTTCCAGGATTTTTAAGACGATATTTTGAAAAATCTATTCCATCCAACATATAATCCTATGTTGCCCCATGAGAAGCATAGGAGTCTGGGGCTCGGCAAGTTGGTCCTGACATTTAAGATGACAGTGACCAGCCTCACTCATCCCTGAGTGGCATTTGATGAGCAATAAACCCCAACCATCCCTTGGATATAAACCTATACAAGCTCAATCCGATTGGAATGCCTTGATTTCCCACTAAACCACCAGGCGCCATAATTTGGACACATGGTTAAAACCGAGCATAGTAAGTGGCTTCCTGGTGTACAGAAAACTGCTTGGCTTGTCACTCAGTGTAGAGTCACCCACAGGCAGAAGCAAGAGGAAAGAATGAGGGAAAGAACAACATAAGAGGGAATATACTGTACTGTATTACAAATTATTTACATTTAGAGTAGACATTCAGCAGAAACACACCAGATTACACTACCACTACTGCTATTACTACTACTACTCCAACTACCACTACCATATACCTCAACTTGCCCAACACTGTCTTCAGCAACCCATTTCATACATAGTTCAGTGGCAGAGCAATGCAATGCTACAGCTAGTTATCCTTTCCACAGCACTTCTTTGTGATGAGCATCATATTCTAGTGTTTAACTATTGTTCAAACTCAAAAAATTCAAGATGCTGAGAATTTTTAAACCAAAATGAAGAGCATGGCATTATTTCAATAGGCTTTTCTTACAGCTCAGTTTTCAAGACTGGGAGTTGTCACTTTCAGACCAAATTAAAGTGAAATGAGTATAATATATTCTAATGTTTATTCTTACAAGATCATTATCAAGATGAGGGGCAGTTGAGGCCAAGTTCAAGAAAAGAGTATGGCTGCTTTTTTTTTTTTTTTTTTTTTTTTTTTATGCAAGGAAGAAGAAACCATAGGCAAGGAGCCCGCACACCATTCCTTCCAAGAAAAAAAAATACAAAAACAATACAAAAGAGCCAAAGTCAAGATCCGTTCATGTCGAGATACCTGGACACACTGCGTTTGAAAGACTGGAGATTATAGGTAGGCCTAAATTTGTCCTTTTGTAGCTTTTTTTGTAGCACAAAGGCAGAAAGACAATACGACATCTACATCTTACCCATAACACTTCAGGACTAACATTATAGTCTAGAATTACTCTTGTTATGGATGATGAATTAAACTCTTGTTACAGCTCAGGAATATGGCTGGAAAGAGAATTTTAGGCCAGGTTAGAGTAAAACCTGTATACTGCCATTTACAGTAGACTGCTTCATCATGGTCAATGGCTCAGCAAACATTCTAGCCCCTTGATACCAGGATTCCAGGGGCCTGAATGGTGAGAGAATGGCCATGTGGCTCATTCAACTGGATGAACACTGGTTAGTATCTCATTCTATCAAGTTTTTTTCTGCCTCTCTGGACCCTACCTTGGGGTGAGAAAGGTGTGGATGATCCCAGTAACACATCAGCCACATATTCTTGCTCCTATAGCCAGTTTTCTAATAAAGGGTCATTCCCATGACTAACATGAAGATGTGGTTGCATGGACTTTGACAAACCCTTAACTAGGGGTTAGGAATGAGTCCATTGTTATCATCATCGCACATCCGGACCTCCTTTCCCACCCAAGGGCAGGTAACTTGGTCTAAATTTGCCATCCCTCCATCTTAAATGCTAAACTGTAATACTAGACAAATATCAAAATATAAGGCTCGTCACAAAGTGCTATGGGATGAATGTAGAGCCAAACCACTGTCTTTCTACCAATAAGCTCTGTGAAATAACCCACAAATGAAAATATGAACCTAGTTACTGTAATGCACCTATAGTCAAACTAACCTCTCAAACTGAATACACTTGGCCATCAACTAACTGAAAAGGAGCTAGGGATCTTTACAAAGTTGTTGCATGGAAAACTGAGCCTTACGTATGGAATGTTTCTCCTTGGTTACTAGTCAAAATTACTCACCCAATCTTACTACACCTGGCTGTAAATTAACTGAAAAGGGACAAGGGATCAGTGTTAAATAAGATATTCTATACCAAATTTAGAATTCAATTTGTATCATCGTATCAAAGGCACCAACATCCTTGCATGCATCAGCCGTGGTCACCTAATGGCGGCTCTCCACGCTGCTTGATGGGTTTCAAGTCACGCCGGCCCCTAGTTTTGCTGGCCCTAGCCACTCTGGCCTCCCACCCTAGTCACACCGACCCCCCTTTCCTGACAGAAATCCAGTCGTTACAGCTGTTATTATTACTCATTTTTAGCTAACCTAATTATTATTATTAGCTAAGGGTCGGAGTGACTAGGGCGGGAAGAGCTATGGGCCGGAGTGAGTCACTTCCGCTTGATCCACCACTACATCTCCTATGCAGCCACTTATCACAAACACTGACCAAGATGAAGTTATTTCCCACACCCTTGCAGCAAACTACACCTGGCCACACTTCCTCTGCTTTGACAGTATTGCCACCTGCCCTACATATCATCACTTTTGTTGGTGAAAGTCTGCTGTATGTATATCTAACCCCTCTAGAAAAGCCTCTTAAGCTATATAAAGCCATATGGAAGTAGCAGGCACAAAAAAATAATAGATATGGTTACGGCATACTGACCAAAGTCGTATCCAGCTAAATGTCCTCTCCAGCAATAGTGTTATGATGGTTGTGGTTGCTCTAGTAGTGGCTATGATAGTTCTGGTAGCTGTGGTGGTGGTAGTCCTGTACAGCTAAATGCCTTGATGCCAGGAAGGTGCCCACAAATTACTTCACCTCCATGTCATGCAGTTTTTTGCCATCATGCTGTCCTTCCCCCCAAACTCACACCCCTGAAAAAGAACATTCATATAAGCCATGACACTAAAAACTCCAGGAAAAATATCAATGGGTAAGCTTTAGAAATACTCAGGAATGTTTGCAAGACACGCTAAAGTCAATATTATCAGCATAAAAACAATTAATGGGAAGAAAAAGGAAAAAAATCTTATAAAAAAATGTAAAAATCCTTCACCAGTCACAGCTCCAGCCAGGCTGACCAAAGCTGGCAGATTCCACCAATCTCCACATTCTTTCCCTCCACTTGTTCCCTGCCCCCTCCATCCCCCCACCAGTTCCCACCCCCTCTATCCCTCCCTTCATGTCCATTCTTCCTCCTTCCTGCCTCTCCTCCACCCCATCTCTCTCTCCTTTCTTCCTTTCCCCTCCTTGTCTTTCCATCTCTGGTCATCCTTCTTCCCTCTACCTCTTCCACTTCCCTGAAAAGCAGCTTCCTCCATCCCCCTCTCCCTCCTCTCTCCCCCTTCATCTCCCCTCCTTCCTGCCCCCTTATGCCCTCCCTCCCCTCCACTCCCTCTCCCTCCTCCTCCCTCCCCTGCAACATACAACAAGGGGGGGATTAGAAGCAATAGGAAAAAAGGGTGCATTATGATACAAAAGTAGCTACTACTGTCTGTTCAGTCACTGAGGTTCATTTTATCATTTACTTGATTAAAAAAAACTGCCTCCTGAAAATAAAATCACTTTAATCCTACAGGGGCTCTATGAGGCAGAACCTGGATGAAAATTTAATCACAGCAGCAAACATGTAAGTTTTGTAGGTTGTCTTGATAAAAAAATCCAAGTGAAATGTGCCAGTGATATACAATAGGGCCCCCATTTATGCGACAATTTGGTGGACAAACAAGCACACATAAATGGAAAATGCATAAATGGAACCGCAGGCCTTATGGGAAAAATGGAGTTTGGTGGACAGACATTCCCCACTTTAGGGGCTAGACTTATGATTATATTATTTTCACACTCACATGGACATTAATACTCCTCCATTATAAAGAACAATGATATGTATTCCAACTAAGGTACAATAATAAACAAAGAACAATGTACAAATCGTTGTTCACCGTAATTCTACCAAGTTGCAGGGGAGGGTGGGATTCCGTTGCTGTGGGCGAGGTTACTGCTCATCCTCTTCCTCACTACTGCTATCACCTAACACTGACCCAGAACACCTCATAGCATCCACCTCTTGAATGATGCCTTCAAAATCGTGATCACTCACAACAGACATTACATCATCATTCTGGTGCAATGGGCCTGGCGTGGTCTCGAATAGTGCGGCAGGCTGGGCTGGCTGGCCGGGTTGGGCTGGCTGGACTAGATGAGCAATTTTTGTTATTAATGTTTGCTTCCTCCTGTTCAATTTTTTAATGTGCTGTTCTTTGTAGATGTGAAACATGTTGTCAATGGCATGAATCACTTCTGTTTTGCGAATGCTTGACTGCTCGTTTGCCATTAAGACATCCTTCAATTCATCTACAGCTACCAAGATAACACAAATGTTTGCCATAGCAAGTTCTCCTGCAGATGTGACTTGCAGGGATTGTGGCTGATCCTGTAGACTGTCCTCAATTGCTGTAGCACTCATGATGTCTTCTGGGGTAGTCACTTCACCAGCTGCACTAATCTCTGCTACGTCCTCAAGAGTCATCTCACTAAACCCGGGAACCTGCCTTGCTGCCTCTACGGCTTGTGTAACACTGTCACCCATGTTCTGCACTTGCCCGCGCTGCTCACTAACTAGAATGGGACAGAGAGGCTTCCAGGCATGATAAATTGTAGCATCACTGATCTCGTTCCATGCCTTAAGAAGATTATCCACTGCACTCTTAACGGTGAACTGGCACCGGAACTGGTGCACACTCAGCACTTAGTGGTCAGCCTAGGGTAGTGGTTGAGGATCATCAACTTCCTTATCTTCTTCTGCCTGGAGCTAAGGGTCGTTAATGTCAGCATCCTCGTCAGCCTCAGCAATGATTAAACAAATTTCTTTCCCACTCTCAGTTCTTGACCTCTGAAGCTTATAGACATGCATTTGATAGAGCGCTTTCACATTAGCAATGATTTCTTGATCTAACGGCTGGACCACACTTGTAGTATTAGGGGGAAGAAAAACAATCTTGACATTGGGATGAAGATCTGAATGATAGTCAGGGTGGGCAGGGCAGTTGTCCATTATTAGCATAACTTGAAAGGGTATCCCCAACTGTTGACACTTTAACTTTGCATCTGGCACAAAATGCTTTAACAGCCAATCCTTGGTTGTTGACGAGTTCATCCGGCCATTCTGGGTCGCCCTCCAGTAAACAGGTGCGTTGCTCATGTCTCGCAGGTGCTTGAAACACCTGGGATGCTTTGCTGTGTGTACCACCATAGGCTTCATTTTGTGAGTGCCAGTCAAGTTAAACAAAAGAGCAGTTATTCTAGACTTGTATGCTTTTCTGCCGTGAGCTTGCTTGATTTGTTTTGCGAGGTAGGTTGACTTGGGCATTCTTTTGTATCGTAATCTAGCTTCATCCATGTTATAAATGCAGTCAGGACTATAGCCTCCCTCGTCGATTAGCTCCTTCAGATAAGTAGAAAACATCCCAGTTGCCACACTGTCTGCTGAGGCACTCTCTCCAGTCAGCTTCACATTACAAATTCCTTTCCTTTCCAGGAAATGCTGTAACCACCCATTTGATGCAGTAAACTTGCCTGGAGGGGAGTTCGACTTGGGGCAAATAATTTGGTAAAATGCCTTTGCTTGCTGTTTAATTTGACGCTTGTCCAGTGGTACCCCCTCTTGTTCTTTCCTCGATATCCAGATGTTCAGAAACTTCTCCATCTTTACCACTCGATCGTCTGTAGTGTAAGTGTGAGAGTCTAGGCCAGACGAGCCACAGGCCTTGATGCTTTTCAAAATTTCCACCTTGTTCTTCCAAATTGCTCTCACTGATGATTAACCCAACCCCATAGCTTTACCAATGGCTGTAATACCCTCACCATTCTCTTTTCTCTCGATAACATCTCTCTTCATCTGTAGAGCGATACTCTTACTTTTCCCTCCTTGACTTAGTGGCATAATAGCAGCCAAACGATATGCAACTCAGAGAATAAAGTACTGTATAATTTTATGAACTTCGGTGAACACTCTCTCTCTCTCTCTCTCTCTCTCAGCCAGGCACAGCCAGGCCACCACAGCCTCGCATAAAATGATGGAGTGCACGCATAATTGTGTTTCTCCCCGAATTTAGGCAACTATGTGTAGCAAGCCGCATAAAATGACTTAATTTCGCATAAACTGATAACTATTGAATGAATATTTTGCCGCTTGCATAAATGTAGAAATGCATAAACTGAACATGC